>NC_136523.1:60141286-60158786 GCF_053919585.1 Euprymna scolopes | reverse complement strand
ATAAATTATGATAATTTTCTACTAATAGAATGAATTAAAATTTATTTCTGCTAATAAAATAAATTAAAATTATTTTCTACTAATAAAATAAATTACAATTATTTCCTACTCATAAATTAAATTAAAATTATTATATAATAATAAAATAAATTAAACTTATTTTCTACAAATGAAATGAATTTAAATTATTTTCTACTAATAAAATAAATTAAGATTTATTTCTACTAATAAAAGAAATTTAAATTATTTTCTACTAATTAAAATTATTTTCAACTAATAAAATAAATTAAAATTATTTTCTACTAATAAAATAAATTAAATTAATTGTCCACTAATAAAATAATTAAAAAATATTTTCTCATAATAAAATAAATAAAAATTATTTTGTAATAATAAAATAAATTAAAAGAATTTTCTGATAATAAAAGAAATTAAAATAATTTTCTACGTATAAAATAAATTGAAATAATTTTCTACTAATAAAATAAATTAAAATTATTTTCTAATAATAAAATAAATGAAACTTATTTTCTAATAATTAAATAAATTAAAATTATTTTCTTCTAATAAAATAAATCAAAATTATTTTCTAAAAATAAAATAAATTAAAAGTATTTTCTAATGATAAAATAAATGAAAATAATTGTCTACTAATAAAATAAATGAAAATTATTTTCTACTAACAAAATCAATAAAAATTATGTTCTACTAATAAAATAAATTAAAATAATTGTCTATTAATAAAATAAATTAAAAGTATTATGTTAAAATAAAATAAATAAAATGATTTTGTAATAATGAAATAAACTAAAATAATTGTCTACTAATAAAAAAAATTAAAAAAATTTTCTTATAATAAAATAAATTAAAATTATTTTCTAGTAAGAAAATAAATTAAAATTATTTTCTACGAATAAAAAAAATTATTTTCCACTAATAAAATAAATTAAAAGTATTTTCTACTAATAAAATATAATTAAATTAATTGTCCACTAACAAAATAAATAAAAATTATTTTCTCATAATAAAATAAATAAAAATTATTTTGTAATAATAAAATTAATAAAAATAATTTTCTACTAATAAAATAAATAACAAATAGTTTCTACTTATTAAATAAACTACAATTATTTTATAATAATAAAATAAATTAAAATTATTTTCTACTAATAAAATAAATAAAATATAATTTCTAATAATAAAATAACTTTAAAGTATTTTCTACTAATAAAATAAATTAAAATTATTTTCTACTAATAAAATAAATTAAAATTATTTTCTACTAATAAAATAAATAAAGATTATTTCCTAATAATAAAATAAATAAAAAGTATTTTCTAATAATAAAATGAATTAAAATTATTTTCTAATAACAAAATAAATTAAATGTATTTTCTAATAATAAAATGAATTAAACTTCTTTTCTAATAATAAAATAAATAAAAATTAATTTTTACTAATAAAATAAATAAAAATTATTTTCTAATAATAAAAGATATTAAAAAAAATTCTAATAAAAAATAAATTAAAATCATTTTTGCACTAATAAAAGAAATTAACATTATTTACTAACATTAAAATTATTTTTTACTAATGAAATAGATTAAAATTAAAAATTATGTTCACTATAATAAAAGAAATTAAAATTATTTTCTACTTATAAAATAAATTAAAATTATTTTTACTAAAAAATAAATTAAAATTATTTTCTACTAATTAAATAAATAAAAATTATTTTCTACTAATGAAATACATTAAAATTATTTTCTAATAATAACATAAATTAAAATTATTTTCAAATAATAAAATAAAATAAAACTATTTTCTACTAATTAAATAAATTAAAATTATTTTCTAATAATAAAAGAAATTTAAATTAAAAATTATGTTGACTATAATAAAGGAAATTAAAATTATTTTCTAATAATAAAATAAATAAAAATTATTTTCTACAAAAAAAAAGAAATTAAAATTATTTTCTAATAATAAAATTAATTAAAATAATTTTCTACAAAAAAAAAGAAATTAAAATTATTTTCTACTAATAAAATGGATTAAAATTAGTTTCTACTAATAAAAGAAATAAATTGGATTGACTTGTTTTAAATCTAGAATTAATAGTAAAAAAATAGATTAAAAATAAGAAATCGAGACAGATTCAATCGCAAGCTCTTGCATCTAAGCTATTTTGCTTGTTTTTTAATCGCATACCTTTAATCACTTATATCTGTACAGTTTTTGTTGCTAAGCGAGTTGGACTTCCCCATGAGCTCACTAGGTTTACGCCTCAAGATGACATCGTCTGCATAAAGTCATCCTCGTTGGGTGCTGCTATTTATTAACCTGCAGAATTGTAGATTTTACCCCGACACTGAGAGGCTCAGCGGTTGTATGCAAAGTCAGGGAAGGTTTGATCCAGAATGCACGAATAAGTTGCATAGAAAAATATTGTCGTACTATCGATAGTAGTAGGAACACTATTAGCAAAAGTGGTTCTAATAGTAGTACTACTAGTAGTGTTAGTGGTAGTAGTAATAGCTGTAATAATAGTATTTAGGCTCCAAATAACAGATGTAATATCAAGACCGCTTGATGCCAAGTTGGTGCCATTCTGTCGAGTGGTTTCGGAGCATATAGGCATCCAAGAGAAAGTAAGCAATATATATATATATATATATATATATATATATATATATATATATATATATATATATATACATACATATATATATGTGTGTATATATATACTCGAAATAAGGTAAACTTTATTTACGATGGTTCCAAGAAGAGAGAAAACAACGGACATTGGATTCGTGCCAAATTCAGCCTTAGATTTGCGTCGTATCGATAAGATTCTTTCAGCTTTGGCGCTTAAATTATGTCTTTCAAGACGGAACGAATGACCTTCAGAACCAGACAGATAATTTGATATGCCGTCCGATTGAGCAAATAACGTCACATCACAAGAAAATACATGATTAATTCGCTATGACAAGAAATCTCCGGACGGTTACAGCTGCATAAATTCATCAAAGTGAATCTCAGAGGAACAAAAAAAGACGATGTAAATACAAAATGGCCGCCAAGATTAAAAATGGCCGCCAAGATTAAAAATGGCCGCTATGAAAATACATGGCCATATGAAGTAAAAAATCGAACGGATATTTTTAAAATGCTTTCGTTCAATATGCACGCATTTTAGATGAAAATACGACTACAAGCATGAGTGTGACAAATCAACGAATTTCTAGTTTAAACTTAAGCATTGCAAACTAACCGAAAAATGGAAATAATTGAATAGATGTTTGCAGGGATTTATAAGTAGAGTAGCAAGCCACCTGGCAGTGCCCAGTTGTAAATACGAATAAATATTACATTTTAATTCATGCATATTTTGCATTTATTACACACGTACACCCATGTACACATTAGTACATTATATATACAGTTACACACGCATACTGATACACACATTAATACATGATAAATGCCGGTACACATGCATAGTCCCACACTCTTACTTATCAGTGCACGATATACGCAGTTAGACACTCATACTCACACAAACGTGGATACATGATATATACATTTACATACGCATATTGGCACACACATGATCAATGCTTTTAAAAAGATGAGTGGTCTCAGCAATAACAAGTGCATGTTCTGCCACACAGAAGTAGAGAGTGTGAGGCACCTGAAATCAAGTTGTAAAGTCCTGTTGGGGGACGGCTATTATACAATGCGAAACAATGGAGTATGTAAATATATCCACTGGAAAAGCTGTAAAAACTTGGATATCCAATCCAATGTAGTAGCAAGCTTTGGGAACAAAGAAAAGTTGTAAATAAATCATACACTATCCACTAGCGCTACGCAATTCCTACAGCTACATACCTAGAAAATGGAGCTATTAAGCCTGACATAGTGATATGGGACAAGAAGGAGAAAGTGGCAACCCTAGTTGAAGTAAGCGTCCCTAATGATGCTGGCCTTAACAGAGCAGAGAGGGAGACAATAACAAAATACCAAGAACTTATGTACAACATGAAAAGAAACTGGGATCTTAAGATATCAATCATACCAATCATTATAGGAGCAACCGGGCTAATGAAAAAGAACTTCAAAAATTATCTGGCGAATATACCCGGTGAACCAAGTGCAAAAAAAATACAAACAATAACACTTAAAGGGACGGTTAGAATCTTACAAAGCTCTCTCGGTTGGAGTAACTAAACTAATGGAAGAATGTTTGGCATCCGCTAGAATGCCCCATTCCTAGCAAAAACAAAGTGATAAGAAAATTAAAGACGATTCCAATATGTTCTCCGGTTCTTATAAATTACCAATTCTGTTCTAAATTTTTGATTCTGACACGATTATCTATTCCGATTTCGATTATGAATGATTCTATGAATACTTAGAGTTCCTGTTTACAATGCCTCCCCACGGGACAAAGTTTGACACAAGGTCGTTTTTTAACGTGGAGAAAAGGAACAAAAACCAAAATTGTCTCCACTGTGAAGGATTTCTCCTCCACTGACAAAGAATAAGAACTTCAAGTGCATCACCTGAAGAACAGATACTACACTTTGATTTTGCCCGAGTGTTGGAATTTTTACTTTTATTTTTCCATTACTTCAACATATATTTTCGCAAACGTAAAAATACACTGGATGGCGGGTAGGGCTAGTGTTAGGGGGGTATCTATATGTTTTAGCGTTAAATGTAGTTTGAAATCAATATTTATCATATAAGCAATTATGTCAAAAATTAAAAATACGAACATCTAAAACCGACAAAAACTTGTAAAATTCGATACTGATTTCGATATCCCAAAAAGTATCGATTTTTCTGACCCCGTTGTCGAATCCGATTGATCGTGCCAACACTATCAGTTTTTCACTCACACTTACATATATACGTGAGTACGTAATAAACATAGTTGCATGAGTACACACTCTCTTACACACATGAGTACGTTCTGCTTTGATACAAGTCTATGCTGTTGACTTCCTCGATGACCGCTTTAAATAAATATTTATCTATACTGAAATCATTCTACAAAGAATGGAACAAGCAAAACGTCTTGTTTAAACAACCCGACGAGTGGTTGACAACCAACCGATCGTACCAGAAAGCAGACAAGTCCACGTCGAAAGATTTACTTTGTCAACGACCAACATACAAGGTGGAACGATAAAGTTGTCGCCCCCCCCCCCCAAAAAAAACACTACAACTATATTTTAAAACTTTTATTGAAAAAAAATAAAATCAGGTAACTTGGTTATGTAGTAAAGCTGACATCTATTAAATGTAGCCGCCTTCATCTCAATCACTGCCTCGATACGTGTTCAGAACTGGGAGCATACGTTTACCACAAGCGCCGGTGGGAGCTCGGCGAATGCTCGGCGAATACTCGGCGAATGGCGGCGATCAGGCATGCTTTGGTGTCGTGGGAAGTCATGTTGGTGATGTTCTCGGCGTATAACGAATTAAATTAATCCTGCAGGTTCAGGTTTGAGCATAAGAGAGGCCAGTGAGTGAAGGATACAAAGTCGTAGCACTTCTTCTGAAGTCAAGCCTGGATCTCTTTAGATTTGTGGGCTGGCGCCGAGTCCTGCTGCCACACACAGGGTCTGCCAGCGGCTACCATATTACACCAGGGGATCACCACATATTTCAACACATTCAGGTACACTTTGGTGTTGACTTTCAAGGCGACTTCGAAAATGTGAGATTGCATGATAGGCCCTTACTTTAAACAACACCAAAGTCTATAACCGTGGCCGGTAACTTTATTTTAATTACCCTGGGCACATCCCTGTTATTCGTGGCAATCCAACGATGGATTTTGAGGACGCTGAAACTGGTCCTGTTGTTATAATTGGATCGATAGAGATCATGAGTTGTACAGCTGCGCACCTCCGTACTTGCCTGTTGAACATTGTATCACTTTTAGACATGATAGAAGGTTCCTATGGAACTTGGGATGTATGCATTACTAGCCAGTAATAGATACTAGTAAATAATCTGCAACAAAAAAGAAAAAAAACATTGCTTTCATCAAAGGGAAATGGAATCATGTCTCCTTTTGTAGGTCGACAATCTTATCGTTCCACTGTGTACATAGTTACCATTACCGAAAAAAAAAAACGTAAAAAAAAAACAACCAAAAAAACAAAACAAAAAAACGGTACATTGTATTGTTCCGAAAGTTGCCTCCTGCATCCAGCGTTATTATCAGTTTGTCCGTTAGTGCGTGATTATACGAGGATTATTGCAAAATTAAAGCCTCGTATTTTTTTTAACGCAAAAATTTCAAATAGCCATGTAAACAGGAATGGTACCATTAAAACGAGCGACCTGTTGTGATCCGGAATTTACTTTTCTACATACGCACCACAATTTCCAATGCCCTTTTGCCAGTAATTCAATGACGCATTTCTGCTGACGCACGGCCATGGCAGATGTTGCTTTCTTAGAGTTTCCCATCATCAATATCTGCAACAGAGAAATGGAACTTTCATATCATGAATGCATCCATCATGACAATGCAATTTGCAATCCCCGTCTATCAATTTTAGTGAAATCTATAATAAAGATCTCAATCGTCGGTTTGTGTGTATGTATGTATGTGTTGCAAACCTGCGAAACTTGGACGCCATATAAAAGACATGAAAAACAGTTGAATGGCTTCCACCTCAGATGCCTCCGTAATCTTCTCAACATCCGCTGGCAAGACAGAATTCCTGACACAGAAGTCTTGAAGCGCGCGGGGCTCCATACCATCACCACCATAATCCGCAAAACCCAGCTCCGGTGGGCAGGCCATGTCTATCGCATGCACGACAGCCGAATTCCCAAACAACTTTTCTATGGGGAACTCAGCCAAGGAAAGCGGAATGCAGGGGGCCAAAAGAAACGATATAAAGACTGTCTGAGAACGTCCCTAAAAGACTTTGACATCAGCCCCCAGTCTTGGGAGAGTCGCGCTGCTTAACGTTCGGCCTGGCGTTGCGTCATCAGCCTAGGAGCCGACAGGGCAGAGAATCAACGCATGACACACGACCAGCAGAAGCGCAAGAGGAGGAAGGAGAGAGCTGCCAGTTCACAGCCTGCCGATACCGCCTTCACGTGTCTAGAGTGTGGAAGAGTCTGCCGAGCACGGATTGGCCTCATCAGCCATCTCAGGACCCACAAACCCCTGACGCCGAATTGATTGATACCTTGGTCATCGTCGATTTCGACGGACGAGCAAGAAGAAGAAGAAGAATGTGTTGCAATACTTTGGAAGTATAATGGGGTAGTTATTTAAATGCTGCCCACCTCAGCATTATGTGGCACAAGGCCGGAAAGTGGGAACCCCGCAGGCTCCCCTAAAGGAGGGGAACTCCTGCAATTTTAAAAATTGCCTGAGTAACTCCGTCGGCATTCCCCGGTCGGGGCGCCTCAGGCAGCAAGCAATAAACTTGCCCCACCGGAAAGCCCGGTGGCAAGGCCTGGGAGGGTGGACTTCCTAGGTATTACCCAGGCGGTGTACCTCAGTCCAACAGGTGCTGGACGGTTCCCGGCCCCTCACCTGTTGGGCTGAGTGTCAAGTGACGAATCCTTGACTGGTACTACCCTGTCTCCCTGCAGCCGAAGCCGCTAGGAGACACATCCCATCATAAAGGAAGTATAATGGGGTATGATCCCACACAGTCGGACGATTCTATTTATAAACGATGATACTAGGAACTGACGAATCGAATTAATTCACGTTCTGCTACCAACCAATCAGAAATCAGAATTGCTGCATAAATATTAAACCTTTTCTGTACGAATTTCACATGTTTTTTTTCCGTCTCGACACGGTAAGAAATTTTGGTCTGTGGAACTGTCTACTGCAAACAAGTCACCTCTCAGGACTTGTGTGTAAAAACGAACCATCGGAAACTGTTCTGTCTACTGCAAACCAGTCACCTCTCAAGACTTGTTTAGAACAACGAACCATCTGAAACTGTTCTGAAACTAAAAATGGCTGCTTACACTTCTAGAGTATGTATGTATGTATGTATGTATGTATGTATGTATGTATATATGTATGTCCTTCTAAAACTTTCGACACACGCGACGGATCTTGACCAGAACGGTATCGTTTTGAAGCTCGATCTTTCAGACGACAAATATCGAAAAATTGAACAAAAACATTACTTTCTTCACCTTCAACTTGGCACTTTTCTTCAAGGAAAATTCGTTTTTTTTTTTTGCGTCGATATTTTCACAAAATCATCGTCTATGTTGGATTGACTACGCTTAATTCTAACGCTTTGGACGCGCAATAGAGACATCGACTAAGACGTCATGTTTTTTTAAAAACCTTTTTTCTTCTTCACATTACGGGTTCGAGCCTATCTGCCTACTACCAATTTTTTTTTTAACAACATCTCTTTCCACCCGGGCTACCTACTATTGTTTTGGTCCCCCCTCCGGCTACTACCACTTTTTTTACACCCTCCGGGGTTCTGTACTACACCACCTCGACACACCCGGCCTACACCGCGCACCCCCGCTACTACCACCTTTTTAAAACACCTCTCTCCACCCAGGCTGCCTACACGGGTTCCTTATTTTAACACCTCTTGGGCTGCCTACCGGAGTTCCTTACAACACCACGTCTCCACACCCGAGGAACGCCGGGCACTCCCTCTAATAACATAAGAGGCATTACTTTTGGAATGCTCCTCGTAATGATGAACGTGTATTTAAAAATATCAAAGTCATCTCATTATTTATTATGATGATCATGTAAATAACATACGTACTGATAAGCACACAACAACAACAACAACAACAACAGTTTTTATGTGGCACTATTTCTTAGTGCCACTGTTTCTAACGCACTCTGCAGCATGGCCGAGTGGTGATTTGGCCATGGGCGTAGGGATACAGGGAGATGCCTTCCCATGATTCCCTTGCTAGAGCTTGATCTCTTTCTGCACGGACCACCATGAAATGGAGACGCATATGCTGTCTCTCCGTAAATGAAGGGGGCACCTCCTCCCTCAATACTAGTTAGGGTAGGTTAGTTAGCTTTGAAAAGCCTATTGTCCAGTTTTAAATTGTAAAGGTTTTTTTGGTAATACATATTGTATCTATAATGTAAAATAACATAGTTGATTATGTTCCATATATATTACAATTGTGTCGCGTGTCGTCTTTCTTGTGTTGCCATAAATGTCTGATATAAATGCCTTCATAGAAACAACGAAGCGGTCCGGAGGATGAAGAAAGAAAATTCCAGCCAGAACGCCATTGGGGTGAAGAAGTTATCCTAAGAGAAGGAGCCACACCCAGATCCAACATCTCAGGTATGATTTTCTTGATACACAGACACTAATGACTGGCCATCTTTACATCTCGAGGCCACTTTAAGATATTTAGTGTAACACGTGAAGCCAGTCACACCTCAGTGACCGGCTGATAGTGTTATAATCATACGTATACAAAAGTACACGTAACCATTGAGAGTGAAGGTTTACAAGAATAGATTTTAGCATAGATGACTGAGTGCGATATGCCATGTATAAATAACAGAACGTTTACTAAGTGTATTCTAAAAGACAGAACATTAGAGGAAGATTAACGGTAATGTTATAAGCGGCAAGACTCAAAATGAAACTCGGAGAGGGTAGGAGCACGAAAGTGATGGAGAATGGTTAGATTTGAGGGAGATGCTTACGGTTGCTGACAAAATGCCTTTAGAAGAAACAACTCTAGAGTGACGCTGATGTTTACTTACAAAATAGAACTTAAATTATACTTGTGACTTATATATAATATAAGTCCTACCTGTCTGTTTAAATGTATGTATGTATAAATGCATGTCTGTCTAAAACTTTCGACATAGGCAACGGATTTTTACGGGATTGGTATCATTTTGAAGCCCAACCCTTCGAACGACAAATATCGAAAAATCGGCTGAAAACATTAATTCCTTCACCCTAAAATGGGCAATTTTTTACAGGAAGGGGCCGCTTTTTCCGCCAATATTTTCGAAAGTCATCCCCTGTGTTCGATTGACTAGCCTTAATTGAAACATTCACCACTTCCGATTTGGCGATGGATGCAACGGCAATGACGTCACGATTTTGTTCACGTTATTTTTCTCCTTCGCGGTACAAGTTCGAGCCTGTCTGCTTGCTACATTTTTTTTTTTTGCTCAACACACACCTCCAGACACCCAGGCAACGCCGGGCACCCAGGTTAGTTTAATATATTTCTTTTAATAAACTTTCATTTCCGAAACCATGTCATCTCTTAATGATTTTTACAGGTCCCTAGCAGAAATGACAAATTCCTAAGAAGTAAGTCGTTTACAAGAAGATTTGAGAGAGACGTGAGGAAGAGATAACACGTTTTCTGACGAAGGAATGAATGACATTAAGAAAAAATAACGATAATACAATAAAGTATCCCATTCAAATAAAATATTCTCAGCTTGCTAGAGATTTGTATCCAAGATTGCTAGCTGGAAAGGTATAATGCTGTGAGACCTGAAATATGGTATTACTCGAAGCCAACAATATCACTGCTGAAGCGGTCCTTAAGGTGTATATACCGCAGTTATCTCAAGATTCTATCAGAAGTGACGGTACAATAGATCTACGTTGCCGCCGCCGTTATGAAACAGCATATACACTATTACATATCCCGTGACGTGACAAAGCGGAAAGCTGACTGATTTACTGTTCCCATGGGTTGTGTGATGGCGCCCTGTTCAATGATGCGCTAATTAAAATGTCATCGTTTTGTTGACTCGAGTTAGATTTACGAAGTTGGGTTGTTTAACGTGTTTGGTTGAACGTGGTGTTTGTGCAGAAGTGACGGATACGGACCTCGGAATCAAATTCAAAGTTGCGTGGCGCTATCGCAAAATGGCCACTAATAACCATCAGTGGAATGAGAATAGAAAAATAGTAATGCAGACAGCCTTCTGGTTAGGAGCAAGGTATTGTATCTGTTCTAGTTGAGAGAAAGAACGAAAGAAAGAAAGAAGAGAGAGAGAGAGAGAGTGTGTGTGTGTGTGTGTGTGTGTGTGTGTGTGTGTGTGTGTGTGTGTGTGTGTGTGTGTGTGTGTGTGTGTAGAGGCGATATAACACAGAGCCGAAACCGACTAGGTTTTGTTTTGTCTTTTTATTTTTATGTTTATCTTTATGGTACAGATTTTCAGTTTACCAATCAGAATCCCCCCCCCCCCATTGGGTTAAAATCAAAGTATTTTACTCTTCTCTTAGTGATAAAAAACCCCCTACAATATGCTCGCTCCCTACTCTATTTTTTTTTTCGCCTTTAACCTTCCCCCAGATTATATTTTTTAATGTTGAAATCGCTTCATACAAGGCTTAAAGCCATGTAAAGAATAACTAATATAAAGCGTAGTATATGTTTCGATTCTATAATTCCTTTTTTCTGTCTTCGGTTAGTGATAACGGAGACACCCTTCTTGGCTAAAACTAATTTAATTGTAATAAACCACTATTGTTAGCACGCAAAACTTTAATTCAATTTTTTTTTATTCCAGTTATTTATAACGAACCTGAGGCCCGGCGTTACCCGGGTGTTTGTAGGTGTGTGTTGAGCAAAAAAAAAAAAAAAAAAAAAAAAAATGATAGTAGGCAGGCACGCTCGAACTCGTGATATGAAGGTGGAAAAATAAAGTGAAAGGAATCTGACGTCTTACCGCTACTCCATGACGCGATCGGAAGTCTAAAACGCTCAAATTTAACGAAGTCAAACAAAAGATCACTTGCAGAAATGGCGTTGCTTTTGAACTTCCCACGAAAGCAAATTAGACACAAAGTCGTTTTAATGTGGCGAGGAAAGCAGTATCTAAATAAATAGTAACTGTCTGTCTTAGTATGAAGGGTTTCTCCTACATTGACCAAGGACGAATTACAAAAGAGATACTACCTGGCCAGGCGGTTGCATTGCATTTATTTGCTTCTCTACGAAAGCAAATTAGACAAGGTCGTTTTTAATGTGGAAGAAAAACCAGCTCCACCTAAAGGGGGCACTCTGGCAGTTTCTAAATAAATAGAATTTGTCTGATATGAAGGGATTTCCTCACATTGACCAAACCTAATTACTTAATTGCCAAGTGAACAGATACTACACTGTGATCCTAGCCCGGAAGGCTAGGCGGTTGCATTCGAATAGTTTTGCTTTATTTATATGAAAAAGACAAACAACCAGCCGAAACGACGGCACGGTGGGAATTTTGTTTAACTCGATCAAAAAAACAAAAACAAAAACAAAAAAAAAACAATTAAGACGATGTCCGTTTGCGAATCTGAGATATTACGCTCTGGGAATTATGCAAAAACTTCCCGCAAAATCTAACCGACGTGAGAAGCCCAACCAAAAAGGCTTTCGTGGTTATATACAAACGCTCGTGCCCATTTTGCCTTTATATAATAGACTAACCTGGGTGCCCGGTCTTGCCCGGGTGTTTGGAGGTGTGTGTTAAGCAAAAAAAAAAAAAAAAAAAAAAAAAAAGTGGTAGTAGGCAGGCGGGCTCGACGAACCCGTACCGCAAAGGAGGAAAAAAACGTGAAAAAAACGTGACGTCTTTGCTGTTGCGTCCATCGCCAAACCGGAAGTGGCGAAGGTTTAAATTAGGGCTAGCCAATCGAAAAAAAGGTGATTACTTTCGAAAATACCGGCGAAAAAAGCGACCCCTCCTTGTAGAACAGTGCCCAGTTGAGGGTGTAAGAATTAATGCTTTAAGCCAATATTTGTCGTCCTTAGGGTCGATCTTCAAAACGATACCAATCACGGAAAAATTCGTCGGCCCTGTCGAAAGTTTTAGACATACATACAGACAAACAGGTGAGATTTATATTATAGATGTCCTGCTCTCAAGTTGCGATCAAACAGAATTTGTAGGTAAAGTCTCATGGCCTCCGTTCGGTTTTAAAAGACAAAGGATAACCCCTGTAAGGGTGACTGAACGTGTAATTGTGAAGCAATGGTTGCGCAATCACTTACTTTACTTTTCCTGCGTCGAAACTGATTGGTTCCAGTATCAATGAGAAATCCGGAATAACTTGAAAAATGCCGAGATAAGCAGAGAAGAGATATAGCACATAGTATTCCCAAATTGTCCCCTATTTTAGTACAGACTAGACTCATCGTTGCTTAATTTCGGTTATTTACAAGTAACGAACGCGTCAACATCATTTATATTTATCAGGTTAAGTAGCTCATTATTCTCACTCGCAATTTGACATTTGTTCACATAATTTAACGAGACTCATCGTTTTCGCAGCGACGTGTTGTGGATGCAGTTCTTGGAAAAGTTTAGTTGGGAGTTACGTTTTTCTGGAAGTGAAACGTTGAATCGTTTGTGTAAGTAAACCTCTAAATGCAATTGCAAATTACTCAGAATTCTACCCACTAATGGCTGGCGAAACAAGAATATGCTGCCTCAGTGTTCCGTCTGAATTTTTTGGCAAATTCTCGAATTCAACCGAAAGGTTCCCGATTTCGATAAGATAAACCTAAATGGACATGCGCGCTTACAACGGCTGAAACGTTGTGCAAATAAAACTCAAGATGAGAACAGTATTAATTTCATTTATTGCGGACTATTATTCTCATCTTTTCTTAGTTGTTTCACGATGTTTCGGCCAACTATTCCTCTGGTCTTCGTCAGGTGTTAAACGCGATGGGATAGGAACTCTGATTCTCCTGACTGCATCCACTGCAATCACTGCCTTCCATAGTTGTTGTCATCTCACCACGTTTTGGCCAAGTAAGCCTCTGACCAGCTTTGGGTAGGATTGAAACCGCTATCTTCAGACAATTCTCACCTGGAATCGTAGAGAATTCCAATTAAATAATATATGAGAACAGTAGTCTGAAGAATCCAAATAATACGAATTAAAGATTCTTATCCAAATATTTCACAAATATTACATAATTTTCTATTCATCAGTTCAGGTTTTTTTCATTATCAATTCTGGTAAATACTGTTTTCTAGAAATTGCGGAATATAGCGCTGTGGCATAAAAGCTGTCTCTGCACATGTACATTCATCATTAGCCTAGTTGAGAGAGTGGGTATTGTTTTATACAAATCACTTTTTAAAAATTCATGTATAGCGGTCACATATTATGGCGGACAATTATCCTCGATATTATCGACTGCACTATTACTAATAAATGGGTATGTAATAAATTCAAATAGGAAAGTATACATTAGAAATTATACACTATTTAAATCCAGGAATGACAGTAAATTGCAATTAAAATGGTGTTGCGTATGTAGAAAAATTAATTATGGAGCACAACAGGTCACTCGTTTTAATGATACCATTCCTGTTTTCGTAGCTCTTCAACTTTTTGCGTAAAAAATACGAGGCTTTAATTTTGCAATAATCCTCGTATACTCACACACTGATAGACTAACTGATAATGACGCTAGATACAGGAGACAAAGATACCCGCACTGTGATTGATTAGGACCCTTTCCGCCAGTCTTGCTGGCGGAGCTTGCACAATTTTAGCCATCATTTTCCAATGGTACGCAAGGATCTATTTCCGTAGTTGCTGCAGTCCTTGTGTTGATCTTTGTGGTCACCTTCTGGTCACCTTGTGGGCACCTTTGTTTTTATAGATTGGGATGATCATGCCACCTTTGTTTTTATAGATTGGGATGATCATGCCACCTTTGAATTCTTGTAGCAGCGTTCCTTGCTGCCAGCATTTTGCTATAAGTTGGTAAAGTTTTCTTATGAGTTGTTCTCCGCCGAACAACTCATACTTCAGCTGGTATACCGTCAATTATTGGAGTTCATTTTAGTTTTGTGATTGCTTCCCATATTTCCCAAAGAGTTGGTGAATCATTCAGGTCCGTCTGCTGGGGGAAGATTATTTATGTGGCTTAAGATCTCCTCATTCGTATTGGATTCTATATTCAGTAGGGTGCCGAAGTACTCTTGCCATCTTTAAATTAACTGTATTGGCTGGGTCAGTGCAGTGTTTCAATCTTCTGATAAAAGAGTGTTAGTCATCTGGGCTCTGGGGCTCTGGAGCCATACACTTCCTTTTGTGTGTGTGGCGTGTTGGTAGAGTGCCCGCCTAGCATACAAGAGGCTCGGGGTTGAAATCATGAGAGCGGATGTGTCTAACTGATGAGCCCAAATCAGGGCGAAATTCGAGTCTTGGACATCCGGTTTGTTGGCTTTCTTAGCTCTTGTGAGATGCGACGTTGGTTCGGCCGTGGAAAATAATTACATACTCTCTCACACTTACTGAACAATATATATATATATATATATATATATATATATATAGTGATCCACATACAGTACTGTTTCGCTGTTTCACAGCTCATAGTTCAACGTTTTAGAGGTATGAAACAATTTTGTTGAACATCTGAATGTATAGAAGGAGAGACAGTAAGTGAAAGAGAGAGAGAGAGAGAGAGAGAGAGAGAGAGAGAGAGAGAGCCAGTGTTAGTGCAATGATTTCTTGATTCCTTATTTCTAAAACTTTAGTATGACGTAAAATAAAAAAAAAACAAACCAATGATAACAAAATCTCTCAAAACATAAAACATTTTTTATTTTTGTTTCAGTTTTTTGAAGGCGTTCCCTTGGCATTCGATTATTTGACTGTTTGACGCTATTGATGCTATTGATTAATTAGTTTCTGTCATTTTTTTAAATTTATATTTTTGTTTTTCTTATATTTCATATTTATTTGTTTGTAAATATTTTCTTTATTTTTCAAGTTATATGTAGCTGTGTTTATTAAACTAAACATCTGAATAGTAATTAGCGTCGATGATTAATTTCATGATGTAATTTTGTTATCAAATGGATTTCCCATTCCAAGGTTACCAACATTCCTTTTCTCTGTCTATATCCACTTTAATAGTCTTGTAATTGTTGTTGCACGTGTGGTTGTTCCTGTGAAGTGAACAATTATGTGTTTGCATGTGTTCTTTGATCCAAATGTGCATGAGCCTACTGTTCTATTGATGTATGATTTATTTCATGTAGTGCATTTTATGCGATATACAATGTTTGTGTGTTGCATAAACTATTCTTGTTTATGTGAGGGTTTTCTAGGATGCAGGTTGTATTGTTGTGATGCGTGTTAGGTTTTGTTAGTTGTTTCCGCAATTTGAACCCAGTGTGTATTAGTTTCATATCTAGATCCTTCATACTTATGGCCTTACGGAAAGTTGTAATGATCCTGTGCGGCAGCTTTAGAAAGAAAGTATTAGAAAGAGTGTGTCGTGTACGTTTCCGAGATTTGTCGAGGGTTCTAATAGTTTGTATAGAACATTTGTTAGTCTTTAGTACGCAACAGAATTGATTGCTTCAGGTAGTCTTGACAGCAGTTTTTTTTACATTTATTTTGGTTGTGCGTCAACTCATTCTCTGCATCGCCTACATGACATTACAAGGGAAGGTTGATCTGTAATGTATGAAGTCAAGAAGTGCCAAAGATCCACAATTTTTATTTGTTCAATAGTGAACTGAATATATGAGTATGTGTTGTATATATATGTTGCAAATTGAGTTCGTCTGCTTCTTGGGTGTCGCTATAATATATACCTCGTACAGGTATTTGATAAAAAGACGTAGGAATATATGAGTTTAAGGCATGTTTTCTAATGTGTCCATGAGTGCCATAGCGAGCCGTTCTGATAGGTTTGGTTCCATAGGAAGTGTTGCTATTTGTTTGTATGCGTTTTGGTATGTATTTATGTGTTGTCTATTATCTTTTAGGAGCTCATGAATGTCAGAAGCAAAGAGATCGAGGCAATAGAGGTGGCTGGAGAAAATGCAGTCAGTTAATATGTTCTTTGCCGGTTGGGCAAGACAAGATTGTAGAGGACAACAATATTAATGCAAGTAACTTTTTCCTTTTATTATTCTTAAGGAGTAAAACTTTTTTTAATCATGAAAAGAGTTAAGCCAACGTAAATAAATAAATGAATAAATGTTTGTACACGTGACAAATTATCAATAAATGGTATAGTTACTTTTAAAAATTATTTATGAAAAGAGTTAAGCCAACGTAAGTAATGTCTGTAAAAGTGCCAAAGGCAACGTAAGTAAATAAATAACGAAAATATTACGTGCGCATGCGTTAGCCTTGAGTAAGGGAGGGCTAAGGAACGACCATTAAATAAGTCGCCATGGAACTCAACGCACAAGGAGTACCGAAAATAGTTTTCATGATATGAAGATTTGCCCTTTAGTTGTATAATATCCTCAAACCAGGTAATCACTAAAAGGGACTCTTAAAAGTCGTCACCTGTACCGAGAAAAAGTTTAAAACCACTGATTATATGTCAGCCTACGTCACAGTAACATATATTGAGTGAGTTCCTAACAGTATTTTGTATAGTTTTTTTAGTTTAAACTCATTTTCCCAATATTTCCCCAAACTTAACGTGTTCGATACAGTCTGCCGCCATTTGTATTTTTCAAATATAC
>NC_136523.1:59831286-60136286 GCF_053919585.1 Euprymna scolopes | reverse complement strand
ATTGTGACGTGTGATGAGCAGTGACAACCGGCGACGTTCAACACAGTGCTTGGATTCCAGAGAAGCTCGACAACCCTTCCCCCACGAAAAAGAAACGGTTATGGTAACTGTTTGGTGGTCTGCCGCCGGTCTCATACGTCACAGCTTCTTAAATCCGGGCGAAACGATTATGGCGAAATACTTCCGACAGATTGACGAAATGCAGCAGAAGCTCCAATTCGGCTACGAGACTCTGCTTATCCACCATCTCCACCAGACCCCTTGCTCACCTATTATCACTTTTTCAGTCATCTTGATTCCGGATTTCTATGCTAATGGGACAAACAAACTTGTTTTTCGCTGGCAAAAATGTGTCGCTTTTTATGGTTTCCGACAGGAATTTTTACCTACACTGATAATTGCGTAAGCCTAAAACACTATATATATGTATACATATATATTACTTCATTAAAAAAACGTATACCTGCCTTTATTACAGGCAGGGTTTGTTACGCTACACCGATGGTAGTGTAAACATGAAACACTAGTGAATGTAGATATAAATTTATAATTATTGTATAATATATAAATATATATATATATATCAATCAAACCTCTCTATGTTGTTGTTGTTAAATAAAAAAATAATACATACAATAGAGAAAATGTAACTCATATTCATTTATTAAAATACCGTGTTTTTACGAAAAAACATTTAAGACTCGATATAAAAGATCAATGTTGTAAATGTTGCTCTAGTAACCAACAGCCAAACAGAAGAAATCGCCCTTATAAAACGTCAATGTTGAAAAGGTTGCTATGGTAACCAACAACCAATCAGAAAAAAACCGTCTCTCACGTTCCCTACATATTCTGAAAACTTTTGAACCCCAGCAATTTTATTATAACTTTTGTTTTAATGAACGAAAATTGAAAACTTTTATTTCAAAAGATAGCTGAAAATGTCACCTATGAACTGTAGAAATTGTGTGAAATACGGTCGTAAAATGAGTGAACGGTGAATTTTTAATCAGTTCTAAATGCGTAAAACTAACATTTAACCATATATTCAAACACCACCGTATGTGGCTGTACATATGTTCATCGATCAAACCATGCAGGTGTAAACACCGAACAATAGAAACTGGATCATTCAGCCACATTCAGGAAACCTTTTTTTTTTGAAAGCTATATTGATTCAAATTAATTTTATCTATATATTTGATCTGAATAAAATATATTATTTGTTTGTGTGTGTTTGGCAGGTAGCTGATATATTATTAACATAAGAAAATGTATTTCTAATGCAACATATGTTTTGATAATGTTTTGCATAAGTCACATGTAACAAACTATCGTCAAAGGTGTGTTTCGGTAATTTTTTTTACCACAGTTGTTTTTTTTTTTAATGTTTATCGTTCTTTCTTCTTTCTTTTTTCTCTTCTCGCCTTCACTTTTTCCTTTCTATCCTTTGCAGAGGATTCAAATTTTACTATGTTATTATGAATGATTATGACTACCAGTTGTAAAAATTTCAGCTTTTCGCAGTTGTTATTTCTAACAAATACACGTTTTTAAATTTTGTCCCTTAGTTTTGGACGCTACTGCATGTATATATATATATATATATATATGTATGTATATGTATTAATGATGGGGCGATTCCAATATTTTTCAAATTCCGACACAATTCCCGATTCCACAATAAATTTTCGATTCCGGTTCTATATAAATCTCTAATTATTTGACTATAAAATTGCTAGTTTTCTCCGACTATCGTAAAACACATGTTAAATGTGCAAATATTTTCTCAAACGTTAAAATATACCTGTGGGGGATGACCTATAGATTGTAGCTCTACTGGTAGTTTAAAATTAATAAATACTTATTATTTCATTATTAGGACCAGCAGTGGAAGTTTAAACAGCAACGCGTTGCCGGATACAGCTAGTACACACACACACACACACACACACACACACACACACACACACACACACACACACACACACACACACACACACACACACACACACACACACACACACACACACACACACACACACACACACACACACACACACACACACACACACACACACACACACACACACACACACACACACACACACACACACACACACACACACACACACACACACACACACACACACACACACACACACACACACACACACACACACACACACACACACACACACACACACACACACACACACACACACACACACACACACACACACACACACACACACACACACACACACACACACACACACACACACACACACACACACACACACACACACACACACACACACACACACACACACACACACACACACACACACACACACACACACACACACACACACACACACACACACACACACACACACACACACACACACACACACACACACACACACACACACACACACACACACACACACACACACACACACACACACACACACACACACACACACACACACACACACACACACACACACACACACACACACACACACACACACACACACACACACACACACACACACACACACACACACACACACACACACACACACACACACACACACACACACACACACACACACACACACACACACACACACACACACACACACACACACACACACACACACACACACACACACACACACACACACACACACACACACACACACACACACACACACACACACACACACACACACACACACACACACACACACACACACACACACACACACACACACACACACACACACACACACACACACACACACACACACACACACACACACACACACACACACACACACACACACACACACACACACACACACACACACACACACACACACACACACACACACACACATATATAAAACTAAGTAGGAAACTTGTAAAAGAAAAAGAAACATGCGAGTAAACAGTATCGATTTAAAGAAAAGGGTAAAAAACAACGGCATCGCAGACCATTTTTGTATCTCTTTGAATTGCTTTTCTACATATTGATGCCATAATTTCCAGCTACAAATGGATGCGACGAGACGTGTGAATTAGCAGATTTTATCAAACTTGTTGCTAAAAGCATTTTCTCGCGTTGAATTATTTTACCTATTTTTTCAGAGAAGTTTAGTTGTCCTCCAGCATTAAATACCTTTTCATATTTATTTGCCCTGTCACAATAGAAATAATTAGACACAGGGTAGGTTTTAATGTGTGGTACATCCATCTCCCCCAAAAGGGGCATTTTGGATTGGAACAGAAATAAAAATTGTTAAAGCCTAGAAGGATTTCTTCTTCCTGTACCGAGAACAGAACAGTTTAAGTGTAGCATCAGAACCAAAAATAGAAAAAGTAGATCTGGCCAATTGGTTCGCAATGCAACATGACTGAATGGAATGCGCTCCATGATTGGTCTCGATGACAACTCTTTCGGCCCACGGTGCTCGAAAGATCAAATGGAAACAATTGAACACGCTTTTTTCAACTGTTCCAAATTAAGTGATTTCTGAACTGCGCACATCGTCCCTGGGCGGTTGACATGCTTGAACTTGGAACCAGTTATCTAGAACATAGATCCGTTGTGGCGCAGGGAGAAACGAATAGTGTTCCTCACGACTTTGGGCGTAGGTGGACGTGTACTATGGGTGTCAGGCATAAAGATAGGGTGTGGGTGTCGCCGCCTTCTCATTACGATTTAATTTCGTATTTTAAACATCAGCTTAAAATGAAAATCAGATGTGATAGCAGGAGTTTGCCTTTTGCTAGTTTGTACGTATTTTTCGAAACAAGTTTGAGTATGTGTTTCCTGCCTAAGCATGACACACGCGAACCTTAGGTCCTAAAGCAAATGTTCCAAAGAACAGTCCATTAAGTGTGATTGAAGTCACGTCCTCATTGATTTTAGGTATTAGAATACCTCCAGAACGTTCTCTTCCGATTAAGTTGTTCTCATCCCTTGGTCCATCTCGATCGTACTTATTCTGGAGGTCACAGCACGCCTCAAGAACCTTTGCCACATTTCTTTTGAAACTCCCCACTCCCTCTTAGGAAGTGTCTTTCTTGTTTTTGACCATAGCCGGAAAACGACGAGCACTTCAACATCCAGAACATATTTGGAAGGACTTCAATTGCATAATATATTTCGCATTTTGTTTTTCATTCATTTCTTTTTCTCATTGTTATTTTTCTTTTTTTTCATTCAACTCTTTTTCTTTTCTTTCATGCTTTATTTTTGTTTTTATTTTTGTACGTATATGTATATAAAAATATAGTTCTTGTTTTTAATTGAAAATGCTTAGTCCTGCCTTGTAAATAAAATTTTGAAAAATATTAATTCATGTGGGAATATTTTCAATAGCTTAGGCCCATTGAGCGAATTAGGTATTATGGTGCATGAAAAACTAACTTAAGGAATAGACAAAGTGGGTGAACCCCGACACCATCCCCCTTTTCCCTTTTTGGCTTAATGTCATATTGTTTTAAGGACCCTTCTCATTCTTCCTAACAGAATTTGAATAAAGGCTTGTGTAAAACATGGACTGTCTTCAGCAATAGATAAAAAGGAGGCTCACCAGCTATAAAAAGTAGATCCGATCTTCAGACTAAGATCCAAGTGTAGTATCTGTTGTGATGCTATAGTTAAATTAAGTTGTTTGGTTTTCCTAATATTAAAAACAACCTTGTGTCACATATTGCCCTCGTGGGAAAGCAATTAAACAGCACGACACTTTGTTCAGAGCCAATATACATAAGAAGTGCTTGTGACTCTCAAATAGTTTCCTATCTAGCACAAAATCGCTTAATCCTCTTGATCTACCGATAATTGGTGTATCAACTTGATTATAACATGTTCTTCTCATTCAATGTTTACCCAATAGTTAAATGGCTTCCGTCAAGCGGCTTTGATATCTGCAATGTTAACAATGACTTATGATATATATATATATATATATATATATATATATATATATATATATATATATATATATATATATATATATACTCTCACCGATCTTCGCAATATGATGAAATACAGAACTTCCGCTTAGAGGTGGCCATTCAATTGTATTAACATATATATGGATTAACAGGTTATACTGATGTACTTATAAAAGTTATCTTCAGGGTGGTATTTTTATTCGTTTCAGGAGTGTTCTGCAGTCCTTTGAAATACTGCACCTAGAATTCCAAAATTCCCATCTGTTTTTCAAATATTTTTTTAAAATTACATTTTCACCTCAAACCAGGCACATTCCAATTTTAATGAAGGGAGCTACTATCAGGGACCTAAGTTGCCGGTATACTATGTAAGGAGTTTAAGAGCAAGATGTGTTTTTTTTTTACATGGAAATCACCACTTATCAAGGCCCGGAGGATAAGGGTCATTGCGTATACAGGAATCAATGGGATAATATCATAGTAATCGTTAGTAATGAAGATTTGATAAATTGGATGACTTAAGGGGGCGGTTTATCAGGAATTTGTTTATGTTGAACTTGAAGACATCCAAGTTGTAGTAAGGTGGGAAACAGATAAACGGAAGAGAGTTCCACTGGCGTGCGGTTCTGAGAAAGAAGCTTTTTCATGGAATCTACGTTTTGATTTAGGCACAGATAAAGAGTGGGAAAAAATTATTAACAGTGGTTTCAGCCAGACGTGTGTTTTTCCTGAAAGATTGGCGAGGAGGGACCAGAGATTGGACCTCAGACGAGCACTTGCCAGAGAAATAATAATAAAACATAGATAGGCTCGCAACGTCTCTTTTGTGGGAGAGACGTTGCAGGGAAGAGAAAACGGCATCCCCCACTAAGCTACGAAGTCTATTTTGTACGCTGTCTTGTACGCGTAAGTAACTTTCTAGCACGGTAGAGAGAGAGCCCACCTTCTTCGCAGCAGCCTTGGCAATGATCTTGATGTATCTATTCCAACTCAATTGGAACTGACCTGGCTCAATGTCGCTTAACTTCGCTGATCGGGAACGGTGTGTGTTAACGTGGTTATCAATAATGATAAACTATTATTTTTCTTGGAAAGTCTATTCGATGAAACCCTTTTCTTCTTAAGGTAAAACACTGACGTAAACTCATATTTCCTAAAAATCAACTTTCTTCTAAATTAATAAAAAAAAGTGAAGCTAAATAAAAACAAAAGTACCAAATAAATCGTGGTAAAAAGTGAGTATTGTTTACTAACGGCTGACACAAACGGATGTCATTCGTTTTCCAAACACCATTCCGTATGAGCCAATGTCAATAAGATTCAGGCGGTCATATTTGTCTGAAAACAATACAAAAAAAAAAAAAAAAACACGGAAGAAAAGGAGTAGAAACAACAGCGGAAAAAAAGGAAACCATTCGCTTGGTTAATTCGTTGCTTACAAAGTGATCTTGAATAATAAAATAGGAAAAGGTCAGAAAAAAGTGTAAAAAAAAAGTGGAAAAATAAAAGATCGATGTGTAACAGTGAATAGCAGTTGTATCCAAATATCGAGCCGTATGCGAAGTGACGTTACAGTAAAGAAAAAGAAAAACGTTATAAAAAGGACGTGAATACAGACCGATGATGACGTTTGAGAGAAGACAGATCAGAGCGCTGGAGCACGATCACGTTTAATTTGGGAAAGTATCTGGAAATAAATGTCGCCGTTACAACCCCAAAAAAGGGAGTTGAGTTATGTTCCTTACAGACATAATCTGCAACAACGTGTTGGGTCTACGTGTGTAACTTTAACGAAAGATAGATAAACAAAATAGGAGAGATAGATAAGGAGAAAAATGAAAGGGGAAGAGAGAGTGAGTAAAAGAGAGAAAGGGTATGGGAGGAGGAGAAGTAGGGGGGGAGAGAGAAATAATAAAATTAATAAGAGAAAAAGGAAAGGAATAGGACAGAGAGATTGCGTGGTTGTGTTATTTTTTTTTTACGGCATATCAACCCTTTGGGGTTATTTAATTTCGAACTCAGTAATTTGGAAAAAACAGTTTTTGTGCCTACAATTATTTTTATCATTAAATATTTATAAATCTGTTTCTTTTTTTCAAAAGTCAAAAAGTTGAAGAGCTACGTAGACGGGAATGGTATCATAAAAAATAAGCGACCTTTTGTGCTCCAGATATTATTTTTCTTGTAGAAAAATAATAGTCACCATCATTCTCAATGCAATTTTGCCAACGATCAACGATGGCTGTACATGAGTGTCCGGTGCACGCGTTGTCATACAAGCTTACGAGTAATATTAAATACGACCAGACCATGAATATAAAAAATAAATATTTTTGTAGACAAATATGGATAACTGTTTGAAATATATTATCTCAAAACACAGAAGTAAGCCACTGGCTGGCAAAAAATAACATTAGTATTTTGATCTAACACTGGTTGGCGATAACTAACTTCTTATTGTAACCTACACCGATAGAACACTGGCTGGCTATAAATTTATTATCAGTATTATGATCTGCACCTACCATGCACTGCCTGGCAGTAAATAACTTATAAGCATTGTGATCTTTGCCAACCATAGACTGACTTGCAATAAGTAACTTTGTATTGTGATCTGCACCCATCAGACACTGGCTTGTAATAACTAACTTATTAGGATTGTGACCTACACCCATCTAAGACTGGCTGGCTATAAGTGAATTATTATTATTGCGATCTGCCCCCTCCAAACACTGGCCGGTGATAACTAACTTATTAGTATTGTGATCTGTACCATCCAGAAATTGGCTGGCGATAACTAACTTATGATTATTGCTATCTGTGCCCACCATGAATTGGTTGGCAATAAATGAATTATAAGTATTGTAGTCTATACTCATCATACACTGGATGGCGATAAATAGTTTATTAGTATTATGAATCGTACCAACCGGCCACGCGCTGCCGATAGTATTGTGATCTGCACCCATCATACATTTGCTGTCGATAAATAACTTATGAGTATTGTGATTAGTACCAACATACACTGACTGGCAATTAGTAACTTTGTATGGTGATCTGCACCCACAGTACACTGGCTGGCGATAAAATGATTTTAAGTATTTAGAACTGTATCTACCAGACACGGACTGGCGATAAATAACTTAACAATATTGTGAGCTGTAGCTACCAGAAACTGGCTGGCGTTAAATAGATCATGCGTATTGTTATTTGTATCCACCAGAAACTGGCTGGCGATATTCCATTTTCATAAGAGAATTCAGTATAATAACGGTTGGTATGGTTTTAAATATTCCATTTTTTTAAAAGTGCATGCAGACGATGATAACGGTCGATGCGACAAGCGTAATAATAATAATAATAATAATAATAATAATAATAATAATAATAATAATAATAATAATCACAAAAATAACAACAACTAAGAGTACCCGTGTAAATTTCACGGTAGTTGAAAACATCATCACATAAGCAAACAATAAAATATCCTTCAATAGAAAAATCAGTGCAATATTAATTCTGTTAAGATCGTGAATTAAAAACTAAATATTTTTGTATCCAAAAATGTTTAGTTTTTAATTCACGGTAACTCAGTATAATTAACTTATTAGTATTGTGATTTGCACCCTCCTGACACTGACTGGCGATAATTAACTTTTATGTATTGTTATCTACACAAACCAGACACTGGCTGACGATAAAATACGAATTAGCTGATGATAATTAACCCATTAATATTGGTACCTGCTCCCAGCACACACTGGTTGGCGATAAATAACTTATTGTGATCTGCATCCACTAGACACTGGCTGGCGATAACTAATTAGTACTGTGATCTGCACCAACTAGACACTGGCTTGCGATAGCTAACATATTAGTAATAATAATAAAGTAAACAACAAAGAAACTGCCAAAGTGGCGTAAAGAAAATGTCTAAATCTAGTTATAAGAGCTTTATTTTTTAAATAAGCGCGAGGTAGATTGCCAATAATGCTTTTATAACGAAAAGAAAACGTTGATAGTTGCTAAAATCGAAATACAACCCGAAAATTCTTTCAATTTGTTAGCTATTTACCGTCAGAAGTGAACAAAAATAAACAGCTGTAGTTAGTCTCATTTTCTGCCCAACTCATAAGGGCGTTTTAATGAAATCGCTACACGCTGTGGTTTACATCGATAACGATTACTCTACTATCGATTAACCTGTTATAGATTAATCTACAATCGATTAAACTACTATCGACTCATCTATTGACCACTGTTCCACAAAACTTACATCAAGAATTTAAAATGTAAAATCTTTTATTAAAATGACTTGATTCATAACCTTAATAGGGTTGCAGTAAAACAAAACAATCGACCAATCAATTACTTTAAAAGTCGATCTATATGTGAATGTATTTCTGTAATGAGGTTGGAGTTCTAAAACTTAATCTCTCAGGTGAGAAGATGCCATTGAAATTTTAGACTCCAAACATTGTGACCTCGGGCTGAGAACTCAATGACCTCTAATTACATATTGTACTTATTTTCAGAAGTATTCAAAAGCACAGGATATAATATGTAACAATAAAGAGTATGCGTGTAGGTGTATGTGTGTGTGTGTATGTATGTGTGTGTGTGTGTGAGAGAGACAGAGAGAGGGAGAGAAAGGAAGAAAGAAAAATAGGGAATATGCACAAAAGAGAAAGAGAGAGAGAGAGTAATAAAAGGTGAGAGAGACAGAGATATAAAAAGAAGGAAGAAAGGGAAATAGTAGCAAAAGGTAAAACAAGAAGGACGTGTTTTCGTGTTGAGAGGAAGTGAGGGAGAGAGTTGTACGAGAGAGAAAATAGAGAGTATGGCAGTGAGTTAATGAAAGAGAGTGAAAGAAAGAGAGAGAGAGAGAGAGAGAGAGAGAGGGAGGGGGAGATATGGCGTGTTGAGAAAGAAAGAAGGGGAAAAGTAAAGATCACCATATCTTGTCGCTCCATCTCTTCAACCAGCGGCGTGCGGTTTCATTACCAACACTGAGGTTTTCGTCCGTGCAGTTGGGCCTCAGTGGGCCAGATATTAAAATGTGCTCGATGGTCTGAACTTGACCACAACAGGGGCTTTCAGCAGTTGTAGAGTAACCCCACATGAGGAGGTTGTCGCCAGTTTTTGCAAATTTTGCCCTTGCCCTATTCAGAGTGACCCACTCCGAACGGGACAGGTGTGTGCGAGGTGGTAAGGTTTCACTGGGCTCTGGCAGTGCTATATTTGTAGACTGAGGGTCTACCTCTCTCCACATCTGCAGCCAGTAAGAGGATGTAGGAGTGTCCGGTAGTTCCTCCACTGTGGCAAAGCTTCGCCGGGACACAAGTCGTCTAGCCACCTCCGAGTAGCCATAGAGAGGGTGTCTGGGGTCTTCGAGTTGTTTAGTACGCTCAACTTTCGCAATTATATCCCGACGGACTTTAGGTGGTGGTATGCCACTTAATCGGTATAGGGCTGGTAGAGGTGTGCTTTTTAATTTTCCGGTTATGATCCGGCAAGCTTTGTGGAGATCTGCGTCAATGCGGTGAGCATGGGCTGAGCGAGACCATACTGCAGCGCCATATTCAGCCGTGGAGTAAAGCTCTTGTCTTGTGTCGCAAGACACGTGTCATCCACATAGATGAATCTACGGATGTCTGTAAATTCTGGTAGGTCATTTGTATAGATGTTATATAAAGTCGGCGCCAAGACAGAACCATGGGGCAGACCATTCCTCTGTGACCTCCACCGACTCTGCCTACCATCCATTTCGACAAAGAATCTTCGATTCCGGAGAATAGATTTTGTAATGGAAACCATTTTTCTGTTCTTCAAGGTCTGGCCAACTTTCAGCAAAAGTGCTCGGTGGTTGATGGTGTCATAGACTGCCGTGAGGTCGATAAATATAGCCCCTGTGATTTTTTTCTTTCTTACCCATCCTCTATGTACTGAGTCAAGTTCAGAACTCGACCAACACATGAACGCCCCTCCCTGAACCCAGACTGATCGTCCGTAAGCTGGTCTTCAACTATTGGTGATATCCTGGCCAGAATGAGGCGTTCATACAACTTGTACAGTACACACAACAAGGATATAGGGTGATAGCTAGATGGTAGTTGGGGATCTTTCCCTGGTTTAAGAAGAGCTATAATTTTTGCCCGTCGCCAGATCTTGGGAATGTTGTATCCAGCAGCACAGGAGTTGAACAGTGGTAGGATCCATTCACGAGATCTTGGCCCCAAATTCTGGAAAATCTCTGTTGAGATACCATCGGGTCCTGATGCCTTTCTAGACTTGAGATGTTTAATTCTAGTTTTCAATTCCTCCTCAGTAAATGGGGGGGGAACATGTCATCAGACTCTTTGTTGACTTCGCCCATCTTCTCTTTCATCTGTTTAACGTAACCTCGTTCTCTGTGTAGTGGTTTCCCATTTATAATTAGTTGCTGAGCAACTTGGTTTGGTGAGACTGCTGCTGCTGTAGTGTCCGGTTTTTTATCGCTGTTTAGCTTCTTTATTGTTTTCCATGCATTTTTGCTATTGTGGGTCATGTCCAGATCTGCAACGGTCTCCATCCATCGCTCCTTACGGGCTGCAGATAGAGAGGCCAACAGTTTGTTGCCCAGCTCAGTGGCAATTTCTTCGAATGGGTCTCTGTTGTATGAGTATTAGTTGGAGGTGCGTGTTGTATGAGTATTAGTTGAGTAAACAAAAAAAAAAGAAAAAAAACGAAAATTGCGAGCGCAAAAAAAAAGTGGTCGTAGCTAGACAGACATGAACCCGTACCGCGAAGGAGGAAAAGAAAGTGAAAAAAAACAAAAAAAACAAAACAAAAACAAAACAAAAAAAAGAAACAAAAACAAAACGGGACGCGTTAGCTGTTGCGCCCATCGCCAAACCGGAAGTGACGTAGTTTGAAATTAAGGCTAGTCAATCGAAAAGGGGCGATGACTTTCGAAAATATAGACGAAAAAAGAGACCCCTCCAGGTAGAAAAGTGCCCAGTTCAGGGTGAAGGAATTACTATTTTGGGCCAATTTTTCGATATTTGTCGTACGAAGGGACTGAGCTTGGAAATAATACCAGCTTTATGAAAATCCGTCGCCTCTGTCGAAAATTTTTGCAAGACATACAATCATATACATACATACATACGCATATACATACGTACATACATACATTCATGCATACGCACATACATACGTACATGCATACGCACGTATATACATACATACAGACATACATACAGACAGGTGAGATTTATATTATAGTAGATGACTTTTTGCCAAAAAATAAAATAACACAACTCATTTTCTAATGACAATCGCAATATTCTCCCACAATGCAAATACAACACAGTTGCAATTTTATGGCAAACACAATACCAGTTTTGAATACTTCTATTAATTCTGGCAAAGAGACGGTTCTAAATCTCTAGGATATAAGGGAAGTGTTTTCTTTTAATGTAATGGAATAATTGCCTTTAAAGGAAACAAAAGTATAAATTTAGGATTTTTTAAGTTTCTTAACTCAAATTCCATGTCCCAAGAATGCTAATATTATTTCATTGAGCATGTTATTTAAACCACGTGTTGCGCAAGAAAAGACAACCGGATTATCCATAACTAACACCTCTATTGACTTTTAAGATATTTTTTTATATCTCCGACGGAAAAATGAATAAAAATATTTTTAAAGACCTTATTTGATTGAAAACTCGCCCCTTTACTTAAGGTAAGTATATTATAATATAATTTAATATATTATGTTTTAAAGAAAATACACTAATATCGATTTTCACTTCTGCAAAATCGATAATATTGCTGTCAAACCCATGAGTTTTATAAGAATAAGTGACACACCACATAAAAGTGCTAAGCATCAGTTAAAAGTGATAGTCTTCTGGGAGTTTACAATTTACAGGCGATACTAAGAATACAATTACGATTTACTCATTATTTCAACCCGGTCATAGTTGATGGAACAAGAACAAACTACTCCTTTAATTATATAATAAATGTTGTTCGAAATTCCGTTCAGATATATAAGTTTGACAAAACGAACTTGAAAAAAAACCATCAGGCGCAACGTTGGAAAATAACATTTATGATTAGAACAACAGATAGTATGAATAAATTTATTATTATTTTCTTCCTCTGAAAATTGTAACGTTAGGTATGGGGCAGCCAAACCAGCTGCCAACATTGCCCTGCTTTTTATTGAAACCAACCGAGAGCTCTTTTTAGTATCCTCGTTGTTTCCTTAAGTGCAATTGCGTGGATCTCTTTTGCACCTGGCCCACCAAGAACATTAGTTAGGTTCTACTTCATAAGCCCTGTGGCACCTATAATAACTGGTATGATTGATATCTCCGTAATATTCCAGTTTATTTTCATATCATACATGAGACCTTGACATTTGGTCTTTTTCTTTCTTTCAGCTCTGTTCAGACATCCATCATTAGGGACACTCACTTCAACCAAGGTTTTCATTCTCTCTAACTTATTCCATATAACTATGCCAGGTCTGACAGCAGTATTTTCAAGGAAGGTGACTATAGGGATTACATGGTCGTAATGTATGTTATATAAGTCATTTCCAACTGTTCTTTTAGGTTGATGTTCCCAGGACTTGCTGCTACACTGTATGTTTAATTTTTACAGATGGACCAGTGGAAACACTTGGTGTCGAATGGCGAGTACACCAGCTGGTGTTAATCATGAAAGAATCGAGATTGGTTCAGATCGAAGTGACACAAAGTTTGGGAAACACATCAATTCCCACGGAGTGATAGCAGAGAAAACTACTATTTAAGATGAGAGTGAGGTTCGATTAGTCAAAAGTGGAAAAATACTAAGAAACACCAATGGCATGATGTATGATATCACGTTAGAAAATCGGAAGTTTAAAATCAATTGCCTATAAGATGCGTACGAAGCCGATCGCCAATAATGCTCTAATAATGAAACAAAACCTTTCATAATGTTTAAGAGTGAAATCCCCCCAATGACCCCTGTTCACTGTGTTTATCCATCTGTCATCTAATAAGATAGAACGAACTAAGAGAATAGTATAGATAGAGAATAGTAATCTTTTTCACTCGTTCTCTCCCTGTCTCTCATTTCTTTCTCCAAAATAAACATTAAAAACTGTCAGCCGTCTTTAGTCACTAACATAAAAAGAATTTTGGAAATTGAAAACGCCACAAGATTACTAATAAAACAATATTTTTTTCTCGATGGAGTGATCCTTGAAGTCATAACGCCCGTGGAGACCACTACATCCGCCACTGCATCTGGCTAGCAACGCTCTCTGTTGGTGGAAGACAGATGTGATTGTGTCAGAAATTCGGTTAATTAGTTCCTTATCTCTTCAATGCACAGTAAGTAAGAAAACATTGGAAATATTGACATTCTTACATTTTGGAAATTAAACAGACAAAGCCTGTATTAACAATCATTCTTAAATAACAGTCAACAAACCAGTAGGAAATTACATATAATTTGTCGACTTCTATTTCTTTAATAATGATTGATAAAACCAGCTACTTTTTTTAATTAAAAAATTGGCTGCTAACAACAGGTGACAAAGAAGAATTCCGAATCAACGCATTTCATTATTTTCAATGTTTGGAACAAAACTCCAATTTTTTTTTTTATCCGTTTGTTTAAATTTAAAATAATAAAATCAATAGATCATTTAAAATTTATTTTTTTAATTTATGTGCTAATGAGCCGCATTTATAATTACCTACATCTATTTTGCTTATAACATTTCCTCCGATGGGATGAGCCATTTATAGAAAATCTATGAATTAAGAAAAACCTTTGGCATCGTTGAACTCCTTGTCAAACAAGAATCTACATGATTTAATTCTGAATTTCCATGTATATATATATATATATATATATATATATATATATATATATATATATATATAAAATATATATATATATATATATATATCTATATATTTTAATTTATATATATATATTTATATATATATATATATAATAAAACACATATTTGCTTTGCAATAGTATTGAGCACTCTATTCAGGTTTTTACTAATTACCAGTTTTACCAACTGTATATATATATATATATATATATATGTGTGTGTGTGTGTGTGTGTGTGTGTGTGTGTGTGTGTGTGCATATAATTTTAAATTTAAACAAACGGCTGTAACAATTCAGATTTTTTCTACCAATGCATATATCATATTTTCCCCTTTGGCAATGGTTTCAAACATTAAAAATTAAATTCGATAATATGCGCAAACGCTTACTTTCTTTAAGGGGGTCTTATGATTTTGACCAGGACTGAATATATATATATATATATATATATATATATATATATATATATATATATATATATGTGTGTGTGTGTGTACATATATATATATATATATAAATATATATATATATATATATATATAATTAAAAAGAAATATATAAAAACACACATGGATATAGTAAACATATTATACCAAAACGTGGAAGCCATTTGTCCAGTGGTTTTTTTAGACTATTAATTCCGAACGAACCAAGAGTTACATTTATATATATATATATATATATATATATATATATATATATATATATATATATATATATATATATAAATGTAACTCTTGGTTCGTTCGGAATTAATAGTCTAAAAAACCACTGGACGGATGGCTTCCACGTTTTGGTATAATATGTTTACTATATCCATGTGTGTTTTTATATATTTCTTTTTAATTATAGCATTATACTTAATTTTTCTATGATAAATAGGTGGTTTTCTTTGTACCGATAGGCCATTCTTTTTAGGGACAATTATTTATTACCGCTTACTGTCACGTGACCAGTGTTTCTAATTTAGCGGTTTTCCTGCTAGATCTGGAGATTTCGTTTGCAATCTAGCGGGAAATTCTAAAAAAAATTGGAGATATTCCGCACCCACACACCCTCAGTTTTAGATTAAAAAATAAAGAAAAGCGCTTGAAAATACTTTAAAACATAAAATAAACTTATTCATGTAATTAAAAAAAAGTAGTATTTATTGCCTTTGGTAACAATTATTTTTTGATTATTTGTTTTTCACCATTTTTTCGGCTAACCATTCTTAAATCTCGCTATAAAATCGATTTTTCCAAGTACATTTTAGGTGGGGGGCATTCCAACCTTCAAAGCTTAGTTTAAAATACGAAATTTAGAAGTATTTAGTTGAAAATTGTAAAATGCAAGAAACAACAGCAATATATATATATATATATATATATATATATATATATATATATATATATATATATATATACCAATACAGTAAAATTTAATTATCTACCAACCTAAATACTTTTAACATGCTAAAACAAAGTTTTTTTGTTTTTTATTTTTCTAATTTCAAAATATGTTGCACCCTTGTGGTGATGTTTAATCTGCAGTATATTTCAATTTAACTTTTATTATAAAAAGTTTGAGTTTATGATTTGTTTCCTGCAAAAAATATACCCTCTCTGAAGAAACAGGTAAAACTGGCTGATAAAATACGGGAGCTAACCGCTTCAATATAATTCCAGAAACATATAGTGAGAAAACACGGAACATTTTATGTATTGAATATACTATATTAATAATTTTTTTATGGTAGGAAGTTAAAATATGGAGTTTTTTTTGGAGGGGGAAATAGCTATTTTTGAAAATTTCAGATGATAAAAGTTAAAAATCTAGCGATTTTCTGGACATTTCTTTCTCCTGATCTCAGTTGCCAACACTGCATCATTAAAAAAACACTACAGGCTTAATGTAAACAGAATGTGTTTACAATATCGGTAAATTTTCAATGGGTTTAATCACATGATTATTGATAAATTAACCACACATGATCGCTTTCCTATTAAATATTAATCGAAAAATGTTAGGTACAGACAAAATGAATGCCGACGCTCAAAGTGTATACACATTTTGACCCCTTCCTTTACTTAAAAATTCACCAAAAATCAGGAAAGTAACCAATTTTAATGAAAATTGCAGTATTTATCAAATAATGATCGCAGAATATGATGAACTAATTATTTTTACTTAACTCTTAGTGAAAATGTTTTATTTTGTTTAAACAAAAAATACCTTTACTAAAGTTATGGTTTTCAGTAGTAAAAAAAAAACGCAAGAATTTATTTTTGCTTTTTTTATATGCATAAAGCATCGTAATTTGTAAAAATAAAAAATAATTTTTACAGTAACATTGCGAAAAAGCCCTTAAAGTCCGTATTAATGAATTTTATATAACTCGAAGAAAAATGAATTCTCGCATACTATTCAGGAAATTAAAGATTCAATTAGATTCCTATTTCAGTCACCTAAATTATTTAGGGTGAAATGAGTTTAGGAATTTATAGCCAAACCTAAATATTTTTTTTTGCTTAAAAAATAGCATTAATACAGTAAGTTAGGTAAAATTTGCATAGAATTATCTGCTTTACGGTTGTTGTAAAAATTTGAATTTCGTTCCCTTTTAAATTCGGTACATTTTTACATTACGTCCAACTCATCGTTCACATTCGACACATCAACTTTTATAGCTTTTCGGGTATGCTGGCAAGGCTAGGGGTGTCTATTCCGAAAGCCGTTCTTAACATGGGTAGATTGGTAGGTGTGTCAGAAATTTCGTAAAAAATAGTGAATAATTCCACCCTGTCTTTCCAAGCTTATAACTCCTTGAAAAATTCAACTCAAGCCCTATTTTTTTTCAATTAAGGGAGCAAGAACCTAGGTTTCATTAAAAAAATAATAACAAACAAACAACGTGTGTTTTTAAAAAAAAGGTTTTAAAGTTCGGACTTTACAGGTAAATTTCTAAAAGAAAAACATTACTTTTTTGTTTTAAATGTGAATATATTATTTATTGACCTTTTCTCTTCAATTTGTGATATATAACACTTTGGTGAGTAAATTATTAACTTTTAATATACATTTCAAGATGGGAGGCGTGAATTGTTAAACCTCCTGTCTTTCCAAGCTTATAACTCCTCAAAAAATGTAATTCAAGCCCTAATTTGTTTTTCAATTTAAGGAACAAGGACCAAGGTTTCATAAAAACAAAACCAAAAGAAAAAACAAACAACGTGGTTTAAAAAAAAGGTTTTTAACGTCGAACTTTACAGGTAAATTTCTAAAAAACACTACTTTTTTGTTTTAAATTAAACTTATTAATCTTTTCTCTTCAAGTTGTTATATATAAAACTTTGGTGAGTAAATTAATTATTTACTTTTTAATAGACACTTGAAAATGGGGGGACGTGAATAAAAAAAAACGTTTGTCTAAAATATTACATTCATTTTATTGGAAAGGGCATAAAATTTCATATTGACCATGAAAATATCGTAAAAATAGAATCAATAGAAAAATTTTGATAGATTTTTAAAATTTTTAATTGAAAAATATTGAGTTCGTAAAATTCATTAGTTTTTTAAAAAATAAAAAAAAATATTTCTTTTACTTTTAAAACAACTTTATTAGTTTATTTTGGAAGTATAATCCATAAAGAAATAAACAACCTACTTTAAAAAGAGAAATTACGAGATTTTAATAGTTTATTCGCACTTTCGTGATAAGGGTGTCAAAAATTCTGATACATCTACTAGATTGGAGTGTTTATTCGTTGTAAACGTACCCGACAACCTATAAATGTCGACATTTCCAATGTGAATGGTAAGCTGGACTTATGTAAAAAATAACAAAACGATATACCAAACTGACTTTTTCGTTTAAAAATGGAATTATTTCCCTTTCGTCATTAACTTTTTTTTACATAAAGTACAATTGTTGAATGTTACTGTTTTATTATATTCGTTTGAGGGGGGCACAATTAAAAGATTAAGCAAGATTAAAACCAAGCGAAATTTAAGTTTTCAGTTCCATTTTTACAACAACCGTAAAACAGCGCATACTCAGCAAATTTTATCGTAATTTATAAGCATTATGTTGAAACACTAAATCAACATTTTATTTATTCTTTTGCAGAATTAATGATGGAAGTATTTTTCTGTGTATTTTCTGAACATCTGTTAAAAAAATTTGTACATTCTCTTGAAAAAAAATCAAATTTTTCTCTACTTTCACATAACTATTTACAGTGTTCATGTACAGCATTCATCTGTTCTTTTTATAATAAAAATTCCGCTTTCAAAGAGAAACGTTTACTGACAAATTTCTTTTTAAAAAAAAGTGCAAGTTTTTTCTTTCACCTAACAATTTATGGAAAAAAAATAATCTTTTTTTTGGGGGAAAAAATAACAACTTTTATTGATTAAAAAAAAAAAAATTCAAAAAAATAATAAAAGTAAACAAACGAACAAAATGCAATTTTTAGAATGTGTTCCATTTTAACAAACTGAACCACAGCAACGCGTGGCCGGTTACAGCTAGTATATATATATATATATATATATATATATATATATATATATATATATATATATATATATATATATATATATACATATAAACTTTTATTATTTTTCACTTGCCTAAATGTGTGAAATAAAATTGGACATTATTGTTAAAAAATAAAATAAACAATTTTTCTTGATCCTTTTTTCTCGGTAATAAAATTATTTGAATTACAAAAAAACAAAAACAAAAACAAACAGAAATCTAAAAAATAATTATTTTTAAAAAGGTTTAAATTATATTAATTTCAAATATTACATAATATGAAGTTTAAACAGATTTTTTTTAATATAACAGGTTTACAATAAAAAAATAGTTATATAATAGAATATATGATCCTTGAGATAATAAAAATTACAAAAGTAAAATCGACTAAAAAAAAAATTCGTTTGGATTTAATTATTTAAAATGAGAGAGGTGATAATTAAAATTTGCGCTCCCCCCAAAAGTATGGAGGTCTGTAGCGACATAATGTTTAGATACATATATCAACAGAACAGAACAGGTTAAAATCAATTTTATCGTCTGTCTAGTTCGTTATTAAAAAATATATTTGTTTTATAAAAAGTAAGTCCTATATTGATTTTTATCCATTTTTTATTGTACATTTTATTTATTCATAAATTTCTGTATAAATGATCTTCCATAAAAATTGACCCAAACTATATAAAACACACGGAATGATGACGTCACTACTATATGTGTATAATGACGACGGGTTGGTGGTGCCTATAGAGCACCCACACAGGTGTATTTTTATGTTTGCCAAAATATTTCACATGTGTTTTTACGGAAATTTAAAGAAAAGAAAATACTCAATAGTTTGTGATTTAAAAAAAAAAAAATCGGAATCGGTAATTGTATCGGAATCGGAAATTAAAAACAGAATCGGTAATTGTATCGGAACCGACAAAAGTTTGGAATCATCCCATTACTAATGACTGATAATCGCAATTATGAAATGGGTATAGAAGACGATGACGTTTGCACAGGCGAAGTGATTTAAGAGACGTTTCAAAATAATAACACCTATATTTTTTTTTATTTAACTCGAATAAATCAGAAGAAATTCAATTGCATTATCATGATGATTGAACGTATATATTCATGACTTGAAAGTTTCATCTCTCTGTTGCAGATATTGACGGTGTAAGACTCTAAGAAAGCAAACCCTGTCATTTACGTGCGTCAGAAGCAGAGATGCGACATTGAATTCCTCAACGCAGAAAAAACTATAACCGATGACCATTGATTCTGTTAAACATTTACAAAGTCGATGCGGTTGATGCCAGCACAGTTAGGAGATGGGTTTGTTTATTTGATACTGACGACAGAGTTAAGAGTTACGAAGTGTGCTCCGAACTTTAACGACCGAGGCTTTAAAAAAAAAGGGCGGTAAAATTGTATTGAGAATGTTGGTGACTATGTAGAAAATGAAGACTGGAACACAAGAGTGCCTTCGTTTTAATGGTACCGGTCCTGTTTTCGTAGTTGTTAAATATTTTTAATTTTTGAGTAAAAAAAAAAAAAAAAAAAAAAAAGGAGGGCCTTACTTTTGGAACGACACTCGTGTTATTATATTGTAGATACGCACTTGCCATCTCTTTTACTCTTTCCTTTACTCTCTTCCTTTATTTATACACCAAGTTACCTTGTCTTACTCTCTGATCTCTCTCTCTCTCTCTCTCTCTAATTCACTCTTGCTTCTCTAATTTCCCTGTCTTATTTTTCTCTAATCTCTGTTTCTCTCTCCTCACTCCAACATGCACGTTTTTTTTTTTTTTTTACCCCAAACACAGCATATTGTCACTTAACGTAAGAGCTACTATTCAGGGTAATGCCTAAGAGGGAGTTGTGGGGAGTTGAGTAGCAACATTTCTGTTTACGTTACGATTGAATATTTACATGTCAGTACAGATAGAAAAGCAGGAAACAAGGGGGGGATTCCCAAATTTAACAGAACAAAGGAAGGAACTATTATAGTAGAAAGCTTTCATGCATCTGGAGACGTGAATAGTATTTTTTTTTTAAATAATTTTATTATCATCTTATTATTTTTAGTGATAAAACAAACAATTGTAGGTTGAATAAACACTGTTAGTACTCGTGAACGAATGGGTCATTTGCGCGTCCAATAGTTTTATGAATTGAATATAATACGAAAACTTCAAACTTGTACGAACTTGTCTTGGTTGTCATATATCTCCGAAGAGTGTTCTGTCACACACACACACACACACACACACACACACACACACACACACACACACACACACACACACACACACATGCTGCATATATATATATATATATATATATATATATGTATATATATATAGGGCTTTAAATAAGGTCGGGAAGACTCTAGGGCCCCTTTCATCAATAAACTCATCAGGAGTCAATCGTTGAATTTCTATCAAGTGTAAAACAAATGCCACAGAAGAGCGAAGATTTAAGTGGGGATTACTTATAAAAGTATAACAAATGGATGAAATGAAAAAAAATTATATATATATATATATATATATATATATATATATATATATATATATATAATTAAATGAAAGGCGAATGGGATTACGAGTAAAAGAATATACGAGTAAATTATACGTTGTAGAATATATACAATTGTATAAAATATATGTACAAAATGGGATGAATGTGGGTAAGTTAAAATTTAAAATATATCCCCAAATAAGTCGAAAGATTTTACGAATTCCTTTCTGTCAACAGAGAGAGTGCCTGCTTAAAAGGATAGAGACTGACTCCAGAATCCTCAGGCGATTCGAAGAGTCAGCCCGGTTTAAAATCCTAAACCAGTCAATTTTATATGCATTGGCATGAAACGGCAAGCAACTGTCATTCTAATCCTCCATAGTAAATGTTAATGATTTATGGAGGGAATTAAGTTTATCGAAGTCTGCATTTCCCTCTTATGAAGGATGCTTTACCCTACATCACAAATAGTAAGGGGATTTATCAATTCAACTGTAAGTGTAATGCTGTCTATGTAGATTGAACCCGTTTAAAATTGCAGACAAGAATAAACCAACATGTTCCAACAAGCATCAGATTAGGTAAGCCTCGTCACCCTTCGTTCACCTTAAAATCTGCTATTGGTCAGCACCTCGCTGAAAATCCAGCGTGTGCCAATGCATATAAAATTGACTGGTTTAGGATTTTATACCGGGCTGACTCTTCGAATCGCCTGAGGATTCTGGAGTCAGTCTCTATCCTTTCACGCAGGCCCTCTCTCTGTCGACAGAAGGAATTCGTTAAATCTTTGCACTTATATGAGGATATATTTTCAATTTTTACTACCCCACATATCCCATTTTGTACATATATTTTATACAATTGTATGTATTCTACAACGTGTACTCTACTCATATTTTTTTACTCGTAATCCCATTCGCCCTTAATTTAATTATATATATATATATATATATATATATATATATATATATATAATTTTTTTCATTTCATCCATTCGTTATAATTTTAATAAGTAATCCCCACTTAAGTCTTCGCTCTTGCATGACATTTGTTTTACACTTGATAGAAATTCAACGATTGACTCCTGATGAGTTTGTTGATAAAAAGGGGACCCTAGAGTCTTCCCGACCTCATTTAAATTTATTTTATGTACCGTAAAACACTTACATATATATATATATATATATATATATATATATATATATATATATATATATATATACACTGCTGATCAAAAATATAAGACTACTTAAAATCTTTAAAAAGACACCTTTTTTTTAAATAATAGATTTCAAACTCGTCCGACTTAAGGTTACTAATACCACAATCTAAAAGGTTATGGAAACAAAAAGGTACATTCCAAAAATTTTATTTAAAAATTTGCATTTTTATTAAATTAGGCTTTTTACACATGATCAAAATTATAAGACCAAGGGTATAAATTGTTAGAGTTATGGTAATTCTAATGTTTTTAGTTCAGTAAGAGATTAGCAATCAGGGTGTAAAGGTGTTACCTTGCCTAAAGCGAGAAAGTTGAGCGTTCTCCAATTCTAGGATTCCATTAGAAAGGTTTCTAACAGCAAGCGATAGCAGCTTAGGTAAATCGTAGTAAAACTATTATTTGAACACTGAGAATTATGGAAAAGCAAAATCCTTTGGTATCCCCCCCACACAAAAAAAAATTCTCCTGCATTGAGTAAGAGAATCAGAGGGATGGTTATGAATGCCATAGAACTTTCTTCTTGTCAAATTAAGGCGGTTTCAGATGCTGATTGCAGTCCAAGAACCATCAGACGACACTTACAACAAAAAGACATGGTGATAAAAAGTGTAAACAAATTCCTCGATTGCTTCCATATCACAAAGTGGACCGCTTAAGATTTAGTCGTGAATACCAAACCTGAGACGTTGAGAAGTGGAAGAAAGTCCTGTTTTCTGATGAGAAAAAAATCAATTTAGATGGTCTTGATGGCTTCAAGCGATATTGGCATAACAAAAACATGCCCCCTAAAAATTTTTTCCACACGTCATAGTTGTGGAGGGTCCGTAATGGTATGGAGTGCCTTTTCTTACAGAGGGACGATGGAGCTCCAGATTGTGCAGGGTCATCAGACAGCAGCTGGTTATGTTAACATGCTACAAAAAGCATGTTTGATGATGGAGGGTAATCGTTTGTGTGTGGATGAATTATTCCAACAGAATAATGCTGCAATCCACACTGCAAGACGGACCTTAAACTTTCTACAAGAAAATGGAGTCCATCTCTTGGGACATCCTGCATGCTCACCGGACAATCGAAAATGTTTGGGGATGGATGACAAGAGAGGTTTATGGAAATGACAAAAAATATTCAACAAAAAATGAACTTTGTGAAGCTATCTTCACAAACTGGAGCAGGATCCCCTGCACTTTAATGGAAACCCTTATTTCTAGCATGCCCCAAAGAATTGTTTAAGATCTCAAAAGCAGTGGATGTAGAACTCACTATTAAGTTTGATTACTGAATGTTTTCATACACTTTTCATACATTTTTTGTACAATTTAATAGTATTTTTGTCTCTGGTCTTATAAGTTTGATCCTGTTTAAAAAGCCTAATTTAATAAAAATGTAAATTTTAAAAATAAATCTTTGAAATGTAGCTTTTTGTTTCCATAACCTTTTAGATTGTAGTATTGGAAACCTTAAGTCAGAAGAGTTTAAAATCTATCCTTAAAAAGGTTGTTAAATTTTGCATCAGCAGTGTATATACTTCAGAACAGTGTAATGTAATAAATCTACTGGTATGCAAATCCAGTGATTATAGGTCTTACAAAATATTATTTGATGTAATCTATATGTCTATAAAAGCGAATGTGTCTGTCCGTCTGTCTGTGTGTGCCTGTCTGTCTGTGTGTCTGTGTACATTTCCCTACGCAATAACTCTGTCAATTTTCAGTCTACAGAATACAAACCTCCAAACACCCGGGCAACACCGGGCACCAGTACTAGTATATGCATATATATAAAAATGACAATTTAGAAATTCTAGGCACTGTGTGTGCTCTCCGCTTATCTCGACATTGTTTAAAGTCGCCCTGAAATACTACTTACCACTAGTAACATCAACTCAAAAGAGGTTGAGATTGCGCAACTCTTGACACAAAAATTTAATGCGCAGGTTTGAGATGTTCAAAAACCGGGACTAATGAAAGCAACTAGGTTGTTAGATAGTGCTCAATAACAAGAGCTAAGAAAACTAGAAAACAATTGAAAGAAATTGAAAAAGAAAAAGGAAAAACAAAGAAAAAATGAGCTCTTCAAAAAACCCATAAAAAGTTTATTATTTTTCTTATACCATAGGTTTTTCTTTTTTCTTTTCCATATATATATATATATATATATGTATATATATATATATATATATATATATATATATATATATATATATATATTCAGTCTACAGACTCGAAATTTGATATATTGAGGGTATTATGATTTGAAAAAAATCTTTGTAATCCGTTTTTGACCAGAAATTTGGCTGTTAAGCCGTCAAAGTTCAACGATTTGTACCTTTGAGAACTCTATCAAACTCCTCCGCCACTTTTGGGCATAAACACTTTAAATTTTAGATATAGGTTTCTGTGACATGGATCTAACTTAATAACATCATTTGAGTCCAAAACAATAAATGTCAAGAGGTCATAATAGGGGTCAAAGTTTTAAAAAAATTGACCTCTGCGGTCTTTACCAAATTAATCAGGCACTTTTTGGTCTAAGCATTTGAAATTTTACATAAGTGGTATTCAGAGATAGGACAAGCATTTCAATCCGTTTGGGTCGAAAATTCGAGCTACCAATATATAAATGTATGTATGTATGTATGTTTGCATATCTGCCTAAAACTTTCGACAGAGGCGACGGATTTTCAAAAAGATCAGTATCGTTTTGAAGCCAGACCCTTCAGACGACAAATACCGAAAGATTGGCTAAAACATTAATTTCTTCACCCTCAACTGGGCACTTTTCTAAAGAAAGTGGTCGTGTTTTCCCTAGTATTTTCGAAAGTCATCCCCTCTTTTCGATTGTCTAGCCTTAATTTAAGCATACGTCACTTCAGATTTTACGGTGGTCGTAAAAGCAAAGCCGTCACGTTTTTTTCCGTTCTTTTCCTTCTTAACGGTACGGGTTCGAGCCTGCCTTCATACTTCCACTTTTTTTTTTTTGCTCAACACACATCTCCAAACACACGGGAAACGCTGGGCACCCATGCTAGTATATATATTTATATACAAGGAAATAGAGAGAGAGAGAGAGAGAGAGAGATGGAGGGAGAGAGATAAAGGGAGAGAGAAGGGAAAGGGAAAGGGAAAGGGAGAGGGAGAAGGATAGAGAGAGGGTAAAAGTAAATAGAGAGAAATACGTGGATGTGTGTGTGTGTGTGTGTGTGTGTGTGTGGTAATTAACAAAGGTTCTTCTTTAGAAACGTTTCTCAAGCATAAAGGTTTAGAGTTCATGTTCGAACAACAGTGAACTTGTCGCAAAACATCAACGCGTTGAATGCAACGACTTTTTTCCGTCGTTTGGCGCCAAATATAATGTTTCTTTTTTCTTTTTTTTTACAAAACAAGTAAATGCGAGTTTAATACAAAATAGCATCAACTACGTCTTTGTGGCTAATTTGCGGTCTTTTCCTGTTTAAAACGTGACTAGCTGAAGTGCTCATGAATAAGATTAATCACCTTTTGCTCATCTTGATGTAAACAGTTGCGCAAGTCTGTAATCTAGGCTTTAAGTGTGGATGGAAAACTTTACATCAAATTTATAAACGATACTTTAAACAAATTTGCAAAAAAATATTAAAGTGAATAAATAGAAAATGGAATGAATAGAAAGTGCGTAAGTTAAATAAAAGGAGAAAATATTATCTAAAATTCAATGATATGAAACTAACAAAACACCCTCAAACACACACACACACACACACACACACACACACACACACACACACACACACACACACACACACACACACATATATATATATATAATTATTTCCACTGTCAAACAACGTCGCAGCTAACAAGAGCCACGATGGACAACATACCGGAAGTCCAAAACTCTTAAGATTTAAACTTCCGGTTTGTTGGCTGTCATGACTCTTATAGCTGCGACATTTTTTGACTGTGAAAATAATTATATAATCTCTCATATTCAGAAAATAATATATATATATATATATATATATATATATATATATATTTAATATAAAGCTGAACGTCCGTGTGTGTGTATGTATGTGTGTGTGTGTGTGTGTCTGGTCACGAATAGGCTCCTATATGGTTGACTATTTTAAAAAAAACTTATTACATATAATGATACAAGATGTATCAAGACACAGGAATGGGTATGTTTGATCTGACAGAACGGTGTTTCATAAAAATTGTGGGGTCTGCGTTCGCGCCTTACCCCCAAAGTATGGAAATAAAAAAATGAAAAAAAAAAAACGTTTACAAGGGTTTTTGATATAGATGTACATAATAATACTTTGATAAGTATGTTTCAACTTAAATAGGGATGATATAATAAAATTGTGGGGTCTGCTTTCGCGCCTATACTCCATAAAAATATGGCACAAACTTTAACAAAGACTTTTCCTATCTATTTGCGTAAGTATACTTTGATAATTATGTTTCAGTTTGAAGAAATAGGATATAATAAAATTATTGGGTGTTCGTTCGCGCCTGACCTCCATAGAATGTAAATAGGTCACAAAGTTTAACAAGGATTTTTAAAAGGGGTAAGGGTCCACAAAAACACCTTTACTTTAATCTTAATTCACGTTAGCTTTTATTATTTTTTTTGAGTTGAATCATATTGTGTCGAATAAATTCACCTCATAAATTCACGTTCTTATTAAAATGAAAGCCCCCCCCTCAAAAAAAAGTCGGAACTTTAGACAATTCTCGACACAAATTTTGCACAACTCTGTTTTTTTCCTTCTCCACTTTCACGTGGCACTCTTGCGAAAATAGATAAATAGATAATAATAAAAAAATAAGAATGTTACTAGTTATCGTGTCAAAAGAAGGAAAAAATCCTGCTCACGTGATTACGTTTTTTTTTAAAACACTTACATAACCTTTTTATTTTTATTTATATATTTGTTTAAGCTTTTTTGTGTGTGTACTAAAAGGAATTCAGTTGATTACGACCCTTTCTGCGTGTTCTTTACATTACAATAGTACAACCCTGAATCCGACGGCGCAATACTACAACGTTCAATACTGTAAAACTGAAACGAAGCTGTTCTCCATGAAAAGGGCGCAATTTTCTTCTTATTCATATTCATATCAATTCTTTGCTTAAAAAAACAAAGTAATTACGTGTTTACTTTTTTAATACCCCATTTTGCTGTTTCGGATTATTTTACTAAAGTAAGTAAACCTTCATTATTTTTCCAAACTGTCTTTGTTTCTTTGTTTTTCGATATTTCGTCGATATTATTTAGTAAGAGTGAGTAGCAGAAAGGCCAACAAACGACTACCCGAAAAAATAAATATACAAGAAATAAATGTTATCATAGTCAATAAAAGTTCAGCTCATGTTTTTTTTTGTTTTATAATAGTTTTTAATGCCTTTTACTCGAAATAATTTCAGCGAACCGAAATTAATCGAAATTTTAGGCGATAACTACTTAAATTAATTTTTATATAAACTACACACGCATTATCGAATATTCCTCAAGCACAAAATAACGGAAAACATTAAAATATGCTTATAAATATTCCTTACGCTGGCGGAACTCTCTTAAATTGTTAACACAGAATGCTCAGGTGCCCCTCCTTCTAAATTGGAAACGGGGCTTCCCATTTTAAAGTCGCTGCGATTTTGATCTTTTTAAACCAGTTCGTTTTTTTACAAACTACTTAAAAATACAAATCAATGAACTTTTCTTCCATAAAAGTAACTTTTATTTACTATGGTAACATTTATTTCTTGCATATTTATATTATTATATATATAACATTTTCTCTTTGTAAAGACACATCATTTTGTTGGTCACTGTTGGCTACGAATGGAAACAAAGTTGATATGAAAAATATATTTTCGCGAATATTATCTTTACTTTCATCATATTTTGCTTAGGGTGAAATTTTGGAGTATCAAAACCTATTTCTTTACAACCCCCTCCTTTTGATAATAATCATACTTTCATCAATCACAGCCCATTTTCTGTAGGCTGTTTTTGAACCCAGTCAACGACGGGTACTTCTGCTAGTATATATATATATATATATGATTGCAACGTCCTGCCAGACGAGTGCCACTCCCTCAGACATTTAAAATCCATGAGCCCAAATGTCTGAGGGAGTATCTATACAAATATGATGTTACAGAGTCTTAGCTTTGTACGACAGCATATCTCTCTCTCTGTTCAAAATGTTGAGATCCAGCAACAAGCAAGAGCAAGATAGCCAGCAACAAATTAAACTGCAGCCCAGCTTAATGCGGGTACTGGTCTTCCACTTTATGTTTTTTTAAATCAGAGATTTGCTTCTCCTAGAAAGGTTGCCTTCACCACGGCTTACGGGAGCCCTCTCTACCCCAATACACATATACACACACACAAATATACATGGTGCTAGTTGGCCGTTGACCCCGAAAAAGAGTTCATTCGCCTTTGTATATATATACACACATATATACACACACATATATATATACACACATATATATACACATATATATATACATATATATATACATATATATATGCACACATATATATATACATATATATACATATATATATATATACATATATATACATATATACATATACATACATATATATATACATATATACATATATACACACACACATATATATATATATATATATATATATATATATATATATATATATGTGTGTGTGTGTGTGTGTGTGTGTGTATTAAGCCTCCCCTCAACTTTTTGTATAGACCCCTGTCGTAAATAATCTTACTCGCTACTTAATTAGCTGTAAATGCAAATTCAGATTCAGATTCTTTATAAATTTCTAAATATTTATCAATACTGTTGATATTTTTCTTCGATAACCGTAAAACACATGTAAAAGTGCATATATTCTCTCTAAGATAAATTTCCTAATTTTAGCCTTACTCGTAGGTTAAAATAAATAAATATTTATTGTTTTATTATTACTACCAGCAGTGTTAGATTTTGCTTTAAACAAAATCAAATAATAATTTTAAAAAAATAATAATAATGGAAGCATTTTTGGCATCATTTTTGGCATTGGACAATTAGTAAGAAATTTTTCCGATTCCCATGAATCGTTCGAACATATATATATATATATATATATACAGTCATCCACATACACCACTGTTTCGCTGTTTCACAGCTCATCGGTGCCGCTAGACAAACAACTACCTAGAGCCAGGATCGAAACATGATCGTCCAAACGACAGTCGGAGCTCTGCGACTGCTGCTATGAGGGAAGTGAATTAACAATTTTTTAACATTGTCCAAATACCTAATCTCAATTTGTTTATACAAGGAGCATCGCTTCAAACGCTGATGGTAATTTGTATATCACTTCGCAATATGCTCAACCTAAGGAAGCATTATACTCATCTACATACAGTACTGTTTTGCTGTTTCACAGCTCATCAGTGCGGCTAGACAAGCAACTCCCTCAAGCCAGAATCGAAACCCGATATATATATATATATATATATATATATACGTTTTATTTTTTATGACCGTGTATTTCTGTTAAGTTACATTATTGTTTCAGCTACCGGGCCGATTTTTGGCCGTCTGTAGCTTCCTCAGACTTTTACAGAAATGTTCGTTGTTATGGAATGAAAAGGGAAAGAGTGAACAGGGGATGGGTGCGTGGAGAGCGGGGAAAAAAGAGGAAGGGAACAACGGGGAAAGGTGGGGGGTGCTTGGTATGTCGGTAATGTTTTAGTTTTGGAGTTTAAGTAACTTGTGGGGGAGGGTCTGAGAAGTTTATTTATGGTGTGGCTGAGGGCATAGGGATACATGGAGGGGGAAAGGGAATATATATATATATATATATATATATATATATATATATATATATATATATATATATATATATATAAAAGACATTTCAGACTATTAAACACGGCAAAAGTTCTAGCTGGTTTATGAACGACGTATTCAAACTTTATGGTTTATATGGTTAAATTTGTGCGTATTTGTATTAAAGACTAACCCATATTACTGCCCAACTCTGCATTAAACGGATACCATAATATCCACTCCGCTGCACGTTATCATAAAAGAGTTATATACCACATTTTTGCTATATCGGGATGGTAGTTTTTGAATAAAAGTTGAACCTATATACAGACAAATGGAAAGAGAAATAATAAATATTTAACCCTCTTTAAGAAATTAATAACAATTGAACGCGAGTACATCCAGTCGTTTAATATTCTGCGACTGGTTATTTTAAATGACCAGCGACATGTAAATTATAGGCACTTAACTCTTATGTTAATTGACGGTGACCTTGTGATAAAATATTACAAAGTCAACGGCGGTTTTATAACTGGGTTTGAATTTTTCTAAAAGCAATTATCCTGACTTCCTACACTAATTACTGCGTAATCATAAAAAAAAACTATAGGCATGGAATATTGGTTAATGTTAATTTAAAAAGATAATTTATATATGATCCACTGTCGGGTTTTGAATCTATGGTTAAGTACAAGTTTTACTCATTTAGAACTGCTTTAAAACTTCACCGCTCACTCATTTTGCAAGCAAATTTCAAAGAATTTTTTATAGCTCATAGGTCATCTGCTCAGCTATATGTTCGTTCAATAAAACAAGTCATAAGAACATTTCTGGTGTTCAAAAGTTCTCAGAATCTGTAAGGAATAGAGACACGTCCTTTTTTTCTAATTATCTGTTGGTTACCAAAGCAACCACATTTGTTACGTAACCTCAAGATTAAGACATATATATATATATATATATATATATATATATATATATATATATATATATATATATATATATAAAAAGAATAAAGTTTGTTGCAAAGTGCTAACGTAAGGAAAAATATGGACACCCAATTCTCGAAGAGAAAAATAAAATATTATATATATATATATATATATATATATATATATATATATATATATATATATATGTTGTTTCATATGTTTTCTCTCCTTGCAATGTTTGCATTAGTTGTGCACCCGCATTGTTACACTAGTCACCACGATTACGTCGATTCAGCTAATAGTGTCTCTAATAATTCACCGCTGTCCCGATCTGTATCATAGCTGTATTGTCGCTGTGCTCAATTGCTTACGGAACTTTGGCATTGACGCAGCGGCCAAAACTGCTTTTATTAAACAATTTATTTACTTAATTACGTCTTTTATTTGATTTCTTTATTTAGTTAATTTAAGAAACTGGTAATAATTTTTTATGAATTGTTGGCACAGCAAAAACTGGAAAAAAATCATGGTTTACATAGAAAAATGCGAGCATGAATGGTAATATAGTTAAGATTAAACTAAAAATAAGAAAAAGACTAGTTGTTAAAACTGGAAAAGAAAAGGACAACATATTCTAGTAATAAATTTATAACTTAAAATATTGCAACATTAAGAATTGATTATATACTGTTAAATTGAATTTAATAAAACCTTAACTTTGCCATATTTAAACTTAAAAAATTATTTTATTTTTTACTATAATATCTTGTTCTTTTCTTTTTCAGTTTTAACAACTAGTCCTTTTACTTTTCTAAGTATTATCTTTACCATATAATTTTCATGGTTGCATTTTTTAATGTAATATATATATATATATATATATATATATATATATACATATATATATATATATATATATATATATATATATATATATGGCACAATGACGTAGCCCCTTTTGAGGGAGCTCGGGGCTTCTACATTAATAAACCTTGTGCCTAACATGGTTTGTACTTGTGAGGTACAGATGTGTTAAGCGGGTGTTTGTTATTTTGAAAATGTTCTGGTATGACTCAAGCCAAGAATGACAGTTTGTTTATAATATTGAACCACGGCAAAACGATATAAGACCTTAGAATTTGAAAGGTCAAACACGAAAGAACTCATGGATACAAAAGCAAAACAATGTTTAAACGTTATATATGAATGCACCCCCTCTCTTTCTTTTTGTCTCTTTCTCTATTTCACTCCCTTTCTCTCTCTTTATTCATTGAAAGACGGAATTAAATATAATTCTAGTTTTTAAACAGTTGATACTTGCACTCTGGAGTCGGCGGAAGCGACATAGCATGTGTCTGGCTTCAAATGTTCTTTATAAAAAATATGCTCCTCATTGTTAAATCTTAAATAAATTATATTTTTATAAAAATGCACTTGTTCGCTATTTTTGTATAAGCGTTAAACTCCAGCATGCCATTAATACCGACGATTGGAAGATGCCTGTAACGACGCAATAAAGACAAGAAGCGACCCATGCCAGCCAGTTATAGCCGACGACATCTTGACCCGTTGTGTTGATGTTTCCATATGCTATCGTTTGTATATCGTTGGATATCGTGTTTATTCGCCCGGGGAGTTGGTTTCGTTCCCAGGAGGTTCCTCAACCTAGTAACTCTCCTCGGGTAATTGTTGCCGTAAATCAACGATTGTTTCTCGCATAAAAAACATTAAAAAAATCTATATAGTATCATAATAAAAAATCAACAACTAGACAAATAAAAAATCCACGGACACAAAAAGCAAAGAAAAGAAACACAAGATTAATCACAGTCAACGAAATATAACAACGCAAGAACTCAACTCAAGAACAGCCACTTCAAGCCAGCATCTACAGAGGAAAAAGAAGACATCAGAAAACTCCAGAGAAATTAAAGTAGATGACGATTTCCTCTGCTCTTTTTGTTACTCTGCAAATTTTTTGGTTTTAATAATTTGTAAAAATTATTTTGTGGATAGAGCTTTTTGTTTAAACGTCGGCTATTTAAAAAATATATACTTGGAGAAAATAGCTAACACTTACCAAGCCGAAATTAGCAGAGTCCTCACAGGTGAATGGAAGATCTCATTCTTTACTGGAAAACCATCAGACTTTGTGCCATGGCTAGCAACTCAGAAAAAAGAAAGAGCGGCTCTACCAGCTTAAAGACCCAGAGCTAGTAAACCTGGCATATGATTTTACGGACGGCCTTGTCTGGGAAATGATCGGAGAATTTCTCGATAATCATCAGAACTGCACCATAAGGATCTGCTCGAGCAAGTAGCAGCCCAGTACAGCGAGTTTACAAATGCTGGCGATGCTGCTCGGGCTTTAATAAGAATAAAGCAAGATCGAGGTGAGGTACTCGCAGATTTAGCAAGTAGGATGAGCAAACTTGCTAAATTAGGTGATAGGGACGGAGGGATGAGGGAAGGTCCATCTGTGCAAGTGCACTTAGCTGAAATATTTATAGATGCGTTAAGCAACCTGTTTATCAAGGAGGGTGTGGTCAGATCGAGCCTGACAACATTATCGGAGGCCTTGTCTGCTGCTAGACAAAGCAAAATGCTCTTTGAGCGACTCCGAAATGGCTACAGGAAGGAGCAGGCTTTCTTAAATAATAGCTTTAACAGGTATTAGGGACCAAAGGGAACCCCGACTAGATTAAAAAAACCGAAGCTTACAGCAGGTGTAACGCTGTAAGATTTGTGGGTGTGCTTTGACAAGACTGCAGCGGGGGCGTTTCAGCTACAATAGGCTAGAACGAGACTGGCAATGCTCGCCTAAACAAGGATGAAATAACTTCGCTTCAGGAAAAAGCAAGGCCAGGTTGCACTCGAAAACCACTCAGCACCGACCGCCACCGATGTCAAATACACGGACATGCAACCATGACAACCCCTCAAAGAAAGGAGTAACCCTGGGAAGGATAAGCACCAGAGGTCATGGATGTCCAGAAAGCGGTGAGTATAGACCTAAACGAGCCCATCAAAGAAATAAATCGGTCAAGGAAACTCGGGAAAATATAGATACCCGAAGAAATAAACTCCCCAACCTGGGCTCCAGAATGGAGTGTTTGGTTAAAATAAGGGGTAAACCGATAGAGGCACTGATTGACACTGGATCGAAAGTCTCGCTCCACAAAACATCAGTTTTTGAAGATTTAAAAACGTATAAAGGATAGTTAAGGGATTGTAACCTAACAGTTACTCTCGCTAACGAGCAAAAGATGCCACTAAAAAGCATGGCCCATATGCCTATTAAAATGAAGAAGGCGAAAACTTCGTCAAGGTTTTATACCACCCCAGACTTACATCGGGAGTTGATATTAGGTGCAGACTGGTTGCAAAGGAATCAAGCCCAAATAACTTTTCACCCTATCCAACTAACGGTTAGAAGGGTGAACATCCCACCTGGTAATAATACCAGTTGTAGAGTCAAGTTAACGCCATACACTGCATCGACGCATACTGTTAGAACAGTTTCTAACAAACATAAAAAGAATCCACCCCGTCAGCATCAGATTTCAGGCCAAGAAAGGAAACCTGTAATAGAGGCAATTACAGTATGTCCCCACCTATACACACCACAGGTACCTGTGAACCGTAAAAGCCCCAGAAAAATTGCTGACTATTCACAGGACTTTTCTCGAATTCTAAAAAAAAAAAGAAGAAAATATGACACTACTGGTTTTCTGAACAATCGGAGCCTGGTGGAAAAAATAAGCTTAAAAAAGATTGATAGATTTCTAGCCATTTTCTTGATCAATGAATCGAGGACGCACACACACACACACGCACACACGCACACACGCGCGCAAGTATCCTCATGTCTTCAACTTAGGCTTCATTAATGTTAAAATTTTCCTTTATTTCGTGCGATGAACGATGGACCTGATATGTTCCTTTTTATTAGAATCCAAGGTTGCAAATAAATAGTCTTGATTATAGAGCTGGTGTTTATTATTACCGGAGAAAAATGTTTTTTTTTTGTTTTTCGTGGAAGAGTCGTCTCCTCGATACGTGAGCATTAGATTTTCCTTGATTATTGGACTGTTTTAGGCGGACAGTTCGACAAGGTTATCGCTTTGTCATCGCAATCCCCGTTTAATATCGTTGCTTGGAAGAGATTGTTGTCGACAAGTGTCAGAATGGGAGGGCGCCAGTCCTCGCGTTCCACATTTGGATTGGGCCTTAGTCGGGCTGAATTGGGGACGGTGTCATGTTTGCATAGGACATGCCAACACCTATGCAAACAAAGTGGGAAGTGTTTACTTTGCCGACCGCCTTTGTTTAATGTGCCACGAGAATAAGACGGGGCGAAGACGAAATGTGACAAGAAGAAACAATAAAACAGAAAGAATTTCATGGGTTACCAGTCATGTTACATTTGCAAGTTTACCCGGCGTTGCTTGGGACCATGGACAACAAAGTAGTATACTTGGAGTGTGTGTATTATTTGGATTCTTCGAACTATTATTTTGATCTTAGTGTTATTTTCACAACGTTTTGGCCGGTGTAACCTCCAAACTCCTTCGAATGTATCTTGTCAAAATCGGGAATCTTACTGTTGAATTCAGGAATCGAATAAGTTAATATGCATAGAATTTCAACGGATTCTTTATTCAATCCACGGGGGTAACTTGGTCTCGTTCTGTCCGCCATAACCGGGTATAAGTCATAGTAATTCGCATGTCTAGAAAAGCGGATAAGCATGTCTTTTGTTTGTTTTTGTTTAGTATTTTTTTTTGTTGTCTTTTATCACGTATCAAGGCTCGGAGCCACTCAAGAATAAGAATTAAGTGTCAGGTAGATGGTGAAACAAGATCAATAACAGTGGAACTTGAGTATGGCTAGATTATCTAAATGAACGATCAATAGGAATTTATTAATATTAGACTTGAAAACGACCATGTTATAGCCGGGAAGCAGACAAACGGTTACAGACTAGTAAAAACAAGGATACAAATATATCTCTCAAGTACAGCTTCTATATTTCAGTCGATTCATACGACCATGCTTATTTAATGCAAATACGTATTATTGAACAGCAAACGATGAAGCAATAAAGGGCGTGCAGAGAGAGAGAGAGAGAGAGAGAGAGAGAGAGAGAGAAGAGGGTGTAAGGAAAAGAGCGGGTGACACAAAATGCGAGAAAGAAAGTTAGTTGACATAATATCATAATATCGATATTATGACCACAAAAGTACATTCAACAATAAAACAACACCGTATGAAAACAACACTAGCGAATAAATAATGGGAACTCAAGGAAAGCAGACATTCGCCGGTAGTCTAATGGAAAATAATAAGACAAGCTACCACGTGTAGGGAACTAGACGACCCATGTAGATTATGCCTTCATGAAAAATTTGCTATCCTGTACTTTAAAGAACCCCAACATCTATTAAACTGTAGAAGAGAAATAGCAAACAACTGTGTTCACAAGATAAAATTTATTCTAGGATAGCGATACAAAATAGTTTTAAAACTAACAAAAACAATAGAAAATAAACAAATAAATAAATTAAATAAACATGAATATACATAAACGATCACACATATATGTATGTATATATATATATGTGCATATATGTATGTACACATATATATATTTATATATAAACTAACATAAAAAAACTAACCTAGATTTAAAACAGATCAAGAAACTAAATATCCAGGCTAAATAGAGGACACACAAAGGAACAGATCAACGAGAGGTCAAATAGGGCTTTGTCCGATAAGTGCATGCTCATTGGCTGATAGGAAGGGCGCGGTGGATACTAGAAAGCTGATTGGCTAACTAAAATCTCAATAGAAGATACGCATATAAAAACAACAAACAACCACAGAATTCGCGCATAAGCCTGAAGAGTCCTAGAGTGGATTAAACGCGGAATATTCAGTGTAGCTTAATCGACATATACATTTTATAACTTACTAACTAGTTCTACCTACGTATTGAGCACTTTTGAAGTCAATACTTAAAGTTTACGCATAAATCTATACTTTCGTATATTAATTTTATGTGAGTTAATGAAGTAGTTATATATATATATATATATATATATATATATATATATATATATATATATATATATATACTATATCTATTAAATTACTTAGCGAATTATATCTTACCCCTATCCATACCTACATTTTTACTACTTTTATCTTTATCTTTATAATTATGTTTATTTTTACTTTCATTTATATGACATTTTATACTTAACACAATATTCCCATATAAATGTAAATATATATTTTCATACTTGTGCTTTTTATATGTATACATGTGTATGTGCACATTTATACTAATTTATAACCCTAGATGCTCGAATACATTGGACCCTTAATATCAACTACCCCGAACTAAAGTTTTAAACCAGGTAATTCTCCTTCAACAAATTATACTATTTTATTTCTTTTTAATCTAAACTTACCTGAACTTCCTACTGTATTTGGACGATTACTTAGCGAATTTTATCTCATGTCTTTTGTTATTATTATTATTATTATTATTATTATTATTATTATTATTATTATTATTATTATTATTATCAGTGCTTTATTATTATTATTATTATTATTTTCTTATTATTATCAGTACTTTATTATTATTATTTTATCATTATTATTATTTTTTTATTATTATCATAATTTTCTTATTATCAGTACTTTTATTATTATTATTGTTTTATTATCATCATCATTATTTTATTATTATTATCCTTTTTTATTTATATCCTTCTACATGCATTAATTCCATTAATATCTTGCAATTTTCTTAATTTATCTAGCTACTTATCGACCTGTTTTATTGTCGATACATTTAATCCTCCTTTTAAATGAATAAATGCACTTAAGTTGGATGTAACTAAGTTTACTTTGAGAGGATGCATCTTAGTTATTGCAAACAACGCCCACTCTCAAACCGCATGAATATTCAACTCCACATGACATGTATTCAATGACCAACAGTTATGTCTATGTCTATCTTCATGCAACAACTTAGCGCCACATTATTAACTCCTTTTCTCTCTTATTTCTTAACCCTTCTCCTTCTCCTCCACCTCTGCCTTACAAGTTTTACTCACCTCACGCCCTTGTTTCCACCCTTTCTTCTTCTCTCCCTCCTATTTCTCTCCGTGTCTGGTTTAATATTTTAAACCTCCTTTCGCCCCTTAATTTTAAAATCCCCTCATGTCTTATACCCTTCAAATGCCTTTTAAAACTTAACTGCTACTGATATCTGATTGAAGTTCTTTTTTCCGTTTTTCTTTGCGCTTTTTCTAATTTTTGTTCTAATCATAATAATTGTTTCTGTAAAGTCTGATTGAGATATCGGATCGTTGAATTTGCCGAGAGAAACACACACACACAAACACACACACACAAACACACACACACACATAACACACACACACATAACACACACACACACGTATATATATATATATATATATATATATAGAGAGAGAGAGAGAGAGAGAGAGAAAGAGAGAGAAAGATATAACAAATATTTATGTACTTTAGGTCGTTTTCCTCTAAAATTCTACGCACTTATGCAGAATGTAGAAACTATGCATGAAAAAATTCAGCATAATAATGAAATAAAACCAATCATCTAATGAGAAACCATAAAAATAACTACGTAATTAATTAACGCTTATTTTTCTAAAGGAAAATGCAAATTATGTAGTAACTTATGTAGTAACTCGAATATCCATGGCTGAGTATATTAAGAAGTTCGTTTTAAGGATTTTTTAAATATAAAATATATAAAGTAGGCCAGAACGAGAAAAACTATTTGTGTTTCCTTTCCGAAGCATACATATACTATTAACTCTTACTAAATCGCTAAACATACATATACATACGCGTGCGCGCACACACACTCTCCCTCCATCTCTCTCTCTCACACACACACACACACACATACACTCATACACATCATACACAACCGCTCGTGCGCTTTCTTCCTTCCATAATGAGAATCTATTGGCGTCGGTTACTAAGTTCTGTTTTTAAATTTGAAAATGAGTTAAAAAGCTTGTTTAACGTTTTTTTCTCTGTTTGTTTACTTTGCATTGTTTCAGTTTTTCAAAGACTCTGATGAATTTGTGTTGACTCCTTCCAACGTCTTATGGTTGATTCAACGCAATGAAACCACTGGTACATCTATGAAATATGGATATATAGTGTTGAAATAAATATTGTATCTTCAGCTCTCACATCCACGATCGAGCACTTTATTGGCTTTTTTTCATCGCCTCTTGACACACACACACACACATACACACACACACACACACTCTCTCTCTCTCTCTCTCTCTATATATATATATATATATATCCTTTCTCTGTACTCTCTTCTATTTCTATCTTTCTTTGCGTCTACTTCGTTGTGTCTCTCTATCTATTTCCTTATACTTCATTTTCTCTTTATTTCATTAAATCTCTGTCTCTTTCTCTCTCTCTCTCTATCTCTCTCTCTGCTTCAGTATTTTTTAAGTACTTGTCCTAGATTATAGAAACCATGTTTTAACCTGTCGATACCACGAACGTAACCCATTTATACATAACCGAACGATTGCATAAAAAAGCACCAAGAATTCAACGCTCTCCAGCCCTACTCGCCACCTACATTCACCCGAACTCCATCTAATACAGTTTATCCACCTCCAGCACCGTCAACATCGTCCCCCATTGACTCCAAACCGCCCCACTCACTCGACCACACAAGTGCCCTCGCGCACCATTTTTTTCCTCTTCTTATAATTCCCTATAAGCCACACATTTATTTTTTCAACAATACCGTGTCTGTTTTTGCCAAGACAATCAACCATTGTAGAAAAATTAATATCCCAGGACTGTTGTTCGACATTTTTTTTCTTTATCTGCGCTTGTCAAACTCAGCCGGTTCTTGTTTAGAGGAACGAAAAAAAAAAAAAAAAAAAACAGCCAACGGGTCTTAGGATACTATTAAATCGATAGAAGCTAGAATAACAATTCCACACACACACACACACACACACACACACACACACACACACACACACACACACACACGAATATATAAATATAATTCTAATTTATATACGAATATTATAAGTTGAAATAATATATAGTATATACATTTTCATTACATGTGTAGAAATCAGTAGTTGATATATGGCGAATAAACTGTACAGCAACATCAACATTTCATCTCATATCTCAGTATAATTACGCACCGAAAAATTAAACCCCAACAATATCTGTCCTCGTGTACATTTGATTCAGAAATTTCATTTTGATATTGCTTGCATTATAGCGTGGAAAGTTGACAATTATGAAGCTTTAATTAGCAGCACAGAAATCATTTCACACAGACATACACACGCACAGACATAAACACAAAGACACACACAGGCATACACACATATACGCAGACATACACATACAATCACACAGACATACACATGCAGAGAGAGAGAGAGAGAGAGAGAGAGAGAGAGAGAGAGAGAGAGAGAGAGAGAGAGAGGACCTTGTTTGAAGTGAGTGCCCTTAATGATGGAGGTCTGAACAGAGCTGAAAGGGAGAAACAGATCACACATCAAGGTTTCATGTATGATATGAAAAGAAACTGGAATCTTAGGGAGATATCAATCATACCAGTTATTATAGCTGTTACAGAGCTTATGAAGAAGAACCTGAATTCCTACCTAACTAATATTCCTGTTGAACTAAGTGCAGAAATATCCAGACAATTGCACTTTAGGAAACAACGAGGATCCTAAAAAGAGCTCTACAATAAAAAGCAGATGTTGACAGCTGGCTTGGCTGCCCCATGCCCAACGTTAAATCTTCAAAGGAAGAAAAAAAATAAAATAAAACCCATACATACACACACAGACATACACAGATAGACACACACACATAGTATGAAGTCTATATACATATATTATAAGATAATACAATGTATTACCTCTACAGTATTTACCCCAAATATTGGCCAATACAGAGCAGAACGTATATATATATATATATATATATATATATATATATATATATATATATATATATATATATATATATATATATATATATATATATTACGTTCTGCTCTGTATTGGCCAATATTTGGGGTAAATACTGTAGAGGTAATACATTGTATATATATATATATATATATATATATATATATACTAGTAGGGATACCCGACGTTGCCCAGGATTGAATGATATTTTTACTGTCATCGAAATCCGTGAAATCGCCTGGGAGGAAGCTTCACATGCCTCCACGCAGTAACTTAGTCCAAAAATCTTATAAAATTTGCAGTTAATGAAAAAAAAAAAAATTTTTAATTTACGTGGGGAGTTTGAACCTACAAACTACGTCATGCACAAAAAAAAAAACAAAAAAAACACGCTATTAACTTACCCACAGTAGAATTTTCACAGACCGTTCTCCTATCACCGTTGCTAAGCAACGACATGGAAAAATGGCTTTACCGATGACAGATGAATTAAAATAACGGTTTCGTTTATTGATTATCGGTAATTATTGGGTGTATTCTGATACAAAACTTTAGTAAAATCGCTCCCACACTTATACACTAGAGTTCTGTAAATTTTAAAGAAAATCTGTAAGAAACGAAATCGCATACACACAGACAAAGTTGCACAAACATAAACACCACGTTTATTATTTTTAAAATCCAACAACGGAGCTGAAGTCGACTTTTTGCTTCTTAAACAAAACTAACTTTTTTTTATTAATCTCTCCGTGACCTACCGAGGAAATATTTTTCTAATGGAATAAAAATGAATAAAGTTTTATTTTACAAGAACAGTTATACATTTATCTAGCAAATTAACACAAAATTATATATGAAAAGCTCCGTTTATTATTTTTTAAAATCTAACTTATATTCTAAACAAATTTAGGTAAAAATGACACCAGTAAAAACGCACCAGGAAATATGGCATCGGAGAAAATGGCAACAGTAAAAATGGTAAAAGTGAATAAAGAGGTAAAAATGGCAAAAGTTGACAACAGAAACGTTTGAGAAGTACCGACTAAACTCTTATTCCTTTAGTTTAAAATCCTCCCCCCAAAAGTCAAATAAATATTTTAGTAGACATTTACACATGTAGGAGTGGGTTAGGCTTTTCAAATAGGGGATAATCACGGTCTACATTAAACTAAACATGCTTTTTGTTAATTTGACCGATTCTTTTAGCAAGCCGATGTGAAAAGTCTTTGGAGAAGTAGGGATAAGAACTATAAAATTCTATTGCTGTTATATCCACTCTCTTTCTTTTTTCTATTAGCTTGACTGTTCATCATAATTTATTACCGTATTAACGCCATTATCAAAGCACTAGCGGAAAGCCAGGCATATAAAATCAACAGTGAGTTCTTTGATACGGTAGGGGCGCGTCTGAAATATGTTCTGTTTACAGCACAATTGAATGATGCTACCTGATTTTTGCGCTTTAAACTTTAATTCAAGCCATTATATAAAATAATTTTATAAAATGAACATTGGGTCCCCTACTTTGCAATGTAGACTCCAATGTTTTGTGGACTAAGTCACTGCGAAGAGGCATGTGAAGCTTCGTTCCGGTGCCCCTCGATGCGTCTCTAACTAGAGCAGGCAATCGATCGATTTCAATGACAATAAAAATATGGGAGTGTGAAATATTTGTTCTTCCTCATTCAATCCCGGACAACCTCGGGGCTCCCTGCTAGTAATAGATAATTTCCTTTCACAACAACAACAACAAAAAATATTGCGAATTGGGGAAAAGCATAAGCAAACAAAAACAAAACAAAAGTAATGATAATTTTATAAATATCGGCAAACCAGAACAGTACTCTATTCAAAGTTAGCAGCAAATGGTGTTTGGCCAGATCCTTTTCCTGATATTACACTTCATCGGTAATATAACGTCCGGCGAGAGTTTCAATTTGCCAAGTTTATTTATTTATTAAATTGCTATGTGAAAGTACGGAATAGTTAACAAAGAACTGTCCTCCTTATGTTAAGGGTGGCTTTCTAAATAATGTTATTATTTCAGCAAACTCAGTGACCTTTATTGCGTGGATTTCTACTAGTAATTGTGCTATTATTTATTTTTATGTCATTATCGAGACTCAAAAGATATGCCCTTATCGTGGCGTTCATTTTTTCTTATTCTCATGTAACGCTCGACACTACTTGTGTTTCGAACCGAGTCTAATGTAAAAAAAAAAACAAAATTTCTATTATATAAAGAAAAAGTTATATTTTATTATTTGTAAATGTAAATTTGTAATTCAAGTTTGCCAATTTCCTGTATAATAACATTTTTTTCTCAAGTAAACCCGTTTTGGCGCCAAAAAAACCCCAAAAAAACAGTGGCCGCCAGCGATTAAATTTTTGAATTAATTTTCCATTTTCACGACTTTAAAAAAATGAATTTAAGTAAATATCACAGCGGTAAAATTGTAATTAACACTTTTTCAGATTATTATTCATAAATATTTATAATAAAATAATTATTAAATAAGACGTTATGATTATTCTTTTTAAATATTAAAATTTTCTTTTGGGAATGGGGGCTCTTTTTAAAACTGAATCTCCCTCAGTATTTTCTTAAATTTTCTATTTTTTAGCGATTATTATCAAGACCCCTAAAATGTAACCCCCGTCATTATTATTTCTCTTCTCATGTAACACTATACGCTTTTTTTTTACTGAATAAACGCTTTAAAATGATATAAACCGCTGACAATTTAGCCAGCTAGGTAGAAAAATCGATTTTGCCCTTTTAAAATCAAGAGTAAATTTTTATGCGGTTTGTAGTGTTTAAAATAAGTGAAACTATTAACAACTTTACCAGTTAGACTTAGAACGAAGACTTAGAAAATCGATTTTATCTTTTTTAAAACAATAATAAACAAGTAAAAATATTTAAAATATGATGGAGAATAGAGTATCAATTAAAAACAAAACCTCTTTCAAGAACGGTCATAGAATGTGTTTTCAATCGATATATGTTCATTAATGGACGAGTTTTCCTACCTACCAACGATTACGGACGAATTTTCCGGCTACGAGTTTTGCGGTGGCGAATTTTCCTGCCATCTCCAAAAATCACACTTTAAAAAAAGTTTAAACAAAAATAAATTTATTCAGGAATGTAGAAGAGGCTTGCCTTTGGTAGCATTAATATGTTGGGTATTTGTTTATTATTTATTTCCTTTTTCTGTTAATTACCGTAATAAATGCCCCAATCCATTTCTTCTTTTTGAGGTACGCGTATATGTTTAAATGTCGATATTATTTCCTTTTTCATTAAGGAAATCTTCAGAATGTATCTCATCCAAGATTTTCATGTACTCAAATAAATATATAATAAACAAATACTCAACATATTAATGCTACCAAAGGCAAGACTCTGTATTTTCTTCTATATTTTTCACTTGTATCAACAGAGAAGTGCCATGAACGTTAATCATTTCAGAAGAAACCGATGGGACACACCGCCAATGTACATTTGCCACCAACGAAATTTATAATAACCTTCCAGAGGATTTAAAACCTTATAATACTCAAGCGAACTCCCTCAGGTGGTGGCATATAGTCATTTAGCGAATAGATGCTAAATTTTTGCAAAAGGAATAGGCACGTTATCTCTCGAAATGACCAATAAATAAAAGAAAGTTAACGCTGCGAATCAATGTTAAATCTTCAAATTAGATTTATAACCCACTCTGTGGTCCTTATCAGTCTTCTGAACAAATCTAATACAAAAAAAAAAAAAAAAAAAAAAAAATTGTACGTATTTCATTTTTTTTATTGCAAAAAAAAAAATGAAAGGATCGGTTTGGAATCGTAAATTAGCGAGACTGATTCCAACACTCCCCAAAATTCCGATTTTTCCGAGTAACGATTCCGATTGTGATTAATTGTTCTAACTCTAGTATATATATATATATATATATATATATATATATATATATATATATATATATATGTATATATATAAAATAACAATTACAATTAAATTTACCAAAATGATCCAAGAAGGTAAAATTAAAGTATATTATAAATATTAAAGAATTAATATTTATAAAGTTATCTCAGCCAGATGTAAAAGCTCGATAAAACCAAATAGGAGATAGAGCTTTTAATACGAGCAAACAGTTAATAAAACACGTTAAAAACACTTTGAAATGAGTTTAAAACATATTTAATCTGAAAAGGAAACACTATATAAGTGGATAGTCCCTAATCCGCGGAGTTTCGAAGAAATACTTTCCTTCTCATCATATATATATATATATATATATATATATATATATATATATATATATATACTTTATCACAATATTGCCGTTCATTACTACTATGTATGTTTATGGGGGAAAAATTAGACTGAAATGGAATTCTTTATTTAAAAAATCAATTAAACAAATGAGTATCTTGATGATTTTTCTTTTTTCTATTCGTAATGATTTTTAATCAAATACTAAAATAAATTCCAAGGAATTTATTATTAATGTCAATTTTTTAAATGTTTCCCAATATTTGTTCAGATACAATTTATTTCTGAATTTATTATTAATTTAATACTTATTCAATAAAAACAATAAGTGTTGACTTAAATTTTTATATTTCACTGGTTTAATTAATAAAACAGATTTTACAAGAGTAGGTTTTTAGTTTGTTTCAAATATTTGTTTGAAAATTCCAATTTTTCTTACAATTTTTCATATTTATTTATATTTGCTGCTTCTATTGTTGATGTTACCTTTAAAATTATTATTTATTGAGATTTATGGAAAAAAATAAAATTTATTGCTTTGAGAAATATTTTACAATAAATATTTGAAAAAATTAATTCTCTCGTAACATTTTTAAAAAGCAAGTCTTTCATAAAAACATAATTCTGTATAAATAAAGTTTACAAATCAAATGAATGAAAAAGATGATTTGAACACAAAAAATACAAAAAAAAAGGAAAGTCTAAAAAAATCATGGATTACATAGAAAAATGCGAGCATGGAATGTAATATGGTTGAAAAATATTTTTAAAAATTCAGTTTAACGCTATAGAATAAACTCTTAATGCTGCAATACTTTAAGTTATTGATTTATAATACTTTTTACTAAAATATCTGGTCTTTTTGTTTTCCAGTTTTTACGACTAGTCCTTTTACTTTTCTAAGTTTAATCTTAACCATATTGTTTTCATGCTAGCATTTTTCTATGTAATATATATATATATATATATATATATATATATATGCGTGTGTGTGTGTGTGTGAGCGCGCGTGTGCGTGTGTATATGTATATATGCGTGTGAACACCATACACACACGCACACATATATATATGTGTGTGTGTGCGCGCACGCGCGTGTGCGTGTGTATATGTATATATGCGTGTGAACACCATACACACACACACACGCACACACACACACATATATATATATATATATATATGTGTGTGTGTGTGTGTGTGTGTTTGTGTGTGTGTGTGTGTGTGTAATATAAAGAGATAGACAATCAAAAAGAGAAGCCTGGTGTATATCTGCTTTTTATGTCCCCTATATTCTATTTATCCTTCATCCCTGTACACAGTTCTCTACACCTACGTCTCTGCGTATTCGACTTTTCTCTAAATTCATTTCCAATACAAACCAACGTATTTACATATAATTTCACTTATCCCCGTGTCTTAAGGAGATTATTCTCTTTTGAATATTTCATTTTTCTTGTCTTTTATTTTCCATGTTTTCTGTTTTTATTTTCGTATTAGCTCTCCCTTGTTTTTGCGAGTTGAATCTCCTTAACTCAATTTTATATTTTTAAGGATTTCGCTTGGGAATTTGGCCTTGCGTTTTGTCATTAGAATATTGTTCTTGGAGATATCTGCTGGTTAAAAGAAAGAAAAAAAAACTATTATAATAGGATTAACATAACAAGTGCGTACGGTGATCGAGTTTCCGAGCGACCTCATACGATTTGACATTATTATTAAACACTAGCCAAAAAACGGCCCACGCCGGGCTCACAATAAAAATGTGTTGGTATTGAACATTGACCTTCGGGCATGAAATAAAAGTGCTATATATGTTCTGTCGTTGTAGATTTGATATTATAACTAGAACTATATGCAGTCCAAAACGGTACAATTATTACTTTGAACGGAAGTTATGCTCCATTTTCATGTCTGATTTCAAAGAATAAAATCAAGATATAATGCTACTTAACCATATCCTTTGAATTCTTAATCTATTTTTTTCTAAAATCTGATTTTTATTTAAACATTGTCTAAAATTTTTAATGTAAGCTTAAGGCGTCTTCAGAAAAATTAAAATTCATAGAATATTAAATGATGTCTTATGATTAACTAGCCTTAGTTCCCGACGTTGACCTTTTCGAGGTGTGCGTTGTGCAAAAAAAAAAAAAAAAAAAAAAAAAAAAAGAAAAAGAAAAAGAAAAAAAGAAAGTGGTAGCAGGCAGAAGGAGGAAAAGAACGCTTGAGAAAAAGTGACCTCATTGCTGTTGCGTCCATCACCAAACCGGAAGTGACGTAGGTTTAAATTAAGGCTAGTCAGTCACAAAAGGGGTTGAGTTTCGAAAATATCGGTAAAAAGCAACCCCCCTCTAAGTAGAAAAGTGCCTATTTGAGGGTGAAGGAATTAATGTTTTAAGCAAAATTTTCGATATTTTTCGTCCGAAGAGTCGCACTTCAAAACGGTTCCGATCTCGTGCAAATCTGTCACCTCTGTTAAAAGTGTTATATATATATATATATATATATATATATATATATATATATATATATATATATATATATATATATATATATATATATATATATATATATATTAGCAGGTTTGTTGCCCGGTCGTAAAATACGTTTAAATATGATATATTGACTAATGTAGATTTCATATTTGTTAATATATTATATTAACAAGTTTGAAAAAAAAAAAAAAAAACGGTGACTCGTGCGCCACCTCCGAGAATCGAAACCAAAACGTTTAGCTTATGGTTTACTTTTTTCCTTTGAAGTTTATGCCTAAGCTATGAAGATATGCTTGTTTCAAGGCGAAAAATTAAAAAAATAATATATATTAGTATTGACATCGGTCGAGCTTCACCTGCCAAATTCCATTTAAAAAAAAAAATTCACACTTTTGCACCGATTTTTTTAATTTTCACATTTTTGCACTGATTTTCCCCGGCCAAAACTAAAATATAAAGTTTCGCATGGGTTCGAATATCATATATATAAAGTTTCATGTCTGTAGACGAAAAACTGATAGAGAATTTGGTAGGCAATTTTTTTTTAAACAAATATATATGCGCATTCATAAATATATATATATATGTATATATATATATATATATATATATATATATATATATATATAAAGGTTTGCGTTTACTATAACCTTTTGGCATGAATATTACGTAAGTATAAATCACGTAGAATATCTACATGAATATAATTACGCGTAATAGTAAGCTAAAGATGATTATCCCACAAGACAACCGAAACAACTAATAGGGAATTGATTAAAATGACTGTTTAAAAATGCAAATTGGCTAGATCTTTTGCAGATGAATGCAATTCCACGATCTAAGAATAACAAAGTTTTATTTTCTTTTTAAATAAATAGGGGAAAAAGCTTTCTAATACGAATATCAATAGACACACACACAAAAATTTTACAGGCGTAATATATATATATATATATGTATATATATATATATATATGTATATATATATATATATGTATATATATACACTCACTTAATGTTTACATTTCTAAAAATATAAATCAACAAAATGATGCGCCCATGTAACATATTGTATTGCCTATAGTATATATATTCTGAAATTTATAATGAACCATCTATTAGCTTTCAAAATTACTATATATATATGAATAAAGAATCAATACGAAAAATATATAAATGTTTATATCTTTTCTGTATTTATTTCCTGTGTGTTGACGTGTAGGAATGCAAAAAGTCTTTTGAAAAAAAAAAAAAACAAGAATGTTTCCTTCAAAAGCACATAATTTTCGACCGATCCTTCGATCTTCCTCAGTATATATATATATATATATATATATATATATATATATATATATATATATATATATATATGTATATATATATTTATATATATACATATATATATATATATATATATATATATATATATATATATATATATGTTGCTGCATAATACTTATTTTTAAACTTCTGTCGCATGAAATTTCAGCCAGTTCTTCCAGTTCTATTAGTTATTTCTACATTGAACGGATTTCGCATGCAGTCAAAATTTTCAATATTATCTGGAATATCTTTCGAGAAATATTTGTCAAAATGTTCGGCTAGTGATATCAAATGTCGTTTAATATCTACAATTATCAAATCAACATTAACTGAATCATTGTTGCTGAGATATTCGTCCAGTGTAGGGAACATATCTAAAGTTTTCTTTCTAACTTTTGTAGTTCATGTATTTCAGGTTTTTCTTGAAAGCTTGTATTTTATCATGACTAAATAAAATATTTGAATTTCTTCCTTGTAGAAATAAATTCAGTTCATTAAGTTTATTGAATATATCTGCCAGATAAGCAACTTTGCAAAACCAAATTTTATCGGCCATTATCGAAGCCAGTTCAGCATCATGAACACACAGCAACATCAACAGTTCTTCTCTAAGTTCAAATAAACGCTGAATTACTTTACCTCGTGATAGCCATCTTACCTCTGTATGAAACAACAGACTTGAATGTTCAGCCCCATCTCACCACAGAATATTGCAAAGAAACGACTCAACAGTGGTCTGGCTTTAATGAAATTTATCACTTTAATACAAGATGACAAGACTTCGGACAAAGAAGTATCCATTTTTTTTTTTGGCAACCAAAACGTCTCGATGGATCATGCAATATGTTGCAGTGATATTAGGTGCTACTTTCTTAACATGACCTACAACAGCTGAGTAAATACTGGTCATGGACGCGGACCCATCTGTACATATGCCAATACACTGGCTCCATAACAAGCCTGATTGAGAAAGAAAAGAGTCCAATACTTTAAAAACTTCTTCTAGTTGCATAGGATGGCAAAATAGAAAATCTTCAAACATTTCACTTTCGCAACAATATCACACATACACCATAAGTTGAGATCCATTGTTAATATCTGTGCTTTCATCAAGTTTTAATGCAAAAATGCCTGTTTTCAATCTGTGAATTTACTGAGTTTTTATGTCTTCTGACATATCTTCTATTCTTCGCCAAATTCGTGAACAGGGAGATCAGGTTGTTGTGTGAAAACATGCTTACGAAACCCCTTGCAGATTCGCGGAGTCGATCTCAGGGTGAGTTCGTCCGGGTGCTTGATGCTTGCGATATACTTGTCTGATTCACGCATGGAGACCTCCCTACGCATATCTGAATCGGAGGTTTTTGTAAGCTACTTTTCTAAGCCTAGCCCTAACTACTTGACCTTTATAAAGCTCGCTAGCCTCGCGTCAAAGGCTCAGCTAGTTCTTGACCTACAGTATCCCCTAAAGATATGGCCTTAGCTAACTTTACTTCTACCTGCTTCTCCGTCCTGGCCTTATCTACTGTGAGGCCTTAGAGTACATGATGGAGAAGGTCATAATGTTAGCTTTTAGACTGACTCATCCCTTACGCCTTGTAATCGCCCTCACCAAAGCCTCTTGAATTAACCCAGTTAGTTTTACCTAGAACTCTTGTATCTCCAGTTTAATCATAATATTGTTTTGTGAAGGAAACCATAGATTTAGGGAGAATAATATTAAAGTTTTCTTTGGCTAATCTTGGGACATAGTATTTGACCCGAGGATCAATTTCCAAGGACAGCCAACGTGTAAAAAAATTCGAGGAAATTCACTTCGATATGTGAGTATGCACGGAGCCAATAAGAAGAGAGGAAAATGTATTATAGCAACCCCTGATTGGCCGGTTAGGATTCTGGGAAACTTCATTCTCTCACAAAGCTACCGATATATAAGCTTATGCAAGAGCTGGTTTAAGTCAGATGAGTGAAGAGAAGTGAGAAGTCAAGCCTGAAGTGAGTAGGAGGCCAGTTGAATACAAACGAGACCAAAAACGCTAAAAATCGAGTTCCTGCTGTTAGTACCTCTCGTTTGTAACCATTTTCATCACATATTGAATTTGAATCTACTAACTGACAAGATTACTGTCGTCAGACTTCTCCATTCCAACCCCGCATCCATTATTGTTGACAGTTCGTGATTCATAAAAAAGGGAAGAAAGACAATCAGACGTAATTGTGTCGACGTTATCATATATGAAAATTGAATCAGCAATTATAAATAACAGTTATCCAGGTAAAAGCGCTCTAGGACGCAGGCGACATGACACCTATGGAAATGTGGACTATGAAGTGATTAATTTCAAGTACCTATATTTTTTATCTTTGTGCTGTGGTATGTTATTGGGATTTTGTAGTCGTATGTTTCTGTTAATATAATTTGTTATAAAAAAGAAAAACACCGACTGGAGTTTTTACTTATTGCTTCTGTGTAGAAGTTTGCAGTGCTATCAGACCAGATAGTCAACTTAAGTTATTTTTCAGGAGCCGCCTATCAGGAGAGGAGTGCCTACCTCGGCGCTTGAGAGAAGGCTGTGACGCGTCGATCAACAACAACAATCACAACGTGACGTGGACAGTACCTGTCTCACTGGATTGTCTGACTTTTCTTATTGAAAAATAATAACCAGAAACCCTCGTCAACTCTTGTCTTCGTATAGACGATCAGGCCAAACTCTCGTACTGTGACCAGAATAACTGTTGAACTTTTTTTTGTTGTTTTGGGGCGTTCTGTGACCAGAAAGGGCTAACACGAACTCATATACTGGCCTACCTTCCCAAGGGAGGCGCTCCGGGTTATAATCGTTGCTGTTTGAACTATCGATATAAATATGAAAAGTTAAAAATTAAGCTATAAATGTTTTTTGCACATGCGCAAATGTAACAGCTTTATTCGACTTACTCATGTCAAAGTCAACAATTTTGAAACATTTTAGCCGTTTACTGGCTAAAAACTAAATTTAAATTGTTCTACGGATCCAAATCCTTATATACCAAGTTTTAAGTTAGTAGAAAAATAACCAGAAAGGAGTTTGGTAGTGACTTTACGCATACAGTGAGAAGGTCACTTTATATATATATATATATATATATATATATATATATATATATATATATATATATATATAGAGAGAGAGAGAGAGAGAGAGAGAGAGAGAGATGTATATATGCATATAAACATATATATTTTTATATATACATATATATAAATACATGTACGTTTGTTAGAAATTTTTATCATAAATGCAAAGCAATTATGCATAATGTAGAAAATATGCATAAATAGATATCAATGTAATAGTTAAATAAAACCAATAATCTAATAAAAACCATAAAAAATGAATAATTAATTAAAGTCCTATAAAAAAATATGCAAATTAGTTAACCTTCATAAAGTTGCTCGCATATCCATGATTTAGTGTATTAAAAAGTTCGGTTTAATAATTATTTAAATAGAAAATGTAGGCTTTTAATATGAATATAAGTGCGATTAAAACTCAAACGTTTATACATTATATTTTTCTTTAGACTTGTTTGTTTGCTATTCTGGTTTTTCTTTCTAAAAACAAAAAACATTTACGAGTGAATGCGTTTATACGCATGTGCGGCGCAAGCAATTATTACTTCCGGTAAATAATGGCGAACATGAAAGATTTGATTATCTACTTAATGAAATGTCAGCGAACGCACTCGGCCAACGCATTTCTGATTTTTCTTTTTTTTCAAGATCAAGCATTTTCGTCTTGGTATAAGAAGCCATCTGCTTGAGTAATTACTCGCTTTATATACTCGGCGTTGTCCGGGAAACTTCTTATTTTTAGTTTTATTTCTGTTTATTATTATCCGCTCACACAGGTCACCATCAGAATTGCGCGCTGACAACAACCGGTGATGTTACCTGGACACTGGTTGTCGGAAAGCTTTAATGGTGGGTTTAACTTTGGTGGTGGTTTAATGCAACAATAAATGTTTATTATTTTATTATTACTAATTTTTTAAATTTTTACTTCAGTCGAAGTTCTCAGAAATCAAAGATTTCACTTGAACTCCATATGAGATACATAAATATTCGAATGTTCTATTAAAGTTCTTTATCTCTCAAACGCTGAGTTAGTAAAGAAATTGAGAACATAATTTTCCTTTCCCCAATTAACCATTTTCATATATTGTAGTATATCTTTCGTTTTGGTCTCTTTGTCTTACTGAATTCCAGGACAAGAATTTATCTAGTCTGGTGGAGTATCCAGCTTCGTGCTATTATTTGAGGTAACAACACTTGGAAAAGGTGCACAATTTCTTGCAAAAGCTAATGTGGGTTTCCAATACCAAGAAGCTCTTACTTGGGCTGCAAATATTATGTAATTTGGTCAGGGTTTACTACGAAGAAAAAAGTATCCTAATGCCAAGTTTTTCTCACAAACCCCTGAACACAGAGACCTTAGACACTCAAGATAAACGTCTAGTAGGCATTCAAGCAGTGGAAGATGTAGTGTTTAACAAAATCAAATGAAAAGGAAAATAAAAAGAACCGTTGTTGGCATGGGAAAGTAGGCACAACTTTTTCGATTCTAATACCGATTCAATCTACAGACTGAAGGCATCGATTCCGATACCTCTAACAGTTCCGATTTTTCCGATTCCCCATTCTTATTAATCGTCCCAACATTATTACACACACACACACACACACACATACCCACACATAATGATTGCGATAAATCCATGTGCTCGAAGATGATGTTTTCAGTCCTGCTAGCGACATGCACACCCTCAAGCAGACATGGCAGTGAAGACGGTCATGGGTTTGGATGAAACTAACAGCAACAAAACCCGTATCATCGTGCGCTTTCATGTGATTAACAAGACCTGTGTTAAACAACAGAGCCCAGTTACACCACCCACACATCCAAAGATCTCAATGATTCGGCAGCAAGGGTTGGCGTTTCCTATATGCTCTCGCTCGGTCTATCTTGGCTGCTTCAAAGTGTTCTACGCCCGTGTATATCAGTGCCCTCCACTGCTTGCGATCATACACTAGGGGCTCCCAACTGTACATAGGAACATGAAAGCTCTCCAGACTCTCCTTGATGATTATCACGAAAACGTTTTTTTGGGCTTGTGCTGGGGTCTTCTGCCAAGAAGGGGTTTACCATAAAACAACTGCTTTGGGAGTCGAGAGTCATCAAGCAGGACAAGCCGCCCAACACATTTGGTTCTTAATAGCAATGGTAGCAATGCTGATTTTTTGGGCCTTTTTTATGCCATATGTATCAGGGATAGACCTATCCCATTTAAACCAAGAATGTGTCTAAGGCAGTAGTGATAGAAACCTACATGTGACCTGTACAAGGTCCATGTTTCAGAGGCATATAGTAGGGATGCCACTACACATGTTTGTTATAGTGACATTTTAGTTGTCAGAGGTAGAACGTCATCAGACTAGACTCTATCTTATAACCTTTCAAATGCATCTGTTACCTTGCTGGTTCTCTGTCTTATTTTCGCATCAAGAGTGTCATAATTTGATAAGCTACTGCCAAGGTAGACACAATTTTTACGACTTCAAGGCACTTTCTGTAGATGAAGATATCAGGTTCCACATACAGATCATTAGGCGCCGGAGTATACATGACCTTAGTTTTCTTAATGCTAACTGTTAGTTCGAAGTAGTTACAAGCATTCGTCAACAGATATATCACTAGTTGCATATCTACTGGGGAGTGTATCACCAGGTCATCATCATTAGTATACAACAGCTCCCTAACACGTCTATTACTAACAAGTGTTATGCATTTGAATCTTCTGAGGTTGAACACCATTCCAGTCGTTTGGAATCTAATATAAACACACGTATCGCAATCGCGAATATCATATCAGAGCACAGCAGTCAGATAGAGCGAAAACATGTTGGTGCAGCTATATCACCCTACTTCACTCCATTATACGTGGAGAATTTTTCCGATAACCGACTATGGAAGTTGACGCGACCTTTCATACTGTGATGAAATTGCTTGAACTTTTCCGTAAAAGCAGGTGTACACCCAAATTTTTCCAGCAATTTCCAGAGAGCCTCACGGTTGACGGTGTCAGACGCCTTTGTGAAGTCCACAAACACATGGAGAAGAGACATACGCTGCTCAATACACTTTCCCAAAGCTCTTTAGCAGAAAACACCATATCCATAGCCTCTCGTCCAACTAAAAAGCCAGACTGGGATTCTGAAAGTATATCATGTCAGATATACTTCTCCAATCGGTTTAGCAAGAGCATGGAAAATACCTTTCCAACCACTGTCAGCAGCGGGATACCTCGATAATTCTCACAATCAGACCTTGCACCCTTTTCTTTTGTACAACATAAGCAGGATGGCAACTATCCCGTCTTGGACAACCGGGCCACCCTGCCATTTTGACAGTATCAAAGAGTGGACCTCACATTGACACCATCATGCTTCAGCAGCTCAACAGGAATACCATCTATCCCCAGAGGCTTTATTCGAGTTTATCTGTTTAATGCAGTCAACTGTTTCTACGAGAGTCGGTTCAGCGCCGAGTTCCGGACGAAACAAACACTGAGGGACAATTTCTATTGCATCAACATCGGATGGGTTGTGAAAAAGATCACGAAAATGCTCATGCCATCCATTCGAGTTTTCAGCAAGGTGCTACCATCCTTCGCCAGGAGTGGTGTAGTTGAAGAGGATTTCGGACCATAGACCTGACGAAGCCAAGTGTAAAATGTCTTAACATCTCTAGGATTGTAGGCTGCCTGTATTCACCTTTAGATATCAGACGGCTATTTGCTTTTTATCTAGCGTACACAACGTACCGAAGAGAAGCGGGCAGCAAAAGCTTGCCTGTTTAGAGGTTAAGAGTTGGGAAGTTTCAAATAAGCTTTCCGTTGAGTTATCAGCAAGCCAATCTCGATGCCTGGGAATCTTCAATCCAAGAGCTTCGACACCGTTTGGGTATATCGTATTTCTTACTGTCTCCCAATCACAATCTGAAAAATTAACCTGGTTAAAAGAAAATTTCAAGGAACTCCGTACGACTGGATCATTCAATTTAGAGACATTAATACACTAAACCACTTTGACTCCATTGAAACGGCTTTTCTTACGAATTGTAATTTGGAGTTTAGCTCTGACCAATAAATGATCAGTACCACAGACGGCATCACACATTACTCCAGCTTTACATAAATTTCCAAGATCACCACTTCTGCACAGTATGTAATCAAGCAAATGGCCATGTTCAGACTCGGGATGGAACTAGGTCTCCTTTGTTGTCACACACACACACACACACACACACACACACACACACACACACATATATATATATATATATATATATATATATATATATATATATATATATATCGGTGAGTTAATGCTAAAGGAAATTCCCACCAAGCTTGTAGTACGAAAGGCAAAGGCAAGCATCATCATGGCCACCTGTTACCGATACTAAGTCTCGATTTCTGCCTGCTTTATTGTTTTCATTCTTTTTTCTACATTTCTAACGTACATTCAACGAATAGTTAAACCGTCACGTAACACAACAGCAGAATTCGGTCAGCCCGCACGCATGCTTACATTAGCACAGAGACGCACTCATTACCTCTTACCACCCATATATATATATATATATATATATATATATATATATATATATATGTGTGTGTGTGTGTGTGTGTGTGTGTGTGTGTGTGTGTGTGTGTGATCAATCATGTCTCGAATTATTGCCTCTATTGATCTATTCAGTTGTTCTTATTTCTGCTTAACATTTGAATTTTTTCCATCCACTCATTGACACGCATTTCCGCTAACCCAACACCATGTAGTATATATATATATATATATATATATATATATATATATATATATATATATATATATAATTATTCGATCCTGCTTCGATTATTTAAATGTCTCTCCATTCATAAGCTAGCAATTGAGTGAATCACTTTTATCACTTGTACACATGTCCGTTGATAGAAAACCTTCCTCCAAGAGATACATCCTCCTCCTCCTCTCCCTCTCTCTCTCTAACTGTCTCTCTCTCTCTTATTCTCTCTATCTGTCTCTGCCTGTTTCTCTCGGTCTTCGTCTCAAGTGGCGCCACATGTATCTTGTGAGCTATGGTGGTAAACTTGGACAGGACAAAATTCACTTCGTATTACTGAATGTATTTTTAATCGAATAGAAGTTAGATTTAAAATGTGAAATTCAAGTTACTAGACTATGCTGAAATAATATTGTTTTATTTTGAAAACTTATTCTTAGTTTTATTAAGCAATGTGTACTTTCATCTAACTATTTAAAAATGAACAATAACGTTTTAAGAACCCAACGAAATAAGCAAAATGAAATAGATGACGTCAGGTGTACACCAGTTGGCTTTTGACACGTGTGACATCTGTGGATAAGCTAATAATAAACCAGAGTTATTTGTTCTCACGTCGCAAAGTCCATTTTTGATATAGGAAAATATTGATTTCTTCTGGGGTCCCTGAAACCTACTTGATCCAAAATAAAATATACCGTAAAATCTGTATATAATTTTAACAATCCCATCTAAAAAAATAGCACGGTTCGTAAACTACAAAAGTACGAACTATGTGTATCCGTGTATATTTGCAGGTGCTTTTTCCTTTTTATTTAATTTTTTCTCTGCCATTTACAAACAGTGCTAAATGCTAAACACCTTCAGTCTTTGTAAATGGATTATGCTTGAAAGAATAAGACAAAGACATATGCGTTGAAAAAATACCTTAACAGTCAGAGTTGTACTTTCCGTGATAGAAGCGTTGTTTAAAATTTAAAATAAAATACGTTTATATGCCAAATTACAACGCAATATTATAATAATAAACACATATTTATTTGTTTAATTAATATTTCGACGACAGACGTCATCATCAGAATTTGATACATTTTTTATTTTTTATTTTTTCTTTGCGATGATGTTTGATTGAAGACGTTGTAATTAGGCTTAAAAATATTTTATTGGTATTTTATCTCAAAAAATTATTTGAATATTCTAAAAAAAAGAAAACAAAATAGTTAGAAACAAAAACTGCATATTTAAAATGGCAGAAATCAAGAAAGCTATTCATATTTATCAATTCTTTGAGGTGCATATAAGTCTAGGTTGTTTACTCAAAAGAAGATATAATATGTGTGTGTTTTAAAAGAATTTAAAAAGATATCTGTTGAATATACTCAGTGAACAAAGTGCAAGCGAAATACAAACAATTACGCTAAAAACGCGGTTATAATCTTTAAAATATCTCTCAGATGGAGTAACTAAAATTGTGGGTGATTGTCTAGCATCCTGTAGGATACCCAAATCCCATGAAAAACACTATGATAAAAAACGTCACTCCTAAACAAGGTACCGCCACGTATTTTCTCACAACACCTTTACACCCAAAAAGCAAAATACAAACTCTTCTTCCACCTACTCCATTACGCCAGATCATCGAAGTTAAGATACGTCGAGCCTGGCCAGTACCAGATGAGTGGCAATTTTGGAAGACGAGGCGCTGTATGTACGGCAAGGTAAAATACCAGGTTGGGAAACTGGCGCAGTCTATCCTTCTCTCGGGGTAAATGGGTCTCTCTTAAGCTTTTATCGTTACGTCATCCAGTGATGACGTAACGATTAAAAATTCCCTTGATAGCCCTAGCGAAGCATCAAGTATTCAGCTTTTAATTCTACAAATGAGTCACCACTTATCAAAGCCCGTAAGCTACTCGAGGATAAGGGTTAATGAGTGTACAGTAGTCAAGGAGAACATGCCAGTCATCGCTAGTAGTGAAAATTTGGGAAATCGGATTACTTAAGGAGATGGCTCATCAAGTATTTGTTCACATTGGACTTGAGGACAACCATAATGTAGTCAGTTGAGTAATAAAGGCGTGCAGTTCTAAATGGAATATACTTTTAGGTTTAGGCACAGATAAAGAGTCGGGGAAATTATTGATAGTGGTTTCAAGTAGATGAGTGTATTTCGTGAAAATCAAGCCGGGGGGGAACATAGATTGAAGGTCAGACGAGCACTTGCAATGAAAATAACGATAAAGCAGAGACGGGCTCGCGACGCCTCTGCTGTGCGAAAGAAAAAATGGCATCCCCAACTAAGCTACGAAGTCTATTTTTAATTCTGTAAAGGCAGGATAAGCTGCTTCTAGCAGCTCCTGTCTAGATGTGGCAACAATACTCCATCCTTGGGCGCACTTGCCTCTTATACATGTAGAGAATTGCATCAGCAGTGAGATATCTACTGGAACGGTAGAACGATCCCACCATTTTTCCATCAGCCCTGGCGACGAATTTTACGTACGTATTCCATCTCAGATCAAAAGTAAAAGTCAATCTACTGACAAGATTTGAATTACAGATTCGTGTCGTGGATTCAATCTCGGCGTCAGCCGCATGTTACGTTTTTATCACTACTGATAATAAATGCTACATTTTTATCACTACTGATAATAAATGTTTCGTTTTTATCACTACTGATAATAAATGTTTCGTTTTTATCACTACTGATAATAAATGTTTCGTTTTTATCACTACTGATAATAAATGTTACGTTTTTATCACTACTGATAATAAATGTTACGTTTTTATCACTACTGATAATAAATGTTACGTTTTTATCACTACTGATAATAAATGTTTCGTTTTTATCACTACTGATAATAAATGTTTCGTTTTTATCACTACTGATAATAAATGTTTCGTTTTTATCACTACTGATAATAAATGTTACGTTTTTATCACTACTGATAATAAATGTTTCGTTTTTATCACTACTGATAATAAATGTTACGTTTTTATCACTACTGATAATAAATGTTTCGTTTTTATCACTACTGATAATAAATGTTACGTTTTTATCACTACTGATAATAAATGTTTCGTTTTTATCACTACTGATAATAAATGTTTCGTTTTTATCACCACTGATAATAAATGTTTCGTTTTTATCACTACTGATAATAAATGTTACGTTTTTATCACTACTGATAATAAATGTTTCGTTTTTATCACTACTGATAATAAATGTTTCGTTTTTATCACTACTGATAATAAATGTTTCAGTTGCTAAAGCTTACATTCCAAAGAAACATTTGGTTTAGTTTGACGACATATAAACTTTCAATGAGTTATTTAATGCCGAATAACGTTGTCATATGTTCACGGAATAGATTGAACCGAAGACTATTAAGTTGACAAGAAAGTTTTCATTTTGATTTAAAACGAGTATTTTCAAATATGTGGTCGTTATAAATACATTTATTTTCATAACAGCGTTTTTTTTTTGCCTGATTATTTATCAATTCTTGAAGAACCCATTTATCAAGCTTTTTTTGTCTTTCCAATCTCTTTCAAGTGGTAGGAAATCGTCGTAAATGTAACGTCTTATTAAGAAGCAAGTTATCGAACAGTTGTAGATAGAGCGAAAAACGCTCTTTAAAATGATATATAAATTTTAAAGAGCGATTTCCAGTCTATCTAATCATTTAAATTACAGTCGTTAAAAAAATATTATGTCTTCTTTTCAGAACGTTGAATAAAAGATTAAAAATAGCAAATACGTACAATTTTCTTATTTTACTTAAAGTTAGGACGAAAAGCTACTGAAACAAGCTTGCGATATCAACGGAGCGTTGGGCCAGGAACAACTACTAAACGCACAGCACAATGGTGGCTTAAGAAATTTTGTGGCGTTGACGAGAGTCTTGAAGATGATGAGCATAGTGATCGGCCATCGGATGTTGACAATGACCAAATCGAAGCTAATCCACCCACAACTGTTCGATGACTTGCTCCTTAATTAGACGTTACATTTACGACGATTTCCAGCCACTTGATAAATTGGTTCTTCAAGAATTGATAAATAACCAGAAAAAAACGCTGTTATGAACTGTCATATTCTATTCTTTCACGAAACAAGAACGACTCGTTTCTCGACCGGATCGTAATATGCGATGAAAAGTCTTTACGGCAACCGGCGACGCTCAGCTCAGTGGTTACACGCGGACAAGGCTCCACGACACTTCCCGAAGCTAGAGTTGCACCAAAACCGGTATCATTTATTGCAGTTTTTTGAATGAAGACACAACCATTGCAGCAAAGAAGTACTGTCAACAAATGGATGAAATGCACCAGAAACAACACCCAGCATATATCAACAGAAAAAGCCATATTCTCCGCCACGACAATGCTGATCGCACATTGCTGAACCGACCCTGCAGAAGTTGAACAAATAGAGTTGTGAAACTCTGTCTCATCCGCCATACTCTCCGAACCTCTTATCTACCGACTAAAACTTTTTCAAGCATCTCAACAAATTTATGTGTGAGAAATGCTTGCAAAACCGAAGCGATATACAAAAACGCCTTCATGGACTTCATCGCCACAAGAATGCAAGAGTTTTACGTTACTGGCATAACTACACATGTTTTGCGTTGGAAAATGTGTACTGATTTTGATGGTGCTTATTTCGACCAATACATCTTTGTTTGAGCCGAGATATGTTCATCTTAATTTAAAATTAAAAAAATCACCAAGAACTTTCTTGTCAACCTGATATATTGCTAGAATTGCATTACTCTGACAAAACATTTCTCATTTGAAACATTACTCGTATAAGTAAATTTTATAAATGTATCACCATCGTTCTCGGAGAACAATACTATAAGAAAGCGTTACTCATGAAATACATTAATCGACATAATACATTTGTCTCACAATAAAGAAACGTTAATTTTAGAAGAAAATTTTACAGTTGTGTTCAGAACATACATTTTAGAAAGCATTAATCCAAATAAAACATTATTAAAAAAAAAAAAAATATATATATATATATATATATATATATATACTTATTAGAAAGATTACATTCAGAAAGCATTATTCTTATGCATATTAATCCCATAAAACATTACTCTTAAAATGTTTTTTGTTGTTTTACAATCATCCTTTACTTAAAAAAAATACTCATAAAAATATTACACTTAGAAAATTTACTTTAAAGATGGTTTATTTTGTTTTAAAGTTTAACAAATCTCTCTTCAAAACATTACATTTAGAAATAACTTTTGCAGTGAGAGTGAGTACAGTACGTATAGAAAACATTAATCCTAGATAACATTACACTAATAAAAAGTATTTTACAGAGGGGGCGAGGACATTACTCTCAGAAAACGCAATTCTTAGAAAACATTTTTGTCCGAAAAAATACTGACCCCAGAAACCATTACTCACTGAAAAAAGTACTTCTTAGCTATGACCATCTTCTTTCTTTTCATCACGATTAGCATGAGCCACTGCATTCTTGTGTTTTTTTTTTATTACATGGAGGTCACCACTTATCAACGCCCGGAGGCCAGTCAGGGATAAGGGTTATTGCGTGTACAGTAATCAATGAGATAGTATTGTAGCAATCATTAGTATTGGAGATTTGATAGAGTGTCTTACTTAAGAGGGCGGTTTGTCAGGAATTTGTTTATGTTGGATTTGAAGACAACCAAGTTGTAGTCAGGTGGGAAACAGGCAAATGGAAGGGAGTTCCACAGTCGTGCACTTCTGAGAAAGAAGCTCTGCTCATAGAATCTACGTTTGGATTTAGGCACAGATAAAGATTGGGGAAAATTATTGACAGTAGCTCCAGCCAGACGGGTGTTTCTTGTGAAAGACTGGCGAGGGGAGGGGGACGAGAGATTGGAACTAAGACAAGCACTTGCCATGGAAATAACGATAAAACAAAGACAAGCTCGCAACGTCTCTTCTGTGGGAGAGAGGCTGCAGGGAAGAGAAAAGGGCATCCCCCACTAAGCTACGAAGTCTATTTTGTACTCTGTCAAGGCAGGATAGGCTGTTTTTAGCAGCTCCTGCCCAGATGTGGCAGCTGTACTCCATCCTTGGACGTACTTGGCTTTTATACAGATAGAGAATTGCATTAGTAGTGATATATCTTTTGAAGCGGTGGAAGGATCTCACCATTTTTCCAGCGTCCTTGGCAACAGACCTGATGTACGTGTTCCATTTCAGATTAGGAGTAAAGGTCACACCCAGAAGCTTGTCAAAACATGGAGCCTCCTCGACGAGAGCCATCAATTTCAATTGATGCCAGATTGGGATCAGAGCGTTGATGATGTAAAGATAGAAGCTTGGTCTTGGGTGCATTAAAAGTAACCAGCCACCTCTTCCCCCACTGTACCACACGCTCAAGGTCAGAAGAAAGAGAATTAGAGAGAACCTTGTCATTTACGGCCTTTGGTGTGTTGCCATAAATGGTCGTGTAATCAGCATAGATGTCAACGAAATATTTAAGTATGTGTTTTAGGAGATCATTGATGTAGATCAGGAAGAGAGTTGACCCCTAAGGGACTCCAGCATTAATACTGTCGGCATCTGATTTCTGTCCATCAACCACTACTCTTATGAACCTATCTGAGAGAAATTATTTAATGATTGAGAAAACATTTCCAGTTATACCGTAGCTGGAAATTTTGTGAAGTATGCCCTTGTAGAGAAATCGATAATATGTAGAAGAGTTGTGAAGTAATATAGGTAACTAGCAGGATCCGTTAACCGGCGTTTCTCGGTGGTAATATTCATCCCCCACGTCCGTGTAAAAATTTAAAATACGGCTGTTGTTTTTGTCGTTTACCAACCTCAACCTTCTCATGTTAAAAATGGCTTTCGAGAAAGACAACCAATTTTGTGCCTGGGGATGGGGTTATCACGAAAATTCGCTGGAACGTTCAGATTATTTTTCACGGTATGGCTCATGGTAAAGTTCGGGGTAAAGTTCAGAGCTAGGTATTTTAGTTGGCAAGATCGGAGTTATGGTGACTAAAAACAATCGTTCCTGTTTGCCTTAAAGGAAATTAAATTCCAGTAGTCTCCTGTACGTTAACAAATATAAATGTAAACGCTATATTTTCAGCTTCAGACAGATTATGTATACGAAATCTTCATTAGTAACTGTGAAAATATTAACAGTAAAAAAGGCTGATATGCCAAGGGCTGATTTACTGAAGATATATCAAGTATTAAACGAATTACTTATCAAAATCTAAAAAGCAACACAAATCCATTGTTAATTAAATTTATCTCTCACTAACTTTTCTTTCCGTGGTTATAACTTTTATGACAAATTAAGCCAACGTATTTGTAGTTTCGGGGAAAGAATAACTCCTGTAATGATAGCCGGGGAAGATAACCTGGTCCTAGCATGTTAGAACGATAATGTATTATACAAAATTTTGAGTTAAATTCTATTAATAAACGGGTTGTCATCCCCCAACAGATCCTCTATATAAGTCAAGGCCTGCGAGCTTCGGAAACTGACTTTATACTCTCACACGCCGTAACTGATCCTCCGACTCTATTGATGATTAAACTTGGAAATCGCCCTCATTCTGCTCTCCCCACCAAAGTCCACGTCGCTGAGAAAATGACCTTCAAACTTAGGATTGATGACTAAACTTGAAAATTGCCCAGGCTCATTTTGCACTCCAAGTCACTGAGAGACTCAGCCTTTGATTTAGGTTTGAACTCGTTAAATTTGAAAATCGCCAGACTTTGCCAAAGAATGCCGCCTAGACACGATTATTTAGGGTCTAAGTTAAGATTTGTGAAGTTAGAAATGTCAATGCTAGGACACCTATAACCGAATTTAGTAATATTGTTACATGTAAAGGTGGCCGGGACCAAAACAGCCATATTGCATAGTCAGGGTTAGAGATATTGTTCTTATAACACCAGTTTTAAACGTATAAATTGTATGTACTGTCGTTTAGCCATGGGATATGATATCATCGTATAAACCGAGACATGTTGCATCAGAGTTATCACACGTGAATATATTTACAATTTATATTTACGTAAAGGTATAATTTTTAAAAGAAGAATAATATATGCCTCATACCTTTTCTTTCTTGAAGAGATCTTCTATCTTCACTGCTGAGCGATGAAACATGAAATGACCAAAACGATAACCAATCGAGACCTCTGTTCTTCCTACTTTTGTGAAACGACAGAACAACACTTTATATTTTTAAAATATAAAGTTATTTCAGTTTTTTTTTAAATTCAATTTTCACCCCAAACAAGGCACAGTGCAACTTTGAAGCAGGGGGCTACTATCAGGGACTTAATTAGCGGGGTCATTATGAAGGGAGATGAGTAGAAAGATGTTTGTTAACATTACAGTTGAACTTCTGCATATCATTGCAGTTGAGAAAGCAGAATCCCGGAAGGGAGTTCCAAAGACCCGCAGTTCTGGGGAAGAAACTATTGGAGTAAAAGGCTTTCTTGCACCTAGGGATCTCTACTGTAAAGGGATGAGACTTAGTAGCTTGTCGGGTTTGTCGGGGGTAGCTACGTCGGGGAGGTACAAATGTTTGCAGTTCGTCAGAGCATTCACCATTAAAGTATTTGTAGAACAGGCAGAGGTATGCAACATCTCGTCGATGGGACAGAGGCTGAAGCCTAGATGACAGTTCAGGACCTATCAGGTTGGCGACTCTCTTTTGAACCCTGTCCAGGAGCGAGTTGTCTCAAATGGTCTACATTAAGTCAGCATTTCGTGTCTACATGCTTGTTCTTTGCAACCTCACTTCCTGGCTAAAAGTACGTCTGTTCACTTTCGTGACCAAACTCAAACTCTGGACTAACTAAACCCCCCGACGTCTTGATCTCAGTTCCGTTACGTCATCATTAAAAAGCACACGTATCTCAACTTGCAACCTTTCCCCGTATGCTTGCCCAAGGTCATTTTGTTCATTTAACCTAGCTAATTTATGTAAAACATCATCAGCTAACACCCATTGCTACCCTTTATTCTATAAACAATAAATAACTCCCACTCTATATAATAGTGAAAGTCTCTGTCTGTCTGCTTGTGGACATTTCCCTACACAATAACTCTGTCAATTTTCAGTCTACAGACTCGGGTACTGAGATTTGGGAAAATATTTGTAATCCATTTTCGGCCAGAAATTTTTCTGTTAAGGGGTAAAAGTTCAACCTTTTGACCTTTGAGAACTCTATCAAACTCTTCCAACAATTTTGGGTCTAAACTCTTGAAATTTTAGATATAGGTTCCTTGGACATGGATCTAACTTAATAACTTGATTTGAGCCCAAAACAATAAATGTTAAGTGGTAAAAATGGGGGTCAAAGTTAAAAAAAATTTACATCTGCGGTTTCTATCAAATTACTCAGACAATTTCTGGTCTAAACATTTGAAATTTTACAAAAAGGGTATTCAGATATAGTGCAAGATTTTAATCGGTTTGGGTCGAAAATTTGAGCTACCAATATATAAATGTATGTATGTATATTTGCATTTATGCCTAAAACTTTCGATGGGGGCGACGAATTTTCACAAGATCAGTATGTTTTTGAAGCACGACCCTTCAGACGACAAATACCGAAAAATGGGCGAAAAACATTAATTTCTTCACCCTCTACTGGACACTTTTCTACGGGGAGGGGTCGCTTCTTTCGCCGATATTTTCGAAGTCATCCCCTCTTTTCGATTGTTTAGCCTTAATTTTAACCTACGTCACTTCCGGTTAGGCGGTGGTCGTAACAGCAAAGACGTCACGTTTTTCCCGTTCTTTTCCTCCTTCGCAGTACGGGTTCGAGCCTGCCTTGCTACTACCGCATTTTTTTTTTTTGCTCAACACATACCTCCAAACACCCGGGCAACGCCGGGAACCCATGCTAGTATAAACTATTTTAAGAATCTCATTGAATAGATAAATAAATAGATCGATATACAGATTGATAGATAATAACTGAATAACTTTTAACTATGTTAGCATCTAACAATATCGATAAGTTTGAAAAAGGTACTGTTGAAAACATAGACCTAGTTGCCACCTTAGTTGAGGTTGGCTGTAGAACCCACTGAACAATTATGGAAATATTGCAGTGTATTAGGGTGTAGTTAGAAGAGAAAAGACTTGTGGTGTTTATGTCTATCCCGTGGGTGGGTCAAGATGTTTGAAGTATATCATGTAATTTACCTGCCCATACTCTCGCTCGATATTTAACGTGGGAAAAATCCAGCTACCCCAAAAAAGGACGCTCTGGATAAAAAAATGTCTTATACATGAAGGATTTCTCCTCCACTAACCTAAGAGAGAAAAGATTGAATGTAGCATCAGAACAGATATTACAGTGTCATCTTCGCCCGAAGGTTGCGAAGTAGTTCGTAGCCCTAAACGTGGCCAGAGCGAAATTTAACCTATCAACAAACGAAGAAGCGAATAAATATAAAACGAACTCTTAGGAACATGTGGATCGGTAAGCACGATTTATGCGGCAAGTATTTACGATTTGTGTGTGCTGGAATCGTTTAGAACAAAACAAAAGAAGTACGGAAATGTGTCTGGTAGAAGTATTACCCTCAGCAGTGGCCGTGCCTGATAAAATTTGACCAGTAATCACCCAAAAAAGAGATTGAATCATCTAGGGCTTATGACGGTAAGCAGAACAAAACGATTTTAGTTACATTCCAATTATCAAGTATAAAATCGGATCCACGATGCGCTGCTTTTGGGTATCAATTTACTTGCGGCATTATTATAAGGCTGAGGAAGTCTGAAACTAAAGAATCATTTTTGAAAAAATTAAAATCAATGTAAGTGATTAGACACGGTCATGGGAACATACAGTTCGTTAATGTTACGTTATTGAAGACTAGAGGGGGGGTCCCTAACGTTGCCCGGGTGTTTGAAGGTGTGTGTGAAAAAAAAAAAAAAACGTTGGCCGGGTGCTTGGAGGTGTAAAAGAAAAAAAAAGTTTTAGTAGGAAGGTATGATTGATCCGAAGGTGGAAACTAAAGGGAAATAAGCCCACCACCTAACCATCTCGCCTACGAGGGGAGAGGGATTGATAAGCGTGTTAAACGTTATAAAGTAAAAATATACAGATGAGAGAAAGTGGCGTGATATTTGACTTAGTTTTGCACTGCAAGCCAGTTACTGTTTTCCCTGCTCCATCATTCGCTTTTCGAAGACGCAGCGAGCTGGTAAAAGTCAGGCAAATTAAATACACACGCGACCACCGTTGTTAAGTCGTAGATATTATCATTTGGATGTTATATAAAAAAAATTTAAGAATGAGTGACGGCCTCGAGAACCCGCCGGAAAAAACCTTTTGCAGACATACACAAAAAGCAAACATACATACATACATGCATACATACATACATACATACATACATACATACATACATACATACACACATTTTCGCTTATATATATAGATTTGTCAGGTAGAGCATTTAAATGTTAACAGATATCCATTAGTAATAAGTGATACAATAGTGCATGGCATTTATTTTGCAGTACATGCTATTATATTTCTAGCCTGGGTTGCCCGGGGATTTGGAGGTGTGTGTTGAGCAAAAAAAAAAGTGCTTGCGGGCAGGCAGGCTCGAACCCGTACCGCGAAAGAGGAAAAAAAACGTGAAACAAAAAAAGTGACGTCTATGCTGCTGTATCTATCGCCATACCGGAAGTGACGAAGTTTAAATTAAGGTTAGTCAATCGAAAAGGGGGCATGACTTTTGAAAATATCGGCGGAAAAAACGACCCCTCCCTGTATAAAAGTGTCTAGTTGAGGGTGAAGGAATTAATGTTTTTAGCCAATTTTTCGATATCGTAAGGTCAAGTTTCAGAACAATACCGATATCGTGAAACTCCGTCGCCTCCATCGAAAATTTTAAGGAGACATACATAAATACATACATACATACATACATACATACATATATTTAAACAGACAGGTGAGATTTATATTATAGAAGATGGCAATAAACTAATGATAATTTAAGGGAAATATTGGCAGCAATAGAAATATAATAAGATAGTTTCTATTTCAGATAGACAGATACAAAGTCTCTATTAGCTTCAGACAGACAGAAAACAACCTCTATTAGTAATAGCAGTAATAATATTGCTTCGGCTTCAGACAGACACCAAATCTCTTTTAGTAATAGGGATCATTGTATTACTTCAGCTTCAGATAGACAGATACAAAATTATCACTAGTAATAATACTATTATTATTGCTTTGGCTTCAGACAGACAAATATCAAATCTCTGTTAGTAGTAGCACTAATAGTATTGCTTCGGCTTCAGACAGACAAATATCAAGTCTCTGTTAGTAGTAGGACTAATAGTATAGCTTCGGCTTCAGACAGACAAATGTAAAATCTCTGTTAGTAGTAGCACTAATAGTATTGCTTCGGCTGCAGACAGACAAATATCAAATCTCTGTTAGTAGTAGCACTAATAGTATTGCTTCGGCTTAAGACAGACAAATATCAAGTCTCTGTTAGTAGTAGGACTAATAGTATAGCTTCGGCTTCAGACAGACAAATGTAAAATCTCTGTTAGTAGTAGCACTAATAGTATTGCTTCGGCTTCAGACAGACAAATATCAAATCTCTGTTAGTAGTAGCACTAATAGTATTGCTTCGGCTGCAGACAGACAAATATCAAATCTCTGTTAGTAGTAGCACTAATAGTATAGCTTCGGCTGCAGACAGACAAATATAAAATCTCTGTTAGTAGTAGCACTAATAGTATTGCTTCGGCTGCAGACAGACAAATATCAAATCTCTGTTAGTAGTAGCACTAATAGTATTGCTTCGGCTGCAGACAGACAATATCAAATCTCTGTTAGTAGTAGCACTAATAGTATTGCTTCGGCTGCAGACAGAGAATATCAAATCTCTGTTAGTAGTAGCACTAATAGTATTGCTTCGGCTGCAGACAGACAAATATCAAATCTCTGTTAGTAGTAGCACTAATAGTATAGCTTCGGCTGCAGACAGACAAATATCAAATCCCTGTTAGAAATAAATATATCGCGTGATGAAACATTTTAAAAAAGCAAAACTTTAATGTGTAATGTTTCACGTTCAGGTGGAATATGTTAAAATATTTCTAATGCATCCAATGCATCATTTAAACATTATCAGATATTACCCTACTATAAATTGTAGTTTGGCGACATTTGTTTCCTGAATTCCATTCAATTTTTTTAGTGTCATTTTAATCTTTGGGTCGTTTTAGCTCAACATGATCATAGTACGCAAATACGGCTGTGAACTTAACAATAGTTTACCAAAAGTCATCTCGTGGACGAAAGGTAAACTTGGCGGCCACCTGTTGCAAATCGGTTGCATATAATTATCTCTGTTTTTCTTTCTTTTTTTTACTTTTTGATTCTTTTTTTACTTACCTATGTATATTCAATAAATATATTACGAGTTATGTGGCGCATCAGCAAAATTCGGTCAGCTATCTATCTCTCTATCTCTCTCTCTATCTCTCTCTCTATCTCTCTCTCCCTCTTTCTCTCTCTATCTGTCTTTCTGACTCTAAAACGTGCCCATCCCTTATATCGCGTTATTTCTCTCTCTATCCCCCTCTCTCTCTCTCTCTCTATCTATCTATCTATCTATCTATCTATCTATCTATCTATCTCTATCCCTCTCTCTCTTAAACACTCTCTCACTTACTTCCTGTAATTTATCTCACTCTCTCTCTCTCTCTCTCACACACACACACACACACACACACACATATATATATATATATATATATATATATATATATATATATATATATATATATATATATAAGGTACTTTGTCTGTGTCTGCGTGTGTTGGGGGGAGGGGGTTCGTTCACTCTAGACTCAAAAACGGCAGTGCCGATTTTAATGAAATTTTACATAATAGTAATTCATATGTATGGGAATGTTCTTAGATTGGTTTTGTATTGGAATGCCCTCGATAAGAATCAAAAGTCGATAATCGAAAAATTTGATTAAAAAAGGAACAGTCAGATTTTGACAAAAGGTAACGCCCTTATACAACCTAACATCATAAGCGTATTTGAGAAGTTTTATCGCTGCACAAGCATAAGGGTCCGACATAAAAACTCAACAGCAAGTCCTTTGATAAGAGAGGGGCGCGTTTTAAATGAATGTATCTGTTTGGAGAATAAGTGAACCATGATACTTGACTTTTTGCATCTTTAACTTTAATTCAAATCATTATATAAAAGTCATGTTATATAATCTGCGTATCTACGCATTGAGCTCTTCTACATAAAATGTTCTACATAAATTGCTCTATTATAAACGAATTAATGTTCTCTCTATATTAATATAGATTTATACTGACATGTACATTATTCGCTACACTGGAATAACAATGTTTCGATTAGTAGTTATTAATAACTTACATTCTAATAAGACGAAAAATCTGTTCCTAAGCCAACCTAAAGAAAAAGACAGATTTTTTGCCTGATGAGATCTAAGATATTACTAACTAAAGATCAAAATATTGTAATGCAATTGTAGCGAAATTTGTACATTTTTGTATAAATAAATGTTAATATAAATTTTTCATTTTATTATTGAGCACTATTATACAAAACCGGCGTATATTCTCTGTATGTTATACAACAAATATATTCTTAACGTTTACTATCCCTCTCTCTCTCTCTCTCTCTCTCTCTCTCTCTCTACATACATACATATATATATATATACATATATATATATATATATATATATATATATATATATATAAAAGTGAACGTGTCTGTCTGTCTGTCTGTCTGTCTGTGTACATTTCCCTACGCAATAACTCTGTCAATTTTTAGTCTATAGACTCGAAATTTGAAATACCGGGTACTGAGATTTGGGAAAATCGATGTGACGGGTGTCAGCCAGAAATTTGGCTGTTAAGGGGTCAAATTTCAACGATTTGACCTTTAAGAACTCTACCAAACTCCTCCGACAATTTTGGGTCTAGACACTTGAAATTTTAGATATAGGTTCCTTGAACCTGGATCTAATTTAATAAAGTGATTTGAGCCCGAAACTATAAATTTTAAGGGATCATAATAGGGGTCGAATTAAAAAAAAAAATTTACTCTTTTTTCTTTTTGCTCAGCATACACCTCCAAACACCTGGGCAACGCCGGGCTGAAATGCAAGTATATATATATATATATATATATATATATATATATATATATATATATATATATATATATATATATATATGTAACATTTTTTTCCTATTAAGATTAAGAGAGGTGGTGTTTGATCAACACTGCTCGGGAGTCATGATTTAATATACTTTTTTTAAATAACCGAAGCAGTGTTTCATGGTAAACAACCGATGATCCCTTAAATTAACATTAGTATAATAGTGAATTTGAGAGAACAAGTTGATGCAGTGATTGCAGATTATTAAATGACTTATTGACTAAATGATAAAAAATATAAAAATCAAATAATTTTTTTATATGGTTATAAAGGTTTTAAACTTCCAACACTATATATATATATATATATTTATGTGTGTGTGTGTGTGTGTGTGATAATGTAAGTATTTAATAATGTTTTAATCTAGAATGCGTATATATATATATATATATATATATATATATATATATATATATATATATATATATATATATAGAGAGAGAGAGAGAGAGAGAGAGAGAGAGAATATAACCAATCTACACATTCATCTTATATTTTCCGGTATTTTTTTTATTGATCCATTTTCCATAATTTTTGGAAGTTATACTAATTTCGATATGACAAACATGTCTGTAATAATGTTTTCATCTGAAATGCTTTAGTTTTAAATATTCATAATTTACACAAGCACCCTATATTCTTTTGAAATTATTTATCTATTAATTTATTTATCATTTCATTTTTTAGAATTTATACTAATTTTTATATGACAATAAGTACGTAATAATGGTTTCACCTGAAATGCCTAATCTACACAAACACTCTGTATTTTCTCGTAATTATATTTATATTGCTTAATTTTCCATAATTTTCGAAATTTATACAATTATGTCATGACAAGTAAGTAAGCCAGATCACCGAAGTTAAGAAAAGGCAAAGCCTGGCCAGTACCAGATGGGTGTCCATTTGGGAAGGCGAGGCGCTGTATGTATAGCAATCTACAAATACCAGGTTAGGAAACTGGCGTGGTCTAATCCTTCTCGCGAGGATAGATGGGCCTCTTTTAAGCCGAGGAAGGCAACCCATCTCGTGATGGCGTCACAATAAAAAAATACCCGTGATAGCTTTGGCGAAGCATCAAGTATTTTCAGACTTTAGAAAAAAACGTGAAAGATTTCGCGGAATTTGCTCACGTTTCACCTGCGCCTACTGGCATTGGATGAAACTTTTTTTCTTTTTTTTTTTTAAAATAAGTGCGTAACTATTTTTCTATTCAATATTTTTTTTAAATAAGTGCGTAACTATTTTTCTATTCAATATTTTTTCGAATTCATTCTAATGAGGACCTGACACGTAAGTACATAATAATGTTTTCGAAATGTCTCAGATCGCAGCATCTTTATATGATGTGAACTGCATTAGTATTTATGTCGATTGGCATTGGTCTAAATTTTCCTCAGTGAAATCGAAGATAATCTGATTTACTAGTCTTTAATCCGTTTATCTTTAGATTTGTTTACACATTCAAACTTGAAAATCATGTAATTTGATAATAGTTCCGCACTCAAATCTACTTCCAGTAGCTAACAGTAAACAAATACAGTCATCTGTACTAATAACTCATTCTAAAATCAACGCTAAATAAAATAACAAGGTGAGCATACGGGATTCCCCTTCACGAGTTTAAAATTTACTTTCACCATGACTAATGTTTGTGCAACATTTCAAAAACATCCAAGGCGTGGTTATTGAGAAAAATGTGAACAAATGAACGGATAAACGCTTTGAGGGGCAATTTTACCCCTACAATGCCCCATAGGCGGACAACAAGAGTTATCTGGGAAAATCCGTTCAGGCAAAAATTTACTTTCACCATGACTAATGATTGTGCAAAGTTTCAAAAAAATCAAAGGCGTCGTTATTGAGAAAAATGCGAACAAATGAATGGATGAACAATTTGGGGGCAATTTTATACCTACAATGCCCCATAGAGGGTCAACCAGAACTATCTCGGATAATCGGTTTTGGTAAAAATTTATTTTCATCATGACTAATGTTTGTGCAAAATTAAAAAAAAAAACGTCCAACGCGTCGTTATTGAGAAAGTGCGAATATACGAATGGACGAACGAAAATGAATGGTCAGTTCCAATCCCTCCTTTGTCGGAGGACAATAATATTATATTATTAAATGGGAATTCATATGACAACTGATTCTGTGTTTCCAATATGGTAATTTTATTAAGATAAAAATCGATAATTCCTATTTTTATCTATTGATTACAGTTTTCCTACGTGTCACTACATATTCATATACTCTTGTATTGAAAAAAAAAAGTAATATTCTTTTGTCTAAGAAGTAATTTTATTAAACTTATTATTAATTATTTTCGTTTTATATATTTTAATGTAGGACATATAATTGGCCATTTAATTTAATGATAGTCACGTGCCATTTATTTTTTCAAATTATGATCTGTAATGTAAATTGACGTCAAACATCGATACGATTGGACAACAATTCACATTACTGGTTATTATATATTGTTGTTCAAGATACATTAGAATAATAATCAACATCACTTATACATATATATAAATGTATATATATCTATCTCTATATATATTATATGTTATTATATAACAATATATGTTATTATATAACAATATATACATGTATATATCTCTATCTCTACTAATATATAAAAGCCACTTTGTGTGGGTGTGTGTTCCTTATAGGTTTCGAAACGGCTGAGCCTATCTATTGCAAATTTCACCAAAAACCTAATATATATATATATATATATATATATATATATATATATATATATATATATATATATATATATTACAAATAAGTCACCACTTATCAAGGACCAAAAGCCACTCTAGGATAAGAGTGTACAGTAGTCAATGGGATAATATGGCAATCGTTTATAGTGTAAATTGGGTAAATTGGATTACTTAAGGGGAACGGCCCATAAAGAAATTCTTTACGCTGGACTTGAAAACGACCATATCCTAGTCAGCTGGAAAGCAGGAAAACGGAAGAGAGTTCCACGGATGTGCAGTTCTAAGAAAGAAGTTTTGTTCGTGGAATCTACGTTTAGGTTTAGGCACAGATAAAGAGTGGGGGGAATTATTGATAGTGTTTTCAGCTAGATGAGTGTGTTTCGTTAAAGTTTGGCGAAGGGGGCGGACCACAGATTGAAGCGCACTTGCCATGATAATAACAATAAACAGACACAAGCTGCCAACGTTTTTTTCTGTGGGAAAGAATTTGTAGGAAAGAGAAACGGGCATCTACTACGAGGCTACGAGGTCTATTTCAAACTCTGTCAAGACAGGATAATGTCTTTCTAGCAGTTCCTGCCCAGATGTGGCAACAGTACTCCATTTCTGGATGTACCTGGCTCTAATAAAAGTAGAGAATTACATCATTATTTATCGATAGAAGGATCCTACCAGTTTTTCAGTGACATTTGCAACTGATTTTATGTATGTGTTTCAGTTTAGATCAGGAGTAAAGCTTATCAAAACATGGAACCTCCCAAAGACGAGAGCAGTTCATTTCAGTTGATGTCAGATAGGGAGCAGAACATCAGCCAGTGTTCTTAGATATGTTATGTACAGAAAAAAAAAATCATCCGATATGTATCCAAAATCGAAAAAATCCGATTATAAAAATAGTCTTTCTCTCTTATATATGAAAAAGAAGAATTTTTACCGGGGAATATTTTACGTTAAACCGGCCAAGGGAAATAATAAAATCTCAGTAAATCATTTCTTCTTATAAAACAGAAATATAGCTCATTGAGAGAGTATTCAACTACAGATCGAATGGTCCCTGTTAATGTATGGTTGTAGCCCAATGTTTTATTTTATTTTATTTCTTATTAATAGGTCTAATTTTCGGCAAAAGAGGATGTGCCATTTAAAATCACCACAAATAATTTTTTGTTTGCATATTTTAACACTAAATATTAATCAGGAGTGAATTTTTCAGGGCATTCATCGTCAAGTGCGAGTATCAACTGACGTAATATTGTAAACCAACAGACGGAATTTGATGAACGATATTATCATTATGATTTTTTAATTCTTTAGTACATTATACATACATATATATATATATATAATATATAATATAATATATATATATATATATATATATATATATATATAGAGAGAGAGAGAGAGAGAGAGAGAGAGGGAGGGAGAGAAATAAAACGGAACAAACCGAGTTAAGTGTTCATCAACGTTTCGTCTTTGTTTCGAGATTTTCTGGATGAATGTAAATAATCGAAATAAAGACGAAACGTTGATGAACACATAACTCAGATTTTACTCTTTTTAGTTCTCTATTTCACCATGCACCCATGACTCATCTCCAGTTATCACGACTTCTGGTTGTTTCCAAATTTGAAGACGCCACTGAAACGTTTTGAGAGTAGAGAATAGATAATGCTGACCGCGTCGGCGGAGCTGAGCACCATTCCAAAAGAAGATTTCTAGAGGTGTTTCCAGCAGTGGAAGGGTCGGTAGGTTAAGTGTGTGCAAGCACAAGGAGTTTACTTTAAAGGGGAGTAGTGTCCAAACCCCGTCAGGTATGTGAAATATTTTTTCTAGCCTAAGGCGGATACTTTTTAGCAGGCCTCGTATATAATTTAGTCTTTTTTACAGTTTCTGTTTTTAAAGAAAACTTGAAATTGTATTATAAGGGCATGTTCCTTCGCAACTGATACGAAAATATTTTTATGATGACGTCAAATAAAAAAAATGAAAAAAAAATAATGCAGGTCAATTCCTAAAATGTTTTCTTACAGCCAACTGTCAAACAGAAAATAGATTTAATGGATCTAAACGAATGTAAATTATTTTTAATGCGAATTATTAACAAAAGATTCTATTAAATACTAAAGTGCTAATTCCGTGTTTAAATGTTTTTAATACATATTTTTCACGAAAGTGTTCTTTGTAAAATGTTATATTTTATGAAACGAAGAAAATATATTTAAAAAATGATTTTCATTTCTTTACCGTCTAATATTGTTCAGTTAATTTGACTGACAAAACCAATAAAAGCCCTAAGCAACCCCAAATGGATTTAAAATTAGATTCTTTGAGAAATTGAACTTTTATAAACACTTATTTGAATATTGCCATTGTTAAAGTCTCGATTTCTATGACACACAAGCAACCATTGACTTTTATATACAGAAATAGTAGACAGACGTGTGTGCTATTTTATGCGGGTTGACACGCATGTAAATAACGAATAACATAAAAAAAATGACCATGTGTAAAAGAGTTGCACTAAGAAATTACTGAATAAATGAATCATTGGACAATGGACAAAAATCGATACAGGCTGTGTTCGTTTTATATATATATATATATATATATATATATATATATATATATATATATATATATATATATATATGCAATGCTGTTTTACTGTATCACATCTCATCAGTGCGGCTGAACTAGAAATACTTCAACATGCAACAATCGGTGCACTTAACCGTTACGCTATTCAGCTGCTGCTAAGATTGGTATGAGAATTAACAATGTTATAACATTTGTTCAAATGCCTAAGCTCCATTTGTTTCCACAAAGCGCATCACCTTTTACGCTAGTGGCAGTTGGGTTACAAGTTCCTAATATGCTATGTTCAAACCAAGAAAGGGAGCTTTTATAGTCATCCGCGTGCAGTAGTGTTTCACTGTATATATATATATATATATATATATATATATATATATATATATATATATATATATATATATATATATTTATATATATATATATTATACCAAACCCCATGTCACATTCACGTAGGAAATCGTTTGGCTAAATTGGATGAAACACGTGTTGTTATGTGGCTATTTGTGTTTGGTTAATTACTATTTCGAATGGTTATAATTTGGCCCTCCCTCTTTTATTTTGGCTATATTGGTCACTTTTTGTACGCATTTTAAAAAATATTATTTCTACACGTCTAAAATGCTTTATTATGCTATTGTGTGTTCTTGTCATCATTTCTAAGTATATATATATATATATATATATATATATATATATATATATGTATATATATATATATATATATGAGCAGATATATTAGAAGATATAGTACTCACATTGTAGATAGTCTTTGAGTTTTCATGATTCAGCTTGGTACTCAAACTAAGCTTCATGAATAGAGAGTGTACTCTGCGTTTCGTATACACCATAGATGTTTCTCGAAAGCCGACAGCGGGGGGGGGATGAAATGACGACTTGTGGGGGGGCTATTCAAATTAACAATCGAAAAACGAAAGTCTACAAAGAGAAAACAAGCATCTTTAACCTCCTAGCAAACTTCTGGAAGAGAAAAAAAAAACATGCTGTATCAATGGTACTAAAGTGCACCTAAAAAAGAACTACGATTCTTTACAGAAAAAAAATCAAGAATTGAAATAAGTACTTTAAGGCAATATGCATAAAATGAAGAAACAATGTTAGATGAATATTTCCGAAAAGAAAACAGCAAAAACAAAACAAAAAAAACATAACACACACACACACACAAAAAAAACAGACAAAAAAAAAGTATAAACAAGAAAAAGGAAACATTGAATTCTATGGTAGAATATATATATATATATATATATATATATATATATATATATATATATATATATATATATATATATAAATGACAATATTTAATATGATTGGGCATGTCTCCGGACAACAAGTGTCAACCACCTTGGTCCAAATATGGACATTTTCTCCATAAGAGTCCTGGGGATGAAATGAAACGATGAACTGGAAATTTCAAGAATCTCTTCTATAATTCGTCAGTGGTTGATGAGATTATCAAACGTCTGTTGAAGGAAGTTATCAGTCATGTGATAATGGTTCATCCTCATCCTACCTGATATTGATTGGACAGTCAAGAAAATTAATATCGAGAAGACACCTAGCCTTGATGCCATCTCTGTGAGAGTTCTTCATTTGAGACTGACAACATCGGTAGGAAGGCTATTGTTTAATCTCTGACATATAGATGGCTAATTCTGTACTTCAGAACTAGATAGACACAACATTGATCTATATATACTAGGAGAAAATTACGCAATCGGCCTGTGGCAATTATAGAGTTATGAGTCTCCTTGAAGCGGTGGTTAAACTATTTTCTAAGATCTTGCTAAATCAGTTAGTTTCCTCCATGGGTGAAAATTAATAATTGGTAAATTTAAACCCGATTCTAATTCCATTTTTAGGTTTTATAGAAGTAATTACTGTACCGATGCGTATGCCTGCAACCGAAGCCTGGTTTAGAGCTTAGACGATTTCTCTTTCTACTATCACATTTTACTGGTTAAGTCAGTTTTCCTTTTTGTGGGGGCTTTCTTATATAAGGCACTTTATATTTTTTTTTGCCCTTCAAATCCAGATGTCTTCTCTTAAACCGTCAGCAGTCTTCAACTATTTGCTAGAGATTTAGATCAAGCTCATTTTCCTCTTTGTACTAATTTCAGAGTTTGCCTTCTTATACAGATACGAAATATTCAGGACGAATGGTGGAGACATCAAGTTCAACACCAAGGTCTTATACAGTTCACAACTATATATGTTCATGTACACAGTCCAAAGCTTCCATAACTGCTATCGTCTGTCCCAGTAGAACAAACTGTTCCATTTAACACTCTATTTCCTACATGTAATCTAAAACGTACGGCATTTTCTGGCGTTACTATCTAAGTAGGATCAAAACAAATCACCTGTTGTCTTTCCAAAATGTATTTTTCTTATCCATTTTCTTTGTCCAATACATTCCTATTTGTTTTAATGCAAATATTTTAACTGTACATTTCTATTTCGCTTTGATTACATTCCTACAGACGTTCTATTTTTAAAATTCATAATAATCGACCATTTTACTTTCCGGTGTTTTCCGGTAGGCTAACAGCATAACACTCTTTCATCCCATGCTGATGAATGAAGTCGATTTTTCCTATTTTCCTTACGTTATTGTTCTATTAGTTAGGCCTGAGATTTACTGAATGTTGTTACAGACACATACATATATAGGGAGATAGATAGGTAAATCGATAGATAGATGCATATATATATATATATATATATATATATATATATATATATATATGTATATGTATATATATAAGGGAGAGAGAGAGAGAAAGAGAGAGAGAGAGAGAGAGAGAGAGAGAGAGAGAGAGAGAGCTTCTACGTGTGCTTAAGCTGACCGAATTCTGTTGGCGTGTTACGCGTCACATAAAATATATTTCGAATGCCTGTTATAAATGATTTGAAATGAACAAACACAGAGAAAAAAAAACGTGTAACAGGTGGCCACTATTGTTCAGTTCAAAGCTTGATGGATGCATGTTGCGCGAAATAGTGGGGCAGACAGGACTCTCACTCCGTTAAAGAGCCTTAGTTATTGTTTTTAACGATATTTAAACGATTATAAGCTCATTTCAAGAACAAAATTACTTGGGCAATATAAGTCTCTGATACGTAAGGTGCACGATGCTGGGCAGAAATTATTGAGTTGATGGAGAGACTGCTTCTTCATTCTTTTATTGCAGAATATTATCCTCATTTTTTAGTTGTTGTTTCACGACGTTTTGGCCAACTATTCCTGTGGCCGTCGTCAGGTGGTAACCGCGACGGAATAGGAACTCTGATTCTCCTAACTGCATCCTCAGCAATTACTGCCTTCCATAGTTGTCGTCTCATCAGATTTTTTTTCCAATTAAACCTCTGGTCTACTTTGGTAAGATAATGCTCACCTGAAAGCATAGAAATTCAACGTCTCTATTCAGATCGCCACGGGTCCCTTCGTTGAATCTCTATGGTTCCAGGTGGAATGAGCCAGCCAGAGTCCGCAATAAATAAATGAATAAATAATACTCAACTCAATAAACATTCCAATTAATTAAATAATTTAGAATTTCTCATGCTCTACATTATCTCTATCCTTACAATAATATAAACGAAAATTTGTCTGTATGTGGTATGTGTGAGTTAGTTCCCCATGGACTCGGAAACAACTGAGCTTGTTTTTATGAAATTTCACACGAAGGTACTTCATCCTTTCGATATGCACTAATAATGGATAATCGAAATAAACAAAACCTAACATCTCAAGTGCATTCGAGAAGTTTTATTACGAAACAATGCGAAAAGCCCGATATATAAAATTAACAGTAATCGTTTTAATATGACAGGGGCGGATTCGAAATGAATGCTTCTGTTTAAAACAAAATTACCCCATGATACTTGACCTTTTCATGGTAAACTTAAATTAAAGAATTAAAACCGCACAAGCAGTAAGGCAAGGCATATAAAATCAATAGTAGGTTCTTTATAGACTCGTTCACAATGAATGTTCCTGTTTAGATAAAAATTGAAGCATGCTGCTGGAATTTTGCATTTTAAACTTTAATTCAGCCCATTATATATGTTACATAATTTTAGAAAATCAAACAGTCGGTTCTCTACAGTGCAATGCAGACGGAAAGCATGCTAAGATTCTTCTTGCTGTACAGAGATAGGTCCTCAACAAGAGCAACCAATCAATCGATTTGATTGAAAAATGGTCGATAGTTTAGGGCGACAAATTTATCGTTTACTCCTGTATATATACATATATACATACACACACATACACACATACGTATATATATATGTATATATACATATATACATATATATACATATATGATGATGATTGCAACGTCTTGTCAGACGAGTGCCACTTCCTCAGATACGAACCCAAAAATGACTTCAATCGCCACAGGAACATTTTAATAGACAAATGCGTGAGGGAGTATCTATACACAGATGATGTTACAGAGTCTTAGCTTTGTACGACAGCTAAGTCTCTCTCTCGGTTCAAAATGTTGAGATCCAGCAACAAGCAAGAGCAAGATAGCCAGCAATAAGTTAAACTGCAGATCAGGTTAATACGGGTACTGGTCTCCCGCTTTATGGTTTTTACATTAGAGCTTTGCTTCTCCTAGAAAGTTTGCCTTTACCACGGCTTACGGGAGCCCTCTCCACCCCAACGCAGACATACATACACACAAACACACACATATATACATATATATATATGTATATATATACATATACATATATATATGTACATATATACATATATATGTATATATACATATATATACATATATATACACATATATATATACATATATATATACATATATATGATGATTGATACGTATATATACGCATATATACATATATATACATATATATACGTATATATATGTATATATATACATATATGTATATATATATATATATACATATGCATGAATATATATACATATATACATATACATACATATATACATATATATATACATATATACATATATATACATATATATATATATATGCATATATATACATATACATACAGGTCATGTCATATGCTACTGGTACCATGTAACCCAGTATTACCTGCCTCATGGTCGGGTCACCGGCGACTAAACTGGTTCCCCAACCAGACTTGTTTGGTGAGAGGGCGGTTAGTGTCCCTGAAGGATTAAAAACAAGACTTTCCAAAGGGCGAATGCACTCTTTTTCTGGATCAACAGCCAACTATCACCGTGTATATTTGTGTGTGTGTGTATATGTGTATTGGGGTGGAGAGGGCTCCCGTAAGCCGTGGTAAAGGCAACCTTTCTAGGAGAAGCAAATCTCTTATTTAAAAAAACATAAAGCGGAAGACCATTACCCGCATTAAGCTGGTCTGCAGTTTAATTTGTTGCTGGCTATCTTGCTCTTGCTTGTTGCTGGATCTCAACGTTTTGAACCGAGAGAGAGACTTAGCTGTCGTACAACGCTAAAACTCTGTAACATCATCTTTGTATAGATACTCCCTCAGGTATTTGGGCTCATGGATTTTAAATGTCTGAGGGAGTGGCACTCGTCTGACAAGACGTTGCAATCATCATATATATGCATATATACATATATATATATGCATATATATACATATAAATACATATATATACATATATATGCATATATACACATATATATACATATATATACATATATATATGCATATATATACATATATATATACACATATATATGCATATATATACATATATATATATGCATATATATACATATATATATGCATATATACATATATATACATATATATATATATGCATATATATACATGTATATACATATATATATATACATATATATATGCATATATATACATGTATATACATATATATACATATATATACATATATATATATATGCATATATTTACATGTATATACATATATATATACATATATATATGCATATATTTACATATATATACATATATATATATGCAAATATATATATAGATATATATACATATATATATATTTACATACATATACATACATGTATATATGCATATATATACATATATATACATATATATATATATATTTACATACATATACATATACATACATATATATATATGCACACATACATATATATACATATATATGTACATATATATACATATATATGTATATACATATATATATGTATATGCATATATATACATATATATACATATATATACATATACATATATATACATATACATATATTTACATATATATATACATATACATATATATACATATACATATGCATATATATATGTATATATATGTATATATATGTATATATATAAATATATAAATATATATATATATATATATATATATTAGTGATCACCGTAAAACACACACATGTCTAATTTCGGAAATATTTTCTTAAACCTAAAAATGTACTTGTGGGGGACAATCTATCGATTTTAGCTTCACTCGTGGTTTAAAATCAATAAATATTTATCATTTTATCATTATGACCAGCAATGTAAGATTTAGCTTTAAACAAAATACAATAGAAAAGTTCCGATTCCGATTTTTCCGATTCCCGGCAATCGTCCCAACACTAATATATATATATATATATATATATATATATATATATATATATATATATATATATATATATATATATATATATATATAATATACTAGAATCGGTTCCCGGCGTTGCCAGGGTATTTGGAGGTGTATGTTGAACCCCCCAAAAAAAGTTGTCTATATTTTTTAACTTTGACCTCTATATTGTTCCCTTAAAATTTATAATTTGGGGCTCAAATCCAGTTATTAAGTTAAGTTAGATTAATGTCCAAGGAACCAATATCTAAAATTTCAAGTGTTTTGACCCAAAATTGTCGGAGGAATTCTCAAATGTCAAATCGTTGAACTTTGATCCCTTAATCGCAAAATTTCTGGGCGAAAACCGATCACATAGATTTTATTTTCTACCCTTGTCTACTATTGATCATTTTTATAAGCCAATCACCTAATGCAGTTGTTTCCTTTTCTATTTTTAATAATTGCTTTTGTACAGCTCTCGTTCCCATTGTTATTCCTATCCCTAGTTGGTTCGTTGTCGGGTTCTATTTAAAAAGATGCAACATGGTTTCTGAATCTGTCCTTAAATGAACATTTCGTACTCCCAGCAATATCCTCCTGCTATTATCCATCTTAGCTGCACATTTATACACGATGTTTTAAATTAAGCAATTACCCCCCCCGAAATGGACATTCGCCCGATATTCTACAATTACATTTTCTCCTAAAATATATTTCGCCTGATTCCGTCAATTTTTGTTCAAGAGCAAACAGTTAATAAAACATGTTAAAAAACACTTTGAAAAGAGTTAAAACGTATTTAATCTGAAAAGGAAACATTCATAAGTCATCAGAGGGTAGGAATTAGCAAAATGCGGGATCGGATTTTGCATACCAAAGTATTTGATGAAACTGCAAGTAAGTCAAAGATCTTACTTGATAACAAAAAGTGAAGCAGAGGGAATATGGTGAAGAAAAAGGTGATTTCACGTGAATGGATAGTCTGGTGACGGTAAAATCCAAAAATCTAAAAATGTAAATCCAAGAAAGTTAATTAAATTTCCATTCGCAAAAGTAAAATCAAAGGAAATCGCGTAATTGGAAGATGGTCCAAAATAATCCAAAAGCCGTGGAATAATTTTCAAATATGTACAAGGAAAAGGGGGGAAATTCCAATAATATTAATAAAAGTAAAATAAGATATGCGTTTAACACAGCTGTCGAGCCAAAGTGTAATTAAGAAAAATCAGTGAAAAAGAAAAGATTAAATGGTGATAGAATTTAATATAAAATTGAAAAGCAAATGTCAAAATGACCCAAACAAGATGACGTTTTTTTATTATATATATATATATATATATATTTATATATATATATATATATATATATATATATATATATATATATATATATATATATATGGTGGATTCTCTCATCGAAGACGATGAATGAGAGTTCAGTATGTAATCTTTAGCAGCTCCCAAGATCTGTGACACCACATGCGTAATTGCAATCCTGTAGATGTCCTGCACACTCCTCCGCAGATGGTGAACTTTCATATGCTCGTAGGTCAAAGATGCCTTCTCGAATGAACGGATAACCCTGCTTTGCTGTGTGCTCTGAAACCACAATGGCATACATATTCATTTTTAGGTGGATGTTTCTTGTGTTTTGCCTTCATATGCACGAAGGGTGTCCCTATGGCAAAGGTGGTTATGTTCAAATTATTTGGTCCCCAGGAAACACGTCTTCCTCCATTTTCTGCGATCCTCTGCTGCACTCTCCCAGGAACGCAGAGAAATTCCACAACGTTTCAGGTTGTCTTTTAGTTTATCTTTGTAACGAAGCAGGGGACGCCCTATTAGACGAACATAATTTGTCAGTTGCCCATAAAAAAGTTCCTTAGGAACTCTTGAGTCATCCATTGTTACAAGATGACCCGACCACCGCATTTGTATCATGATAAAAAATGATTCAATACCAGTGATTTCATCTCTCTCCAGTAATTCACTATTCGGAACACAGTCCTGCCATCCAACATTGCAGATAAAACGCAGACATCTCATATGGAAGGAGTCAAGCTGATTTAAATGCTTGCGGTACAAGGTCCACGTTTCGGCACCATACAGAAGAGTAGGCAGAACAGCAGATTTGTAGACTGCAACCTTTATTTTAGAGACACATCGTGGCTGTTCCAGAGTCTGTGTCGCAACCTACCAAATGCCTCACTAGCTTTATTAATTCTACATTGGATGTCTTTTTCAAATTTAGCATCATCAGACACAATAGAAACGAGGTATGTAAAAGAAGATACTGTTTTCAAAGCTTTACCATCAACATATACCACTGGTTGTGAAGAGGACATAGTGTTTGGTTTTGGCTGGTGAATAAGTTCAGTCTTTTTTATGCTGATTGTAAGACCGAAGGCCTTACATACACCAGAAAAGCTGTTGAGGATGTTCTGCATGTCATCAAGACTATGGGTGACAAGAGCACAGTCATCAGCATAAAGGAGGTCAAGAACAGTCTGCACAGAAGTCTTGGTTTCGGCCTTGAACCGTTGCTGGTTAAATAATCCTCCACTTGATCGATACTCAACACCTATGCCTCCTGAAGTGTTCCTGTAAGCTGTCTCAAGCATCACCGAAAAGAAAAGAGCAAATAGGATCGGAGCAAGGACACATCCTTGCTTAGATCCATTTGACACTTCAAATGGTTCACTTTGTTCACAGCCAGATCGTACTGTCGCCACCATTCCCCAGTGAAAGGAGATAATCACATTCAACATCTCGTCCGGAATACCAAGCCTCCTCAAAACAGTGCACAGGGCATCCCTACAGACGGTATCAAATGCCTTTGTCAGGTCAACGAATGTGACAAACAATTCCTTATTCTGCTCCCTCGCTTTCTCCTGTAGTTGCCGAAGGCTGAAGATCATGTCCACATTACCTCTTCCTGCCCTAAAACCACACTGGGTTTCTGGGAGCACAGTTTTACAGATTGAACCATTGAGTCTGTTTAGGATTACACGAGCTAGAATCTTATCAGCAACAGACAAAAGAGAAATTCCTCTATGGTTATCACACTCACACTTATTTCCTTTGTGCTTAAACAGGTGAATAATTGATGCGTCTTTGAATTGTTGTGGCACGGTACCAAGTTCCCATATTAATGAAAACAGGGCACTTAGTTTCCTGATTAACAGTTGGCTTCCACATTTGTATATTTCTGCAGGTATGCCGTCATCACCTGGGGCCTTACCATTTGAAAGTTGCTTCACAGCCCATTCAATCTCCGACATGGATGGAGTATCAGCAAGCACCTCGATGGTTAGCCTCTGAGGAATATCATCAATCACTCCACGATCCACTGTCGATTCTTTGTTTAAAACATTTGTAAAGTGTTCAGCCCAGCGCTTAGTAATTTCTTTCTTGTCAGTGAGAAGAATGCCATCCGACGAAAATATTGGAGATGTCCCCCTTAAAATGGAACCAAACACCCCCTTGAGGTTTTGGTAGAATGATTTAAAATCGCACCTATCTGCCGCATCTTGTAAGGACTCAGCTTTCTGCTTTCACCAGTTTTGTTTCATTTTCCGGAGCCGAGATTGTGCCAACCTTTTGGCTATTCTGAAAGCCTTGTGTTTCACTGAAGAATTTTTGTCAGTAATCAATACTTGATGGGTTTGATGCATGTTATTGAGCAGTGGGACGATAGTTGGATCATTTTCATCAAACCAATCTTGGGTTTTCCTTCGAACATATCCTAATGACTCTTTAGCAGAGTCATACACTGCACTTTTAAACTCTCTCCAAGATGCCTCAATATCATTCCTACATACAACGAAGGACAGCTTTTCATCAGTAGCCTTTTGAAATGAGGGCATTATCTCCTTAACTTTCAACTTGCCTACATCAATTCTCTTGATGGAAGAGTTACGTTGGTTTCGAACAGGGCGCTTGGTTTTCATCCTGACTGTGGAGCAGATCAATTTATGGTCTGACCAACATTCCCCGGTGCTGTAAGAACGTGTAAGATTTATATCTTGTCTATCAGAACGACGTACAATGACATAATCAATGAGATGATAATGATTAGACTGGGGATGTTTCCAACTGGCTTTCTTGCAATTAGGCAGCTGAAACACTGTATTAGTGAGCAAAAGATCGAATTCACTGCAAAGAGACAATAAAAGAACACCATTTTAGTTGACTTTACCAATTCCATGTGAACCAATGACATTTCTCCAGAATTGTGTATCACTACCCACACGAGCATTGAAGTCACCCAAGACAAACAGCTTATCCTGTATACAGACCTTGTTGATTTGTTCGCGTAAAGAGGAGTAAAACCTCTCCTTTAGCTCATCAGATAAATGAAGTGTAGGTGCATAGCAACTAAAAAATGTGGCATATTTGTCCTTTCCTTATGCAATGCGCAAGGAGATAAGTCTGTCATTTATACCAACGGGCAGGGACTCAAGATTTTTGGCAATATCAGTCCTGATGGCAAAACCAACACCAGATTCACATTTCTCAGAACTTGGTTTTCCAATCCAATAAAAAGTGTATCCACCTTCAACTTCCTCTAGCTGTCCTGTATCAGCAAACCGAGTTTCAGAAAGAGCTGCAACAGAAATTCTATGATGCCTTAACACACGTGCTATAATAGCGGTTTTTCGTTCAGGGTTCCTTTTGTTATCCTGGAGTGTTCTTACATTCCAAGTCGCAATGAACATATTCGTTCCATGTATTTTGTTTCTATTCTTGATTTGGGTGCAAATATTGGATGCCCAGACATCTGCACCTGATGACAGGGACATGAGCAAGTAAACAATTTTTAGGTCACCTTTTATAGACCCCTCCCCATGAAGAGGAAAGCAGTGCCATCCTATAAAGGGCTGCTTTGTTATGAAAGGAGGACACGAGTCACACAATTACTTGCGGGTGTTGTGAAAAACGGCAATCTACCTTCCACCACCTATGTGCAATGTTCATGCTAGGAACTACCAGTGACATCCTTCACCTGTTCCCGTCACAATCCAATCATCGCCACAGGGTTTTATTAATTGATTATTAGTTAAAAAAAAAGAAGCACATATCTATGTACCAAACCTTAGGCTTAAATGAGTGAAAATTGTTCACTGAACAACCGGCACTTTGATTTGTTTTAAGTGGTCATTGCTTGTGCTGAACAAAGCACACTCTCTCCATCGGATTAACATGGTCTGTACAGGTGCACACATGTGCCACACGTCAGATGATAAAACGATCGCAGGATTTTCTTGTAAGAGCGTTCCATCTCCTAGATCAGTTATGATCCAACACTAAACGGCCTGATCCATCCTGGTAAGCTTTCTGTGCAGTTGGATACCATACCAGCTATTTCTTGGTCCTTGGCTCTAACGGTTAGTTCAGTCAGGTGGACACATTGCTTAGCGATGCTGTACCAAAATATATATATATATATATATATATATATATATAGTATACATAAAAAAGTTTATATATATATATATATATATATATATATATATATATATATATATATATAAACTTTTTTGGATTTTTCCGTTATTGGATATTTTACCCTTCACCAGATTATCCATTCACGTGAAACCACCTTTTTCTTCACCATATTCCCTGTCCTTCACTATTTGTTTCAAAGTAAGGTCTATGACTTATAGTTTCATCAAATACTTTTGCAAGAAAAATCCGATCCCGCATTTTGCTAAATCCTACCCTCCGATGAGAAGGAAAGTATTTCTTCGAAACTCTGCGGATCAAGGACTATCCACTTATTTTGTACTTCCTTTTTAAAATTAAATCTGTTTTTCACTTTTTTTAAAGTGTTTTTTAACATGCTGTTTATTCTAATTGTTCTCCTACGAACTTCTTACATGTGTCTTGTGTTATTTCATTCCTTTCTTCCACATAAATTCTCTCCAATTTCTCGCAGATTTGAAGGTTCTCTTCTATGGACCCGTAATTCTAATCCCCCCCCCCCATAAATTCTCCATAGGGTTGAGATCAAGATATTTACTATGCTACTTTAAAACATTCATTTATTTGAATTAAACCAAATTTGTGTAAGTTTCGCAATGTGTTTTGGATCGCTATTTTGGTGAAAGATCCCGTCTGATTTCAATTTAAGCAACTTCACACTTTCTTTAAGGTTTTTCTCCAAGATACTCCTATAAAGATACTCCTATAAAGATCTCCATTCATTTTTCCTTTTATTATTTCCGCTTTTCCTACACTTTCTGCAATAAAACAACCCCTGATCATAATGGATCCTCCTCCAAATTTTACTGTTGGAATCATGTTTTTGACTGGTATTCACTACTTTTTTCTTCAAACTTTCGGAGTTTAAAACCAATATAAATGATTGAACACTATAAATAATGAAATAAAAAATGTCTTTTCCTTTAATTCGAATTATTTGATGTTTTTCAATAAACACGTAAAAATAGACGTTAATTTAATAATTCAATTGTAATTAAAAAATTATTCCAACAAATTTTTATAGTTTATCATTTAATATTTTATAATTATTTTTATAAATGTAATTATAAAATTGTCTCAGAAAAAATGTTCCAAGACTAAGAATTCGAAATAGGGGCGGGTGAGCAAAACCTTCAATATTGCCATAATTTGCATAGAAAGATCCATTTCTTTAGATTTCACACCGGCAAAAACTCAGACAGCTGCCGATCATTCTGCAAGGCGTTCTATATCGGCGTTTATTTTGTATAGCATAATCTATGCATTAACTATCATTCAAACTTTAACGTTATCATGTCCAGACAGTATTCACAAACGGAAGTCAAAGATCTGTACGCGTACTGTGTATGGTTGTTCGAGCGATGTTTATTGTAGCAAAACTCATTATCTATTAGTTTTCTTATTTACATACTTATTTCATAAATAAGCAAAGTAAGGCACAAGGTCGGTTTTTAATGTTATTCAAAATCCGTCTCCACACAAAAAGCACCTCAGTTTAGAACAAACAAACTTACCTCAGTTTAGGAGGAAGTGTTCACGAACGAATGACTAAATAAAATACGTGTAGCACCAGAACAGAAACTGCTCTTTCTTCACAGCCACGTACAAAGTATTTTTTTTTTGTTTATGATTATTTCTACAAGAAAACACGTACAAAGTTAATTTTTCTTCATTGACGTAAATTTCATTAAAAATTAATGCCTATTAATGAAATCATATTCTCGAGGTATCAACGACAATTTTTATTCCAATTTTGTCATGAGTAACGAAAATTTTATTTCAAACCCAAATAGTCAGCGATAAATGATAATTCTATTTAAAAAAAAAGCCTCTTAGTCCGGTGGAAAATTTTATTGTAAACTTAAGCGTGACATAGGTAAATTATCTTTTAAAATCAGTTTGTTATAGTACAAGATTGTTTGCTGTTTTTGACTTACGGTTTCTGCTGACCATTTTATTGGTCAAAAAGGCCATTCTTGTGGAAAATGAGAGGATGTTGTATGAGGGTGAAGATAGTCATTAATCAGAATTGACTATATCTGTATTGTAACCGTCCTTTTGTCTGCGGAGAAAAACCTAGAAGTTAAAAAGGGCAAATGATCTTAATTATAACCAACATATTTGCCACAAGGCCACACAATGTTTTACATTGTTATCTTAGTGCATTTTATTATTTCCTTCAAATAATGGAATCCATTGGTGCCGTTATTTGCATAAAAAATAATTTTCTTTATATCTTAACCTCGACATAAACTCACACGTATAGCTATTCATCATTCCACGAGGCGTTCCACCGTGGCATTGATAGGCATTTTCTACAGTCTAGCAATAACTTTAACTCTAACCTTTACCTAACCTAACCTTAAGCCAACTCGACACATGTCTAAACATCACTCACACAAGTAGGTCATGGGCGTCCACGAGAACTGCGCGTTACTGGCAAAGCTCTTGTTTTCTTTTGCGAATTAAGTTTTATAATGATGGCTGAATCCACCTCATACCCCCGAGACTTGGATTATACATTTTTGACACAAGGTCGCCTAATGTTTTACAATGTGACCTACTTTTACGGTCGTTGAGCTCAATCATCATGACTTAGCTCATTAACAAAGCCTGGCGCCAATTACATACTTAGCATGGTTCAACGCTAGATGGTATTGTTGTCTTTTTTTTTTCTCTGCTAGATTCAGGTAGGATAACTATCCTTCTACCTCCTCCGCAAAATACTCCTAAATTCTACTATAGAAAATTAAGTGTTAATCTCAATCCAGCCCGATTTACACAGCTTAATTACCTTTGAACGGGAACGAAACTTCTTTGAGATACGTCCATTAAATCCGTACGCTTAAGGCTGCAAATACTTCACCATATTTAAGCCTGACAGACTGAGGAAGATGCTATTTAAAATTTAATTCTTACAAATCAAGTCAGATGATATTTCAAATTTAAGCATTAAGGATCAATCACAATTTATTTATAAAAAAAAAACGCATGACAGAACCATGGAAGTATCATTTCAAACTAAACATACAAAAATTCTATTTTAAAATAAAGCATAGAGGACTAATGAAAATGTTACTTAAAATACAACATTTTACTCTATTCCATTAAAAACGAAAGTGTGACAGACGGACGGAGGTTCCATTTAAAACTGTGATAGAATGCTATGTTAAATATAAGTTTATGAAAATTGTTCATGGCAAATGCTCGGCTGAACTCCAATTTATGGTTCTTCCTTGCAAAACTTTTACATAGAAAACTCGACTAGCAACAACCACTATAACATATTTCTCCAACTTTCTTACTGTACCTAAAAATGAACGCAAATTCCATGAACAAAGCTTTTTTCTCAGAACTACTAACCTATGAAACACTGTTCTGCTTCCCAGATTTCAGGTTGAATACAACATGGGTGCTTTCAAACCCAATGTAAGAAGTTAAGATATCCCCATAAATAAATTTTATCCAATATACACCATTAACGACGATTACACTACCATCTTACAATTATCAACCCTTATCCTCGAGTGACCTTCGAGCTTTGATAAGTGGTCGCTCCCAAGTAAAAAAAAAAGAACGAAAAAAAGTGCTATATCTAATCTTAAAAAAAAAAATATATACCAATAAAATCACTCTTTTAAAGTAAGTACATTAAAAAAAAAAAAACTAATAAGGATTCCGATTAAACGGGATTTAAACGGTACAAAGCAACAAAAATGCTACAGAGCGACGAAAGTGCTATGTCAAACTTTCTATTAACGATTAATAAAAAATGCAACTTCAAATTTCACGACAACAGAAATGAAAACAAAAAATGATATTCAACCTTAACTGTGACAGACCAACTCATGATGCGCAAATCCTTTGATTGAGATGCAATTAGACATCTAAGAAATACATCAAATAAGGTGAGATCAGAGTGTCGAGGTGGGTCAGCAGGTGTACGTTTCGTTTTAGTAAGGAGGAGTCCCCTAGGGGAGGCATGTGCCAAGAACTTTTCTATCTCCATCATGACTGGCACGATTTATAGGGAAGCCATTATGAGAATTTAATTCCACGCTCTATTGTTTAAAAAGCTTTGGCAACACGATAAAAATCGTTTCGGCAAATCCCTCTTGTAAATAGGGTTGACAAAAGATTAACCAAAGATATCCACGTTTAGATAATCAGACTTTATCTCACCTACATGCCCCCCTCTCTCTTTATATATATATATATATATATATATATATATATATATATATATATATATATGCGCATAATTGTTGTTTAGATTTGTTTCCTAGATGTAAATCCAATGAAACCCGCGTGATTATTAAAGAGTTCTCAATAGAGGATAGATCAGGTATATACGCTTTTTATTATACAAATATTATTAGTCACATATGTGCATACATGTTTCGATGGAGTCCCTAATTAAAGAGACCCACCTCGTCAGACGTAAGAAGAAAACTTATTGAAACGAGAATCACAGTCTAATTCGTTTTGTATATAAACAAATATCCGAGTGTAGATTATACTTTGAAAGAAAAGGGGGGAGTGTATTGTTTATGAATATAGATAGTAGAGGTTTCTGGAGGGAGCTACGGTAAATAAAGAGAGTAGAGGTTGGAGGGGAGGGGAGGAGAAGAGGAGGGAAGTATGGATCGGCCTGGATAGGCTATCACAGCGTGGGATATGCACATATGTAACCATAAATCTTTGTATAATAAACAGACTATATATATATATATATATTTATTTATTTAAGGTTGCTATTTTCCAAAGGTAGGTTAACCAGTGAAATATAACGAGGTTCATACAAGAGTGCTCAATACAGAAGTAGAGCAGGTTACATTTGTCTTTACATAAGCAGTAGTTTGTTGCTACATAGTCATGAGCATGTTTCGGTCTACATGTATTTACTAACTAGATACCTCATCAGGCAACAACCCTTATTTTCGAAAACACACACACACACACACACACACATATATATATATATGTGTGTATTTGTGCGTGTGTGTGTGTGTGTGTGTGTATAATAGTTACATAAAATGGTTTCCTAGATGTAAATCGAATGAAACCCTCGTGGTTATTAAAGAGTTCTCAATGGTGGACAGAGCTGATATGAAAACCTTTGCCTGTGTAATTGCCTCAGACACCACGGAAGCGCGGAAAATATAACTCCCAGTATACCTTCTTTATTTAACATATAAATAAGCTGTGTGTTTGTCCACTGGCTGTTAATTTGACCATGTGGACATATATTTTATAGATAAATATATAAATCTATATATCTATAAATGTGAAAGTGTCTGTCTGTGTGTGCGTGTGTGTGTCTGTGTGTCTGTCTGTGTATATTTCCCTAGGCAATAACTTTGCCAATTTTCAGTCTGCAGTCTACAGACTCGAAATTTGATATACAGAGGACTGAGATTTGGGGAAATTTTTGATCCGTTTTTGGCCAGAAATTTTCCTGTTAAAGGGTCAATGTTCAACGATTTGGTCTTTTAATAAATCTACCAAACTCCTCCGACAATTCTCGGTATAAACAATTGAAATTTTAGATATAAGTTCCTTGGACATGGATCTAACTTAATAACAAAACTTGAGCCAAAAACAATAAATTTTAAGGAGTCATAATAGGGGCCAAAGTTAAAAAAAATTGACCTCTGAGATCTCTACCAAATTACTTAGACAATTTCTGGTCTAAACATTTGAAATTTTACATAAAGTGTATTCAGAGATAGGGCAAGCTTTTTAATCGGTTTGGGTCGCAAATTTTAGCTACCAATATATAAATGTATGTATGTATGTTTGCATGTCTGCCTAAAACATTAGACAGAGGCGACAGATTTTCACAAGATAAGTATCGTTTAGAAGCTCGACCCTTCGGACGACAAATACCGAAAAATTGGCTAAAAACATGAATTTCTTCACCCTCAACTTGGCACTTTTCTACAAGGAGGGGCTTCTATTTTCGCCGATATTTTCGAAAGTCACCCCCTCTTTTTGATTGTCTAGTCTTAGTCATTTCCGCTTTGGCGGTGGTCGTAAGAGCAAAGACGTCACGTTTTTCCCCCGTTCTTTTCCTCCTTCGCGGTACGGGTTCGAGCCTGCCTTACTACTACCACTTTTTTTTTCTCAACACACACCTCAAAGCACCCGGACAACGCTGGGCTGAAATGCTAGTAAGTAAAAAAAAACAGGAAACAAATGAACGGTATAAAAAGCACGGAATAAAATAAATAAATAAATAAATCTATTATTACTCTATAATTTTTATATTTTTACATATATTTTTATCCCCTTATTATCCTGTCTGTTTGTTACATATTCTTTACATAATGTACTCCGTCTAATTTATCCCCTCACATTAATTATCTTTCCATTATTTCTTATAATATATATTTCTTTCAAATACTGTTTTCAATTTCAAGTACTCCTTCTAAAATATAATGGCATAGCATAAACCCCTATCTCATATATACCCACGTCATAGCTGCAACTCATCTACACAATTGAATACTAAAGTATTCAATTGTGTAGATGAGTTGCAGCTATGACGTGGGTATATATATGTCATATGTATTAAAGAGTTATTACTATGGAAAAGGTTTACATAAAGTATGGGGGTTATGCAGTATCAGTATATTTTAGAAGGGGTATCTGAAATTAGAACAGTGCTTTAAAGAAATATAACTCATTCGGAATAATATTAAGATAATTAATGTAAGGCGATAAATTATAAAAGGATAATAGGAACATTCCAAAAGTAATGATTTCAGATATACGTCATTGAATTTATAGTGGAAGTGCATTAAAAATTGTGACTATGTAGAAAAATAAAATCGGGAAAACAAAAGGTTGCTTGTTTAAATGGTACCACTCCCGTTTTCGTCGTTCTTCAACTTTTTTAGTTTAAAAAAAAAATAGAGGTATCATTTTTGGAAAGACCTCTGTATATGACCCCCAGATGTCAGAAAACGTTTTTCTTTTAATAGCTTTTTTATCCGTCCTGCTTGACTCCCACCCTTTCCTGCTGTACTAACTGGCAAAATTTTAATGTAATGTAAATAAATGTTTCGACGGGCAACTCCTTACTTAGTCTTTAAAAATATTACCCCTAATCTTAGTAGTCCATTTATTTCCTGGTGGCAATTTTCACTCACCCAATTGCGGCTTGAAATCTGATTTTCTTTTTTCTATTGATTGTAATATTTGTCACGTTCGTCCTTCTGTTTCTCGTAAAGTTGGATCACGCTATCGCTCTAAAAACTTTCTACGACCTCTAAAAATCTCCCATCAGATTATGTATGGTTAATGTTGTCACATTTAGGCTGACGAATTTCTTGCCAATTTGAAGGTTCCTAATAAGGTGCAGAAACATATCTGAACTATTATTTTCTCCTTCCTTTTTTTTCTTCTACAACTTCTGTCAAAAACGTGATGTTGCTAGTCTCACTATTTTTATGATTATTATTATACAGGGTTGATGGATAAAATTGTCGCCCTAAAGAAAAAAAAACGTAACTTTGTTTTCAAACTTTTATTTTAAAAATCAAGTCCGGTAACTTGATTATCTATTCAATTAACTGACATCTATTCAATGTAGCCACATTCAGCCTTATTCATCGCCTCGATACGGGTCCGGAACTGAGAGCATGCCTTTTCGATAATTGCTGACGAATACTCGGCTGATAGTGGCGATCAGGCTGGCTTTGGTTTTGTGGTAGGTCATGTTGGTGATGTTCTCGACGCATGACCAAACGATGTGGTTCCGCGGGTTCAGGTTGAGGGAAAAAAGGAGCAGTGAGAGAATGGTAAAAAGTCGCAGCACTCCTTTCTGAAACCAAGCCTAGGTCTCTTAGGACTTGTGGGCCGATGTCGAGCCACATCCAGGGTCTGCCAGCGGGAACCGGATTGCACAAGATCCCCACACTCTTCAGCACATCCAGGTACACTTTAGTGTTGATTTTCAAGCCGATTTTGAAGATGTAAGGTGGTATAATGTACTTGAGACGATAAATGTGACCGGAAACTTTGTTTTCATCAACTGAGCACGTCTCTATTATTCGCAGCAATCCAGCGATGCATTTGGAGGCTGCTGGCATAAATTGGATTTCTAGAGAGCATGAGTTGTACAGCGGCACATCTCCAATTTCGCTCGTTGAACATTACGTCACTTTAAGTAAGGATAGAAGGCTCTTATTGTTCTTGTGATTTGTACACCTGGCCAATCAGTAAATTGTCTGCAACAAAAAAGAAACCCTATTTTTATTAAATGGAAATGGAATCATGTCGTCTTTTCTGAAGTGACAATTTAATCGTTCAACCTTATAACATGTTTTTTTTTTCAAAATTGTATTATCTTTTCCCTAGATGCTTCTAGCTCATTATATTTATTGATCTTGTTGTCTCCATCATGTTGCTATGCTGATACCTTATTTTAATAAAATAGCGTATTTGCAAAAAATGCAGATTTGTGGCATTCTTATCTTGCTCTCTGTTTTCCGATTATCTATTGCCTTGGACTTTTAAAGATTAAAGACAATAAGCATCTCCTGTCTTTCCAAAAATCATAATCCGTTCCTGTTTGCTCATTATATGAGGTGACTTCATGCCTTGTCTAGAGCGGTTTCTATAACTTGTTTGTCAGGAGCCACTGTTGCACTCATCGACAAACTGGTTGTTAAGGAAGTATGACTTCTAAGATAATCATATGCATTTGACTATGAGAACACTTTTTGTGTTGCTTTGTCATGATGGCACACCAACCATGGTTTATGTTATGTTAATAAAGCCTGCCACCAATTACATATTTAGTGTGGTTCAACGCTGGATGGTATTTTTTAAAATCTTTTTTTCTCTACTAAATTCAGGTAGGACAACTATCAAGTTGTCAAATTTTATTTTATAAGTAGCATAATTATTTATATTCTTAGAATATATAGTATTCGAAATACACAACTTTCGTAATACACTGCTTGCAGAATAAACTGATTAGAGAATACAATACTCTCAGTCTTGGGGGATATTAGAGTAGAAGGACATTTTGGAAACATTTATCTTAGAAAACACAACTTCATGAAAAAAACTAATCCCAGAAAAAATACTCTTCAATTGTAACTCTTTTTAAAAACTCTTTGGAAATGCTCCTTTTTCAACACGATTGTGTGTTAGCCAATGCTTTCGCGTATCGATTTGAGAATAAAACAAAGAAGTGAAAAAATTTTGAATATTTGAAGAATCAGATTAAATTAATCGGTTGGAGATATTAGAACATGACGTGATTAGCCGATTCATCAGATCTGGCCTATCATACCTCTCTTCTAGCCGAAATTAAAATCGAAGTAAAAAAAGAATGGATGAGCCACTGAGATTCCATCATTAGGCATCCATGGTTGCTATTCATGTGGTCTCGTTTTCGTTATAGTATAGGGTACCCATCTGAATGTTGTTACCTTTAATAAATCTACAGCCTATCGATAGGTACGCCATCATAAAGCGTTTCACTCAATCTCAAAATCCATCGTCTGCAACATACTCAAAGTCTTCATCGGATCTTGAGACAGTCTGTGAGGATGTGTGCGGTAGTCTGCACCTCAGTACCGCAGGGACACCAAACGCATTGTATATAGCCCTATTTGTATAGGTTGTTCCATCTTTTAGCAACCTTTGCTCGGGACCAGTTGAGTGAAACCTACTCTTTCTGGTGGAGTTCAGAGCATGGTGGAAGGTCTTCTTTTGGTGTAAGAAAATCCTTTTTGTTATTGTTGTCTTTGACTGATCCATTCCACTAATTCAGGCTGAAGGATACTGCTGTTGTTCGCCTATGACAGTAGCAAAATTCTTGCGAGATGGTAGTTGCTTCGGCACCTATTACTGTCCTAATAGGCGATGCGGATTTTCGTTGCTCTGCTTGTCACGATCTGCCTTCGCTGACGCCTCTCGATAAAGTGAGAAAACATGACTGTTACATTTAATAGAGTACGACATTTGGCGTACTACGCATACAACGAGTCAGCGAAAACATAATGTAATAAGAAAGGCTCATCTAATATGAAATCATGTAAAATTTCATATATGTATACATATTTTTTTCATCTAAATTCATTCGGATGAAAATTATTGAAATAATATATACCGGCGTTCGCTCATGAGCTAGGTAAGCAAAATACGTTGTTCACACACATGAACAGTTTCATGGATTGTGGTATATGCAAGTGAAACATGGACTTTACTGGGAGGAGACGAACAAAAGCCCAGTATCTCTAAAATTAAATACTCGTGGAGTAAATTTGATGGATAGGTTAAAAACGCAGATGTCATGAAGAGGTAGCAGAAACAAGATCGATCATTTTATTCGGGAAAGAGAATAACATTGTTTGCACGTGTTTCCCCGCTACCAGACCCCAGCTATGCAATGAAAGCATACAAAAGTAAATTTCGATCTCGATTCGTGACTCTAGTGTCTTCATCAGAAGAATCCAAATAATACGAATAACCAATCTTAAAAATTCAGAACCAAAAATAAATAAATATCTAAAGGAAAAAATGCCAGCATAAGTTGTCTACATAAGGGTTGAGACGTGCGTGCATTCTTGAGAAATAAAAGACTAGCTCAAGAATGTGATAAATAGCGGAATTTTATTGAATTAATTCGGAATTGAGTAATTTTTATACTTTTTTAATTTTATTTAATTACTTGGACTATTATCCTCATCTTCTAATTATTGTTTTCACGACGTTTCGGCCAATTAGTCCCCTGGCCTGCGTTAGGGTAACCGCGACGAGATGGGAATGTCGAACCATCCACAGCATTTACTGCTTTTAGTTGTTGTCATCTCACCGGTTTTGTGTGGGATTGAAACCGCTACTTCCAGACAATGCTCACTTGGAATCGTATATATTCCGCATCTCTATCCACTGCGCCACGGATCCCGAAGGACAGTCAAGGTTGGATTTTTTTTTGTCTTATAAATCTATTTTTATATTTTTTTGTCTTATAAATCTATTTTTATATTTTTTGACTTATAAATCTGTTTTTTTTTGTCTTATAAATCTATTTTTATATTTTTTTGTCTTATAAATCTATTTTTATATTTTTTGTCTTATAAATCTATTTTTTTTGTCTTATAAATCTATTTTTATATTTTTTGTCTTATAAATCTATTTTTATATCTTTTGTCTTATAAATCTATTTTTTTTGTCTTATAAATCTATTTTTATATTTTTTTATCTTATAAATCTATTTTCATATTTTCTGTCTTATAAATCTATTTTAATATTTTTTGTCTTATAAATCTATTTTTATTTTTTTTGTCTTATAAATCTATTTTTATATTTTTTGTTCTTTCAATTGTCGGGTTCGTAGCGATTATTTTATTATTGAATTAATTTGGAATAAGTTGGAGGATTAGTTGGCCAAACCGCGGTGAGATGGCAGCAACTATTGAAGGCACTAATTGCTGTAGGTGTAGTTGGAGGATTCAGCATTCCTATACTGTCGCGGTTACCCTGATGGAGGCCAGAGAAATAATTGGCCGAAACGTCGTGAAAACAAAAACTAGAAGATAAGGATAATATTCCAAATAATTAAATAAAAAAATATAGCGAATTTTGTTTTAAAGCATGTAGCGAAGCTCTCCGTCATTAGCACTTGAAGTAGATAAACCAGTACGTTATCGCCATATTTTTAAGCCGGATAATCACGAGTCAATAAATAAAAAATGAAGCAAGTGCTTATCTCTGTTATCTAAGCGTCTACTGATGAATAAACAAATACCCCCAACCACGCCTGCATATCGTGAGTGTATCTGCACGCACGTGCGTGTCAGGAGACTTAAAACAATAGCTTCCCATCACAAATAATATTTGCCCGATTGTATTAAAGTAACGTAACGTAGCGCGCACATGTATAAACACGATATTCACTTAAGCGTATATACAAGATGAGTTTGAACGGGAACGAGATTGGCTTGACCGCGTGAGTCCTGGGCGAAAAAAGAGAATAAAAATGGTGAGATGATTTTATATTTGCTGGAATACTTGTCAACGATGTTCTTCTTTTAATGGCAGCTCAAATGAAGAAAACAAAAAATCTGAGCGTTGTTCAGTTTGATATCGACTAGGAAACAAAATGAGTGCCACAGCAAAAAATAAATAAATAAATAAATAAAAAATAAAATAAATAAATAAATAAAATCCAACAAAATACAATAAAAATGTGAAATTCCAACTCTCATGTTTTTCATACATACTTAAACTGAACGAAAATGCTTTATCCACACGGCCATAAAAAAACAAACAATAATGTAAAATTTGGACGCTAGAATTGTTTAACAAATCGAAACAAAGGCAAATGCATATTCACCCAACAATATAAAACGTGTGGGAGATTTGAACCTTGAAAGTGTTTAACATCTAAAAATTGAAGACTCAGATTTTATTACATTGCCAGTATATATATACATATATATATATATATATATATATATATGTGTGTGTGTGTATAAAGCGTCTTTAAATCATTTTCAGTTGAACTGTGTTCTCGTCGGTTCGTACGTTGATTTGGTTGGAAAATTATGTACGAGTTTGTTAATATTATTGTCATGTGCTACAGAAGAATGAGTCTAAAACAAACTTTATTTAAAAAAAATCCAAGCGTCTTTTACGCACACACACACACACACACACACACACACACACACACACACACACACACACACACACACACACACACACACACACATATATATATATATATAAACATATATATATAAACATATGTACATACATACATATATATATATATATATATATATATATATATATATATATATATATATATATATATATATATATATATATTATGCAGATACTAGCAGTTCAACCCGGCTTTGCTCTGGACCTATGTACTGCTAATAACTGTATATGCATATGAATATATGTATTAAAAAGTTTTGCCTCATATCCAAGTAATCTACATCTAAAATTTAAAGTATTTAGACCCAAAATTGGCGGAGGAATTTGGTAGAATCTGCAAAAGTCAACTATTTCAACTTTGACCTTTTGGCAGCCAAATTTTCGCCCAGAACTGATTAAAATGCTTGCCGCATACCTGAATACCTGTTATGTATACATTTTGTATGTTTAGACCTGAAATAAGCTTTTTAACTCTAACCCATTGGCAGCTCAAGATTTCGATCCAAACCGATTAAACAGCTTGCCCTACCTCTGAATAGACTTTATGTAAAATTTCAAATGTTTAGACCAGAAATTGGCTGATCAATTTGGTACAGATCGCAGAGGTCAATTTTTTAGATTTTGACCCTGATTTTAACCCATTAATATTTATTGTTTTGGGCTCAAATCGAATTAAATAATTTGATCCATGTCCAAATAACCTACATTTAAAATTTTGGTAGAAGGAGGAGTTTGTTATAACTTTCAAAGGTTGAAACTTTAACGACTTGACAGCAAAATTTCTGACTGAAACCTGATTAAAAAGATTTTCCTTAATCTCAATACTCCTTATGTCAAATCTCGAGTCTCTGGACCGAAAATTAAGTTATTTGGTAGAAAATGTACACGGACGCATACACACAGGCATTTTTACTTTTAAGTATATATATATATATATATATATATATATATATATACATATATATATATATATATATCTAAAGTGAAATTATCTATGTACAATTGTACATTTCCTTACCAAAATACTCTGTCAATTTTCAGTCTAAGACTCGAGATTTGACATGTAAAGACATAGAGTATTGAAATTTAGGAAAAATTTTGAAGCTAGTTTTTGGCCAGAAATTTGGTTGTCAAGGGATCAAAGTTCAACAATTTAACTTTTGAAAACTCTACCAAACTGCTCCACCAATTTTGGATGTAAATACTTGAATTTTTTATGTAGATTACTTGAACATGGATTAAACTTTTTAATTTGATTTGATCTCAAAACAATGAATGTTAAGGAGTCAAATTTTGGATCAAAATTTAAAAAAAATAGACCGCCTCAGTAATTACCAAATTACTCAGCCAATTTTTTTATCTAAACATTCAGACATAAGGCAACATTTCAACCGGGGGTGGTCGAAAATTTAGCTGCCAAGATGGCAAAGTTCAGAAGATTTTACCTTTGCGGTCTGTATAGCAAACTATTCAGCCAATTTTGGGTCTAAATATTTGTAATTTTACATAAAGGGTATTTAGACATACAGCAAGCTCTTAAATGACATTTTGGGCAAAAATTTGGCTACTAAGAAATCAAAGTTGAAAGAGTTGACCTTGTCAGACTCTACTAAACTCCTCAGCCAATTTTGTGTCTAAACACTTGAAATTTTATATATATATATATATATATATCTTTACATATATTCACATAAGTTATGAAGAGTACATAGGGCCAAGCAAAGCCGGACGGAACTGCTTGTACTAATATAAAAAATGAAAGCATCCAAATTTTAAATGAAACCGTGAAACAGTGATCAAAAACTGCCTGAAGAGGACTAGAGGAAATCATTTGAAAGTACTTGAAAAAAAAAAAACAGATGGACACAAACAACTATGGACATCCTCACACAAATTCGACCGAAATATTAGTACGACCATAAGAAAAATGGAGAAATTATAAAAAACGATGATGAAGAGGAACCACTCCGTGCTATTAAACTCATCTGTCTAAATGAAAACATGCTGTCTAAATACACATTATATATATATATATATATATATATATATATATATATATATATATATAATATAAAGCTGAACGTCTGTGTGTGTGTGCGTGTGTGTGTGTGTGTGGTCACGAATAGGCTCCTATATGGTTGACTATTTTAAAAAACTGATTACATATAATGATAGAAGATGTATCGAGACTCAGGAATGGGTATGTTTGATCTGGCAGAACGTTGGTTCACAAAAATTGTGGGGTCTGCGTTCGTGACTGGCCCCCAAAGTATGGAAATAAAAAATGAAAAAAATAACGTTTACAAGGGGTTTTGATATAGATGTACATAAGAATACTTTGATAATTATGTTTCAACTTAAATAGGGATGGTATAATAAAATTGTGTGGTGTGCGTTCGCGCCTGTACTTAAATGAAATAGGCAAAAACTTTAACAAAGACTTTTCATATCTATTTGCGTAAGTATACTTTGATAATTATGTTTCAGTTTGAAGAAATATGGTATAATAAAATTATTGGGGGTTCGTTCGCGACTGACCTCCATTGAATGTAAATATGTCACAAAGTTTAACAAGTTTTTTAAAAGGGGTGAGGGCTCACAATAACATCTTAACTTTAATCTTAATTCACGTTAGCTTTTATTTATTTTTTTAGTTCAATTATATTGTGTTGAATAAATTCACCTTATAAATTCACGTTCTTATTATTCTCGACACAAATTTTGCATAACTCTCTTCTTTCCTTCCCACTTGCACGTGGCACTTTTTCGAAAATAGATAAATAGATAAATAATGAAAAAAAAAACGTTACTTGTTATTGTATCAAAAGAAGGGGAAAAACCTGCTCACGTGATTACGTGTCTTTTTAAAAACATTTACATAACCTTTTTATTTTATTTATATATAGTTTTAAGCTTTTTGTGAGTGTACTAGAAGGAATTCAGTTGATTACAACCCTTTCTGCGTGTTCTTTACATTACAATAGTACAACCCTGAATCCGAGGGTGCAATACTACACCGTTTAATACTGTAAAACTGAAACGAAGCTGTTCTGCTTGAAAAAGGGCGCCATTTTCTTCTTATTCATATTTAGATCGATTCTTTGCTTTAAAAAATTAAAGTAATTACGTGTTTACTATTTTAATATCCCATGTTGCTGTTTGGGATTATTTTACTAAAGTAAGTAAAGCTTCATTATTTTTCCACACTGTTTTTGTTTCTTCGTTTTTCGATATTTCGTCGATATTATTTAGTAAGAGTCAACAAACGACTACCCGAAAAAATAAATATACAAGAAATAAATGTTACCATAGTCAATAAAAGTTTTGTTTTGTTTTGTTTTGTTTGTTTTGTAATAGTTTTTAATGCTCTTTGCTTGAGATAATTTCAGCAAACAGAAATTAAAACGAAATTTGAGGCGATAACTACTTAAATTAATTTTTATATAAACTACACATGCCATAATCGAATATTCCTCAAACACAAAATAGCGGAAAACATTAAATTATGTTTATAAATATTCCTTACGTTGACGGAACTCTCTTAAATTTTTAACACAGAATGTTCAGGTGCCCCTCCTTCAAATTGAAAACGGGGTTCTCCATTTCAAAGTCGCTGCCATTTTGATTTTTTGTAAACCGGTTCGTGAATTAAAAAAAAAATTACAAACTACTTGAAAATACAAATCAATGGGCTTTTGTACCATAAAAGTAACTTTTATTGACTATGGTAACATTTATTTCTTGTATATTTATATTATTATATGTATAACGTTTTCTCTTTGTAAGAAAACATCATTTTGTTGGTAACACTTGGCAACAAATGGAAACAAATTTGATATAAAAAATATATTTTCGCGAAAATTATCTTTACTTTCATCATTTTGCTTAGAGTAAAATTTTTGAGTATCAAAACCTATCTCTTTACAACCCTCTCCTTTTGATGACCTATCATACTTTCATCAATCACAGTTCATTTTCTATAGGCTGTTTTTGAACCCAGTCAACGACGGGTACTTCTGCTAGTATATATATATATATATATATATATATATATATATATATATATATATATATATATATATATATATATATATATATATAAAACCTGCGGTGACTGCATTCAATGATGTGGATCAATGTGGCAGTTGTTTAGCGAGTGGGATTGTCTCGGTGCAAAGTCTTTCCTCACTATAAAAAGCCTCATGCACATGCATTACTTGATATAAATTAGATACACTTTTTACCATCTCGTGTATCTTGATAGCAAAAAGGCTGGCTGTAGCCTAAAACGGCAAAACATTCAATGAAGTTGGCAAATATGGTTATGAACGTAAATGTCAATAAGGGAACTGGAACTTCCAGGACCTGGCCCGGCAGGTGTTCAGGGCTCTACAGCCTGGACCCAGTCGGCATCATGCTACTGCGAGGAAATATATGGCAATGCCCATCTACTGTTGAAATGTGCGGAAACTGCTTGACTTGCCGTCACCAATAACGCATCCAGAGCGTAGATCTGCTCTTGTATCTAAGGAACTTTAACGTTATGACATGGACATAGTTGCTCTATTTGAGACCAGGCTGGCTGATGGTGGATAGTTTTCTGAGATGGCTGGGACCTACACCATTTTCTGGAGTGATAGAGCGGATGGATGTAAGAGGGAATCAGGCGTCGCTTTTGCTATAAAGGCATCAATTCTTTCTAGTCTGGAAGAACTTCCTTGTGGTGTGAGTGACCGGATCATGACTATGAGGTTACCTCTTGTAAATGGTCGTTATACTTTTTTGAGTGTCTATGCACCCACTATGGATGCAACAGAAGATGAAAAGGTTGCTTTCTACCTTGCTTTGTGCAGTGTAGTTAAACGCATTCCCTCTGCTGATAAAATCTTCATTCTTGGAGATTTTAATGCTAGGGTGGGAAGAGATTTTGAAACCTGGGATGTGCTGGGTAAACATTGAGTGAGCAAGTATGATAGCAATGATCCGATGTTGTTGCAGTTTTGTCCAGAGATGGGTTTTAAAATCGGTAACACCGTGTTTCAGCAGAAGGACAAATACAAAACGACCTGGATGCATCCTGGTTCTAAACAATGGCACTTGATAGACTATGTGTTGGTCAGAAAACGTGAGATGAGGGATATCTGCAGTGTTAGTGTCATGCGGCGTGCAAAGTGCTGGACCGACCATCAGTTAATCCGTGCAAAGATTAAGTGTGTTGTGAAGCCCAAGATAAGGGGACCTGGTGTGGCTATCCCAAAGTGATTTAATGTTACCCTTCTAAGGGACAATATTGTGAGGGAGAAACTAGTTAAGGAGATGGAAGAGATTGACTGTGAAAACACTTGTCCTGCTTTTAAGGAATCTGTCTATGAGGTATGTGAGAGAGTACTTGGTTATTGTGAGCGTAAACATCAGGATTGGTTCAATGAGAATGATACTGAAATTCAGGCTCTGCTTTATTCAAAGGCCAGGGCATTGCACGCTTATCTCGGGGTTGGTTTGACGGATGGTGAGCAAGGTCGATTGAGGGACAAGTTTAACGCAATCAAGCGCGAGGTTCAGAGGAGGTTGTAAAACATGCAGGATGAATTGTGGAGGCAGAAAGCTGAGGAGATACAGCTTGCCTCGGATTCTAACAACACCAAGGTCTTATACAGCCTACTGCGTGTAGTTTACGGACCATCCAGATCACCTAGTACTCCTCTGCGCTCGAGGGATGGTGGGGATCTTTTTCGAGACCTTACCGACATTCTTCATGGACGGAGCATTTCAATGACCTGAACATACCTTCTGACGTTGATCAGGAATTTGTTAGATCGATTCCTAGCAATCCGGTCAAGGATATCTTGGCAGAGGTTCATTCTGTCCAGGAGGTTGAAGCAGCTGTCCATAAGCTGAACAATGGAAAGTCCTCTGATCTGAATCGTTTGCATGCGGAGATGTTTAAATGTTCTGGACCCAAGATAATGCAATGCGTAGCGGACTTACTGCAGACTGCTTGGCGAAATGAGTGTGTTCCGCAGGATTGGAGGGATGCATTGATTGTGGTGCTATACAAGGGGAAGGGTAGCAGATAGGAATGTGGAAATTATTGGGGCATCTCTTTGCTGTCAGTAGTCGGTAAGGTGCTCTGTAGGATCATGCTACACAGAATGGTGGAGAACATTGCTGAATATATTTTGACTGAGTCACAGTGTGGTATCAGATGTCAAGAGGCAGTGGATATGATTTTTACAGGCAGGCAACTACAGGAGAAATGTATAGAACAGCAAAAGTGTCTGTATCAGGTGGTCATCGATTTAACCTTTGATACAGTCAATAGAGATGCTTTGTGGGAGATTCTGAAAAAGCTTGGCTGTCCTGACAAGTTTATAACCATCTTAAAGCTCCTCCATGATGATATGAAGGCTGTGATCAAGGTTGGGGGAAAGCTGGCTGATCCTATCTCAATAGAAAATGGTGTTAAGCAGGGAGAAATTCCAGCACCCACACTCTTTGCGTTGTATTTCACCATTTCAGGCGGCATTTGGGGGTTGCTCTGATGGTGTCTATATTCGTTACCGAACTACTAGGGAGTTGTTCAACATTAGGCGCTTCAACACAAATACAAAGGAACTCACCAACACGATCCGTGACTTGCTCTATGCGGATGACTGATCTGGTGGCTCATAGGGTGGCTGATATGCAGCATCTTGTGAGCGCCTTTCCGTGATTTCTGTGCGTAATGGTAGCAACACATTCTGGGGAGAACCATGGCTGGCTGTTAGGTTTTTGTTGGAATTTTTTGGATGGCATGAATCGGTCTATGCCTACAATTAACCATTCGATCAGGTCTGATACTATAGAGGATACCTCCTTTTTAAACATGGAATGCAGAGGTAGATCAGATATGAATGTACCAAAGCTATCGCAGTCAGCCATAGAGTATCGATATACAGTACGGTGGTAGAGGTACATCTGAAGACTTATTGTATTTAATTTTTATCTTAACTGATGCAACTGTGTTATCGGGGGATCCCAGGGGAGATAGAACAGAACATGAACATAGCACAGGGGAAGTTGTAAGAAAAGTTCTAGAAGGCTTGCATACTGACCAGTAGTACCGGCCACACCGGTGGGTTCGTGAACAATCTGAGTGAGGTCATAGGCAATGGCAAAATCATGACAGAGCCTCCCCTCATCATGTCTTATTTGAGTGGGTCAGCCATTCCACATTATGGACATTGAAGTCATCGCAGATGTGAATGGTAGCCGAAGGATGAGCAGACATGATGAGATCAATTTTCTCAGATATACTCTTAAAGAAAGTAACCCCGCTGTTGTGGGGGCGATAGAGGGCGAACATGAATGCGGTGGTGTAAGCAAGTATAACCCGGAAGCATATATAAGGTAGATTAGGGTCTCCTCTGGAGATATCTCTACCACACGGGAAGCCATCTTTAATGTAGGCGCATATTCCATGCCCATGGCGATCTCGGGGGTCAGATTTAGATGTTAAGTTAGAGTACCCTTTTATTATGAACTCATCTAGGGAAGTGGTCAACTCTATGCCAGTTTCGCTTAAAAAGAGTAAGTCCGGTTTCGTCTCCTATAATTGGGGTTCCTCTGGAAGGTTGGAACGTAGACCCTTGATGTTGGAGAAGGAGACATGGTAGTAAAGGTCTACATTGGAGGATGTGGTACTAGGTTTATTCGTGTTTTTTTTTTATTTTTAGATATTTCATGTTGAAATTTTGGGGTTTGTGGAACAGGTCGACAGACTTGGTTAAAGTAGCACAGAGATGGAAAGTAAGAGAGAGAGAGAGAGGAAAACATTTTTTGTATCACATGATAAGGTAAATCCGTAACAATCACCCATGAGTATGGCATCGAGAGGCCTCACCAGACACCTACTGCATGGTGCACAATCCATTCACCAAATGGCAATACAGCAGCCCCAGTACTTTACACCTGCTTATACGACAGCCTCCTCAGTGGTTAACCAAGGTTCGGGTCCCTGACTATCAGGCGGGCAACGTCAGCTAGATGAAACGTTTACCTCCAGCACCCTTACTAGTTACGTGGCCACAAGAATAGACATGGAAACAGAAAAATTTCTGATATCTCAGGCTACAGATCACGAAGTAATACCGACCGGGAAAGCAACTTTTTTTCACCCTTTGTCAGAAAAATCACTCATTGGAAATGAGGACTGAGGGACAAAAAAGGAGAAGCGATAGTTGCTGGATCTGCCGATAACACAACCGCAGTGTATTATCTACTCTCAATTAAAAAAAAGAAAAAAAAAGAAGAAAAGAATGTAAGGACTTATTAATATCTACTTATACAAGTCCGTTACTCCGTTCCCAGTTTAGGAGAATATTTGATAATAATCTTCCCTCACATAATTATGCGTATATATATATATATATATATATATATATATATATATATATATATATATATATATATATATATATATATATATATATATGTATTTGTATATATATATGTATTTGTATTTGTGTGCGTATCTTCTACATGTGTGTATATGCATGTGTTTATATATATATGTATTTGTATTTGTGTGCGTATCTTCTACATGTGTATTTGGGTGTGTGTGTGTGTTTTTCTGTGTGTATGTGTTTTATTCACTTATTATAAATATCTCCCTAATAATTTTATGAATTTATTATTATTTGATTAACTTACTGATATTCTTACCTATTTCTATATTATTAAAATAAACTTGTAACTTATAATTCATTAATTTATTTTTCCTTCTCTCTTTCCTTCAACTACAACGCCCGAAAATTTAAAAATTATTTATAAAATATTTTTCAATTTCTCCCCCCCCTCCCAGCTAATTTATATTTATATATATATATATGTATGTATATGCATATGTATATATATATGCATATGTATTTTAGTGTTAGTGTGTGCATCTGGATTATGTGTATTTATATATATGTTTATATATGTATATATGCGTGTATTTTTACGTATCTGTGTATGTGTGCATATATATATATGTGTTTGTGTATGTGTATGTATGTTTATATATATATATATATCTATGTATGTGTAATCACGCATGTGCTTTATCATTTACGTATGTGCATTTGCTGTACATATTTATGCGTGTGCTTGTATTTGTGTGTTACTTATTAAAAATGTTTTTTTTCTTAATTTTTTAATCTATTATTTAAGTTACTTACTTAAGCTTTCACCTATTTTATTTTATTTTATTAAAATAGACCTGTAACGTATAATTTCTACCTGCCCGGCTAATTTATTTATATATATATATATATATATATATATATTATATTTAATTATATATATCATTATACTATCAAAATAAACCTGTAAAGTATAATTCATTAACTTATTTTTCCTTTTCTTTTTCTTTCCATTTTATAAACAATAAATATCTTTCAATTTCTCCCCGCCCGGCTAAATCACTTTAAACCCCATTTTCAACCCGTTCCTTCACTAACATTAACTCTCCAACCTGTTGCCATGGTGATCCTTTAAATTAACTGTTACTTATGCCGTTATCAATAAAAGTAGCGTCTTTTAAGTTTAAACCGTTATAAAAAACGTATATAAGAATTTACACATAATTAATATTTAATTATAAACCGCTCTCTTATTGAAGACACTCCTACTACTTTAAACTCCAACGTCCTCTCCCTACCACTCCCCCTTCTTTTCTAACTCCCCTTTATCTACGATTTTTCCATTCTTATTTGATTTTATAACTTAGTCCATCTATGAATTCTGACGATGCTAGTTGGATTTTTTCCTCTCTTTGAGGATTTTCCTATATATATATATATATATATATATATATATATATATATATATATATATATATTTGACTTTATCTAACCTCGATTTGAGCATTCGAACTTTACCTTTATAAGATACCGTAATGGAACTTTCAATTTGTGAGGTCGGGTTTTTTTTGTATTAAGTTTGGAAGAACCCGTTTAAAAGCTGGTTAAGAGTAGAACACTTGGGCTTAGGTACTAAGTTTAGACTGGTTAAGAAATAATGCATACTGCTGAGAAAAGCATTTTGCAGTGTTTAGTTAATAGTGCAGATATAATTTGGAGAAAGAAACAATAGAAAAAAGAGCAAAAAGAAAGATAAGTGCAGTTGAAATGTTCAGAAATTTAGTCAAATCTGGAAAAAAAAATGAATAGAAAATAATGTCTGCGATACATAAGTTTTTGCGATATCAAGACAGGTGGATTTCAAAATTATAGATAGAAAATGGCATAACTTACCTTTGGAAGAGTTTGAGCGTGCGGTCTCGAGTTCATATCGAGGAAGAGGGAAGAACAAGTTGTCCTAATTGGTTTATGCCGCGTACTTAAAGGGAAGTGTTGGGGGCAGGTAATCTTGGCATCTTGGGTTCTGTATATTTATTTATTTATTTATTTTATTTATTTTTTAAATTCAACAATGGTTTTGTTTTATTTTGTTTTCGTGTGCTTTAACTACCTCGATAGAGAATGTTTGAGCACTTTAGCGTATGCAGGACCGTTACTCCGTTCCCAGTTTAGGAGAATATTTGAAAATAATCTTCCCTCACATAATTATGCGTGAATATATATATATATTTTTTTTTTGGGGGGGCTTTATCTAACGTCGATAGAGAATGATTTGAGCATTCGAGCTTTACCTTTATAAAATACCGTAATGGAACTTCAAATTTGTGAGGTCGTTTTTTTTTTTTTTTGTATTAATTTGGTTTAAATGAATAGAAAATAATGATGCAATGCATAAGCTTTTGCGATATCAAGACAGGCGGAGTTAAAAATTATAGATAGAAAATGGCATAACTTAGCTTTGGAAGAGTTTGACCGTGCGGTCTCGGGTACATATCGAGGAACAGGTAAGATTAGTCGTCCTAACTGGTTCATGCCGGATACTGAACTGAATTGCTTTTTTCTTATTTTGTATATTTTTTGCTTGCATCATATGACTTAACTATTGTTTCATACAAAAATCTTTCTTGAAGAAATGCTGGAAGAATTACCAGCGGAAACTACGACAATGACGCCTGATCAGGTCGAACTTGAAAAAAAAAAAACGTATAATGGCTAGGAGTGAGGTAGAGAAGGCTCAAATCGGGCAAGAGATGAGAATAGCTCATCAATGATGTAACCATTGTTTTATACAAAAAAAAAAAGATAACATAAAAAAAAGATAACATACAAAAAAAAGGAAAGAAAAAAACAGTAGTCATTTGAACAGTTTTCTTTTATCGTTTCCGTATTCTTGATCCGTTGGATACTGCATGTTTTCTTTCATTATTATTTCTGTTATCATTTTGCTTCGTTTGTTGAATTTTAAATTAGAATAAAATGACATGGGTACAATAAGCATTGTTCTGTCATTTCATTGCCTGGTATTTCGTCAAAATTGAATCTCGTTGTAGCGTTTCACGATTGGGATGCTGTTCAGAATCTAGGTAAAGTGCTACTTGCCCGTAATAATTTAACGGCCGGCACGTTACATTTTTTTCTCATAAGCTACGGTTTCCGGAATAAATTCTCTTTCAACCGAGACGTACCGTTATCTGGGGGCTCTTCGAGATCAGTTACACAACAAGTAAGTGTGGTCTCACCGCTTGGTTAGCAACCTTTATTGGAATATCTGAACATTGTTCACGGACGAGTAAAGCAAAATGACGGATAGATGAATTTACAAAAAATAACCCATCCCCAAATAAATTACATAGGTTTAAGAAAGACGAACTAATTATAATAGGGCATGACAAGATCTAGAGGTTAGCGGAATCCTAACAAAAATTCAGTTGATGATAGTGATCGCTGAGCACATGGTTGACAACGATATCTTTGAGGAAAAAATACTGGAAGAATTAGCAGCAGAGACGACGACCATGGCGCCTGATCAGATCGAACTTGAAAAAAAAAAAAAGAATAATGGCTGGGAGTGAGGTAGAGAAGTTCAATTCGGTCAAGAGATTGGAATGAGTGAGTTGAGTATAACTCATCAGACACAGGAAGATAGACAACACATATTTGATATGACGAAACAAGGCACCTAGTCCCAAAGTTTGTGGAGAAGGAAGTCGATTACTAATCCACACATTTCGAGAGGGCCGCCCTAAACATGAAATGGCCAAGAGAATGCTGGGCAATGCTTTTGCAGACAGCATTAATCGGCAAGGCTCAAAAAACATGCGCGACACTCCAAGCCGAAGACTGTTCAGATTACGAGACAGTAAAAAGAGCTATCCTGAAATGATACGAATTAGTCTTAGAAGCTTATTAACAGAAGTTTGGAAAGTTGAGAAAAAGCGAGGGGCAAACATATGTAGCATTCGTCAAACTGAAAAAGGGACACTTTGATCGGCGGTGCAACTGCAAGAACATGGATGGTAATTTTGACAGGGTGAAACAATTTATATTTATTGAGGAGTTCTAAAACTGTTTACCCGATGACATGAGGATGCACCTGCCCGACAAAAAAGCCGAAACAGTGCTCGAGATAGCTACACTGGCAGACAAATACATTTTACACACAAAAGAAGTAGAGTAAAACCCCAAGGACACCTACTTTCGCAGGTCGGGGAGCATTGTACGGTAAAAAGTATGACCGGCAATCCACGGATGCCCATAACAAACCCTCTAAGAACAACTAACCGACCATTACTAGAAAAAGATGAGCAGCCTACAATGCATGCCACACCCTAGTGAAAAGGAAACATATGCATAAGGAAGCAATAAGAGCCACATATAGCCCATTTGCGATTAGGAAGCTAACCCATGACGTTCCTATTATTCAAAGTCCACCTAGTATCGGACTAGGGCTCCGGAGAGGCCATGGTAGGAGTAATTAACGACCTTCCAATTACTGGCGTAACCATAATATTAGGCAATGATATCCCAAAAAGTCAAATTAAGCGCGAAAGCCAAACCAGATAAGGACAAAGCACGAGACAGAAAGATTAGAAGTAGGGGATGAAACGCCCACGGGGATAATTAAAATTTCAGGATTTCTCAACCGGAGCGTGTACCGTAGACCAGTGAAAAAAATTCGATTTAAAAATTATAGAGACTGAGAGCGCATTGAATGACACGAGGCAGTGATTATATAACATGTGAGGGGATACAAGTGTTGTAATTTAGGCATAGTACTTTACATGAAAGTACTTGTAAAACAAGCCCAGTGATGCAACCTTTGGTGATGGGAGAGAGGCTGCTGCTTGGTAGATAATGTCACTTTATTAGGTGTCATGATATAATTACATATAATGGAACTGGCGTAAACATATAAATACAGCAAAAATTTCTTTTAGATACGTTTTACTCGATTGGCATCTGGGCCTCGATAAGTGGTGACTCTTACGCAAAAAAAAAATGCGCGAAGGTTGTTTTATGGGTGCTCAAAGAAGATAAAAAAGAAAGGCGTCATGAAAGCATGAGAGCAGATTAATTCAGACCCCGCAGTCCAGGCATTTGCTCCCTGTGACTTTTGGTTATTTCCTAAGCTCAAGGAAAACCTTAGAGGTTGTCGTTATGGGACAACTGAGGAGATAAAAAGGCTGTGACGAAGTTCATTGACACGCTTATATAAGATGACTTCCCTGGGGCGTTTCAGAAGTTGTTGGAACCGTAAATCACGTGTATTGCAGCCGGAAGAGTTTATTCCGAAGGGAACTAGACTTTCATGTGTGTACTATCAATAAATGTGCTTATATGGAAAAAAGTCTGGAAACTTATTTAAGGCACCTCATACGATACTGAGAGCCGTGAAAAGTTAAATAATCTTGAAGAAAAGGATCATTTATGTTGAATTAAATGATATAATTATATATGACGGACTCGGTTTAACATACCGCAAAACTCCCTTTAGGTACGTTTCACTCTACAAGAGTAACGAGAAACTATTTATATATATATTTTTTTTGAATCGCTTGTTATGTGTTCTCACGTGTACCGATTCTTACTTATCAATGGAACAATCGCGTTTGATGTGTCACTGTTTTGATCTCACTTCATCCTGAAGAATTAAATGTATTTTTTCCCAAAATTATTGAGTTTGACTTTAAATAACCCGAAAAAGGTTAATATGCCGTAAAGCAAAACAGCCCAAAAATATCTTCAAGTGTATTTTTGCCAAAACTAACCGGGAAACCCGACAATCGAATACTAGTCAAGGAATATCTTATACTCCCATGTTTTATTGCCATTGAAATCGACGAACTCGCCTACTTTTTAATCAAATTTATCGATTGCCTTTTCTAGTTTGGAATCTATCGCGGTACACCGGGAGGAAACTTAACATGTCTCTACGCAGTGACAATCCATAATGCATTATATTCTACATTGCCCTGTAGAGAACTTACTGTTGGTCTTATAAAATTATTTTTTATATATAATGGCTTGAATTAAAGTTTAAAATGTAAAAGTCAGGTATCATAGTCTAATTGTGCTCTAAACAGAAATATTCATTTCGAACGCGTCCCTGTTATACCAAAGAACTTGCTGTTGATTTTGTATGTCTGATCTTTCTGCTTGTGCGATAATTAGGATTTGAATTTAAGTTTAAAATAGAAAAAAATCAACTACTATGGTGAAATTCTACTTTAAACAATCATTCATTTCGAACGCGCTCCCATCATATCATAGAACCTACTCTTGATTTTGTATGTTGGAGCTTTCGGCTTGTGTGGTAACCATTTCTCAAATGCCCGTGTGATCTTAAGCTGTATAAGGTGCTAACTTTGGTTGAAATAGCCTGTTCTTTCTTCATGGATTATTGTGATTATCGATACTTATCGAAGAGATTCCAGTACAGAATCAATTTAAGAACATTGCCAGATACATAAAGTACATTTGTGTAAAATTTTGTAAAATTTGGCCAATCCGTTTTAGAGTCCATAGACTCTCTCTCTTTATCTCTCTCTGACACACACACACACGCACACACACGCGCGCACACACCCACACAAAGTTTTTTTTTATATAATAGTAAATATTAATGGTGACTCATTAGTAAAAACTGAAAGATAAAGTAAGCCTTCTCTGTTAAATCATAGCAGAACGACATTAAGGGAATACTCTGGAACTTCCCATCCACCTTTCCGTTCGTGACCTTCACAAGCATTGCTTTATTAATAACCGGATATAGAAAAATATGTTTTTTGCTCCCTGTTGCGTTGGGAAATGCTTCCATCTGATTAAATACGCCCAGAACTTTCAAAGCTTATTTAATAACCTTGCGTTATTTTACGCTCTGTTAGAGAAAACTATTTATTATCCCTAACTCATTTTAATTTTCATGCGAATCGGTTATAAGTCTGAGTTTAATTAACGGCCGGTCGACTTTCCAGCCATTGTTCGGTGGCCATTCTTTCGTTGCACGCTAAAAAGCTCATTGCATCGCGACCACGGCTAAAAAAAAGTCGTAACGAACACAAAATGTTAAGGAAAAATAAATCCAATACAAAATGGCGTCCAACAAGAACTGGCAAGATTGCAAAATCGGGAAACCGTATTGAAAGCGTTTTTCTTAATTGTCCACAGATTCAATCAATCCCGTCTTGTCAGCCATTATTTTCTCTTTTCCTAAATTTCTTTTTTTTATTGTCTTTAATGTATTTTTTCTCATTGCAGGCTTTTTGAATAAGCCAATTTATTTTTATGAATAAAAAAGATTCAAGAAAAATGAGAAGTTTGTCCTTTTAAAAAGAACGCCATGTTGGATTCTAGAAATCTCTTTTAATTAGACTGTCCGAACAGCGATCAGTAAGAGTCCAATCAAATGTTGTCAATGTCTATGACGTCAACAATATTGAAGTGAGAACTCCTTATACCAGACCTGTTCATTACTTGTTTTACTTTATAGTTAATTTCTGAAGGTTTATTAACACTGATCACATCTATCTATCTATCTATCCTATATAAAGTTAACGGTAGAGAAATAAAACTCCTTAAATAACTGCGTAATATTTATTATTATACATATTGCAGAACATTAGATAAATAACATCGGCAATGTCGGTTTCAAATCCCCCCCCCCAAAAAAAAAGGAGACCAGTATCTTGTCGTCTGTCGGATTCTCTTCAGTCTCTTTTTTAAATCTATCTTTCGGAAATTGTGTCTCGTACGCTATATGAAGCTTTGATATATTACGCCCCCTTATTTTCAATTTTGTAATGATTTTTACTTGCTATTTATTTATTATTTATTTTTAATATTGTATACATATTGCAAAATCACGTTGAATTACCGGTTCTCATCTTATAAAAAAAAGTTAAAGAAAATCTAACCTGGTACGTGCCAGATGGATAACCATTTGGGAATACCAGGTATATAGGAGGATGTAGACATTTCCCTGCATAAACTGCAAAAAACATCTAACGTCACCATCTCCCCCGATAGAGAGGCAATACATAAGACGAGAAAATACAAATGGTAAATTAAATATCTACACGGACGATTCATAAATATGATAAAAAATGAGACTGACGAAAACACTTGGATATGGCTAGGAAAATACACTTATATAGAGAAACTGGATACCTTATACCAAGCGCACAAAATAACGCGATTAGAACAAATTAAATCAAAGCAAAGATCGACAAAACAGAAGAGAATAGCAAATGCAAACTCTGGGAACAAAGAGACGGAACGATAAACTACATAATAAGTGAATACAGGAAACTAGCCCATAAGGATTATAAGAACAGACACGGTCAAGTTGGGGACGGCACTACACTGGGAATTATGTAAACAACTGCATCTTGAACAGCTAGACAAATGATACAATCAAAAACCGGCAGAAGTACTTGTAAATGGAAATCAAGATTGTAAATTTCGCCGTTCCAGCAGCCCACAGAGTGAATATCTAGAAATTGGAGTTGCGAAACAAATACATGGATCTGGCCAGAAGGGTGAAAGTGAAGGAAGACAATATAGCACTAATAATAGTAGGAGCCTTAAGAACAATCCCGAAAAACTTTGAAAAAAAATGAGAGAGTTTCGAATCAAAGATGACAGATAAATACAACGGAAGAAAAAATAGCATAAAATAAAGAAAAAAAAAAAACACACAACATACAAAATATATGACAATAATAACATAACAACAAATATTAATCAATATGCTACAGGATGGGGGAAATATCGTACACTCCTCACTAAAACAAACAATAATAAATCCAAACATACATACAAATATATAAAGTTGGTGAAAAATAATGTTGTTTTTTGACGTTTAACTTCTAAAGATCATAATTCCTTTCATAATAAACTTTATTAATCGAAAAAAGAACCACTGAATCGACACATTTTTGCTAACGAGAAACAAGTTAATTTATCTTATTAGCATCGAAATCCAAAGTTCTGAAAGCGATGAAGTCGAAGATCGATTCGGCTCCATCTCGGCTTTTGAAGCATTTTTCGCAGAGGAAGTTGTCGAGATGTTAATGAGTTATGTTAATTAGTGATAATCAGTGGGCGAGGGGGTTGGTGAGTATGGCGAATGAGGCAGAGTCTCGTAGCCCAGTTCGTTAAACTTCTGCAACTTATCTGGCATCAAACAACTGTGTCGAACGTCGCCGGTGGTCGTAAAGGATCCACTTCTCATCACACGTCACAATCCGCTCAAGAAATGGTCGTTTTGTTGCGCAGAAGGAGCGTAGAAGACACCTTAAAACGACGATTATCGTTCGTTTGGTGCGGCACCGATTTATCCAACTTTTTTGAATTCCCTATTTACTTTAAATCACGAACGACTTTTAAGTTGCCGACCTAGAGTTCAACAGAACATTCTCCAGTAGTTTTGGGATGATCAGTTTGAATTAAGGCTTTAAAATATTCGTTATCAACCACAGTCAACCGTCTTCATCTTCGAGACTTTCATCACTATTGCGAAATTTCTTGAACCATCGTTGTGCTACGCGTTCGTTATTGTTTCCTGGGCCAAACGTATAATTGATATCAGGAGCTGCCTCGGCAGCTTTTCGGCCTAGTTTGAACTGGGGCAAGAAAATCGTGCCGGTTTGAATTTTGTCCAATAACACGATTCGATAGAGTGGAAAACGCGCTTCCAAATTATATATAACATGGCTATATATATCAATGAATTAATTCAGAAATCATATATAAAAGCAACATATGTAAGAAAAGGATATTGTTTTTGCACCAACCTAATACATTTATAATGCATTCATATCCAATTTAAAAATTTAAAAAATACGACACAAATACAACTGTGAACAAGGATAAATAAATAGATAAAAATATCACATACATACACTGTGATGGAACGATTCAAGTATTGTCCATGAATACAGATTATGTTATAAATTTCCGATGTCGATACAATTACCGATTCCGATTCAAATTCAAAAGCATCCATAAATCACAGCTACAACATAAAACTAATTTCCTACACTACTATACACGCCGGCATAATCACGTTGACACATCGGTTCTCGTCAGATCACCGAAGTTAAGCAACGTTGGGTCTGATTAGTACCAGATGGGTGAGTATTTGGGAAATCTGGGCGCTATATGTTCTCTCCGCTTATCTCGCCATCTGTTTCCAGTCGCCTTGTACATACACTTCACTTGCCTGTCTGGTTGAAAACTGCGCACCTCTTGCCACCAAAATTTCATGCGCAAGCACCCATACATAGGTATCAAAAGTCTGTCAAATACTGAAGGAGCCTCGTCATGAACCTCATATTGGAAGAGTACACTTAAATGGCGTTGAGCTTGGTTATACAAGAGATTTCCGATATTTGAAGCTTTTCTTATCATAAATGATTTTAAAAGGTCAATAAGGATTATACCAATTATGTTTTTAAAACATCAACTAACAATTTCGATTGTAGATTGAATACTTTACAATATTTTTGCAACTTTAGTTTCATTATTGGAGATAATACTGGCCAATTAGGTGAACCTGTCTACTTCGGTTAGTGCGGTGCTATTTAGGAAAACTTTATGTCATGGGTTTCTTGATAAGAACGTCTGTATTTTTGTATGTTGATCGGTAGTCCGAATTGTTTTGATGTTTCAGCAAAGGCTGTCAGTAGATTTTGCATTTCTTGTAGATTGCGAGTCACAAACGCCCAAATCGACTGCAAAGAGAAACTTTTGTATGTTGTTGTAAGCTTGAAAAAGTTTACGCCACTTTTGGTTCGAACGTAAAGATCACCAATTCCTTTAGGCATACCTACCAGAACTACAGCAAAGAAAATAGTGACAAAAGTCAGAGCAAGGAAGCATCTTCGTTTTATACCGTGTCTGACACTGAACATCCATCTCCACAGAAGGTATGGGCGGCCATGCCATCGTGGAAGTTGCGTAGTATTCTGATGAAGGTTGTATTCTGATGAAGTTTGGATTCGGGTGAAGTGACTCAATATTTTACAAAATGTTTCTCTGTGGACCATGTCAAAAGTCTTGATTAATCAAATCAAAGGTAACTATAAGATGTTGCCGTTGTTCAGTAGAATTTTTTTTTCAATTGCCACAGCGTGAATATCATACTTTCAGCACACACACACACACACACACACACACACAAAATACAACACACACGCACACACACGCGCGCACGCGCGCGCACACACGCGCGCACACACACGCGCGCACACAAACGCACACATATATTTCTTGGTGTTTCTGTCTGTCCGTTCCACATATCAGAAACTACTGAGCCGATCTGGTTGAAATTTTGTATGAACATGTATTATTATTAGTGAACTATGTATTACGTTCTCTCTTGGATTAACAGTTGATACTTAGCAAGTATTACATCCACACAATACCACGTTTACTTTAGAAGGTTTCTCAGAGACTCCTAGGCGCATCTGACTGAATTTATTAGGCGCTTTGTTATAATAAGTTGCAGAGAACTAAGTTTTGTGGTATTCATTCTTTGCACAGTTATGGGTTTATATGGATTGGTATAAAATGCCAAAATGATCACAAATTTAACCATATTCAACGATCAATTTGACATAAAACAATAGACTATATACATAATCACACGACTAAAACTTTTCCCGTTTTTAAGGGGATATTTATGTACACACACACTCACACACACACACACACACACACACACATATATATATATAATATAAAGCTGAACGTATGTGTGTGTGCCTTGTAACGAATAGGCTACTATATGGTTGACTATTATAGAAAACTGATAACATATAATGGTAGAAGATGTATCGAGACAAAGGAATGGATATGTTTGATCTGGCATAATGATGATTCATTAAAATTGTGGGGGCTTCGTACGCGCCTGGTCCACAAAGTATGGAAATAAAAAATTTATAAATAAATAAAAAAACGTTTACAAGTGTTTTTGATATAGATGTACATAATAATACTTTGATAAGTATGTTTTAACTTAAATATCGATGGTATAATAAAATTGTGGCGTCTGCGTTCGCGCCTGGCCTCCATAGAATGGAAATAGGCACAAACTTTAATAAAGACTTTTCATAAATATATATATATATATATATATATATATATATAATGTTTAAGAATGTGGAAAGTGATATAACTACTTTTATAGTCGGTGTGGCGTGGTTGTTTAAGAGGCTGAGTACTCGTCTCACATGCTAGAGATTCGTGTTTCGAATGCCGAGTTCGGATGTGTTGAAATAATGAGCCCAAATGAGTACGAGACTCGAGTCTTGAACCTCTGATCTATTAGCTTACTTTGCTCTTGTGAGTTGCGACCTTGCTTGACTTTGGCAAGAATCAATATATATATATATATATATATATATATATATATATATATATATATATGCAGACGGCAAAAAGAAAGTCTGCACTTGTAATTTTTTCAAAATCTACTAATTTAAGCTAAATGTTTAAACAACTTATACCTCAGTTGATTCGCCTTTATTCCCCTATAATTTTACCTGTTGATATTTGACCTTAATCTGAAATATTCTAGTACTTACGTCAATTAAAAAAAAATTACTTCAAATTGATGAGGCAAAAAAAAAGTCCGCACAATAGAAAATTGTTATTTAAATGTAACTTTAGGACATTAATGTCGCACAAATACAACAGGAAAACAATGAACTAGTAAATATTTAGTAGCATATACCCTTATGCAGTTTGACATCCTGCAATCTTTTGGGAACTCCTTGAATTAAACTGCAGCAATATCCCGGGGAAAGAGCATCCCACTTTTCTTTAATTTTTGTCTGGAGTTCTTCCAAATTTGAATTTCAATGCGCAGCTGTTGTTTGATGCAATGACATACGGTTTTGATTGGATTGGGATCTGGAGATGATGCAGGTCAATCCAAACACGGAATATCATGCTCTTCCAGGAACCTCTTAAAATTGTCATCTGTATGAATGGGAGAATTATCCTGCATGAGGATGGTATTATCATCCAAATTCCGACCAAAGTAGGGTAGAAAATGTTCAGTCAACATATTAATGTACTTGGTCGAATTAATTAAAGTCCATTCAGGGGTAAGGGTAATTGCATGTACAGTAATCAATGAGATAGTATTGTAGTAATCATTAGTGTTGGGAGTTTTGATAGAGTATCTTACGTAAGAGGGCGGTTTGTCAGGAGTTTGTTTATGTTGGACTTGAAGACGTCCAAGTTGTAGTCAGGCGGGAAACAGGCAAGCGACACAGAGTTCCACTGGCGTGCAGTTCTAAGAAAGAAGCTTTGCTTATGGAATCTACGTTTGGATTTAGGCACAGATAAGATTGGGGAAAATTATTGACAGAAGTTTCAGCCAGACGGGTGTTTCTCGTGAAAGATTGACGAGGGGGGGGGACGAGGGATTGGAGCTCAGACGATCACCTGCCATCGAAATACCGATAAAACAAAGACAGGTTCGCAACGTCTCTTCTGTGTGAGAGAGGTTGCAGGGAAGATAAAAGGGCATCCCCCGCACTAAACCACAAAGTCTATTTTGTACTCTGTCAAGGCAGGATAGGCTGTTTTTAGCAGCTCCTTCCCAGATGTGGCAGCAGTACCTCATCCTTGGACGTACTTGGCTTTTATACAGATAGATAATTGCATTAGTAGTGAGATATCTTGTGGCGCGGTAGAAGGATTCCACTATTTTCCCATGCAACAGATTTGATGTACGTGTTCCATTTCAGATTAGGGGTAAAGGTCAAACCCAGAAGCTTGTCAAAACATAGAGCCTCCCCAAGACGAGAGCCATCAATTTCAATTGATGCCAGATGGGGATCAGAGCGTTGATGATGTAAAGATAGAAGCTTGGTTTTGAATGCATTAAAAGTGACCAGTCACCTCTTCCCCATTGTACCACGCGCTCAAGATCAGAGGAGAGAGAATTAGAGAGAACTTTGTCATTTGCGGCCTTTGATGTGTTGATGGTCGTGTCATCAGCATAGATGTACAACGAATGATCTTCGTATGTGTTTAGGGAGATCATTGATGTAGATCAGGAAGAGAGTTGGGCCCATGATGGACCCGTTAGAGAATCCAGCATTAATACTGTGGACCTATGATTTCTGCCCACTAACCACTACTCTTATGAACCTATCAGAGAGAAATGATTTAATGATTGAGAAAACATTTCCAGTAATATCATATCATGAAATCTAGTGAAGTAAGCCCTTATGCCATACCTTATCGAAGGCCTTAGATATGTCAAGAGCAATTGCCCTGGAAAGGAAACCTTTGTCAAGTGATTCACTAATCATATGTGATATAACCGACCTTGTAAGCGAACATTAGGCCCTGGATCATTGGTACTAATAATGCCCCACATCAAAACTGAACCTCCACCGCCTTGAAGCGTTGAAACTGAGCACCTAGGATTAAATTTTTCGTCTTTCCTCCGACGCACGTACTCGTACTGCCTACCATCACTGCCTAGCATATTGAATTTGCTTTCGTCGCTAAAAAGCACTTTTGACCAATATGAAGCGTCATAATCTTCATTGCATCTGACGAAGTCCAGACGGCGTTTTCTGTTCTTTACAGAAACCATTAGCTTGCGTCTTGCAACATGTCCTCGCAAATTAAATTCCTTTAATCTGTTCTTGAGGGTAGAAAAGAGCACTTTTTTTTAACAAGATTGCATTGTTGTTGGATTTGGGAAGCCGTTTCAAATCTGTTTCTTAGGCTCTTATCTGTTTCTTGATAGCATTGTGTTCCCTGTTGGAAGCATCTCTAGTAGGACCAGATTTGGGGGCATCACGAACACTGCCGGCATTTTGGTGTTTTTGCACACTCTTTCGTACCGTTTTCTCATCACATTTCAATCTGCGGCCGATTTTTTCGATTGGATAAACCAGAACGGTGGAGATGAATGAATTCCTGACGATCACTAAGAGAAAGTCGTTGCATATGGACAAAATGTTATGTTGTATAACCTGGAACAACAACAATTACGATTAGAGATGCTTTGTTGCCTGTTGGTGGATATTTTAAACTGATTTAGGGGCGATAATTTAAGATGGTTTTTAACGAATTTGTTGCTGCGGACATCTTTTTGCCTCCTCAATTTGAATTTTTTTTTTTTAATTGACTTGAACAATAGATCATTTCAATTGCCAGTCAAATATGAACAGGTAAAATTATAGAGGAATAAAAGGCAAATCAAATGAGGTATAGGTTGTTTAAACAGTTACATTTAATTCAGCTTAAATTTGCAGTTTTTGAAAAAATTAAAAGTGCGGACTTTCTTTTTGCCATCTCTATATTTATATATATATATATATTTTGCCATCACTATATATATATATATATATATATATATATATATATATATATAAGAAAGAGCCAAGAAAGCCAGCAAACCGGAAGTCTAACATCCCCCCCCACACATATATATATATATATATATATATATATATATATATATATATATATATATGAGAGGGAGAGAGAGAGAGAGAGAGAGAGAGTGAGAGAAAAAATTAGAGAGAGAGAAAAAAATTAGAGAGAGAAAGAGAGAGGGACTCAAAGTTCCGAGAGCTTAACCAAAGAACCATGAAGCTCTATGATAAGGCTGAAAAAAAAAAAAAAGACTCAGAAAACATTTTTTGTTCTAATTCTTATTCTCATTTGTCTGTGCCGGCAAACCGGCGTATCTTTCTGTTACCATGGCGACTTTTCAATATTTGATGAGCATCTTCCAGCACAAAGCGGTGCGAGTCAGATCAAACACTCTTTTTTACAGAACAGAGAGAACGATGGAAAAGCGGCTTGAAATAAATGGCGAAACTGAGCTCTGAATAATCGTTACAATAATAAAATGCGAAAAAGATATTAAGATGCGTTCAATTTATTCTACGTTATTAGTAATTCCAAATGTCAGCGTGACAAACAAACATGGAGTCAGAGTACCGCATAGTAACGAGTGGACGCATCTATAACTTATTTACTCTTCGAGCATGGAAGATCGGCGAAATGAAATTTCAGCAACTGGGCAGTATAGTTAACAAAAATAAAATGAGCGGAAATAAAAAGCAATTAAAGAACACTGGTCAGCGGCAATTTTTTTTTACATCTGAGATCCGTAGATATTCCACGGTTTTAAATAAGACAACGATAACATAACGATTAAAAACACATTTTTTATTTTCATCTGAGATCTGTAGATATTCCACGGTTTTAAATAAGATAACGATTACATGACGATTAAGAACACGTTTTTATTTTCATCTGAGATCTGTAGATATTCCACGTTTATCAAATAAGACAACGATTTCATAACGATTAAGAACACATTTTTATTTTCATCTGAGATCTGTAGATATTCCACGGTTTTAAATAAGATAACGATTACATAACGATTAAGAACAAATTTTTATTTTAATCTGAGATCTGTAGATATTCCACGGTTTTAAATAAGATAACGATTACATAACGATTAAGAACAAATTTTTATTTTCATCTGAGATCTGTAGATATTCCACGGTTTTAAAAAAGATAACGATTACATAACGATTAAGAACAAATTTTTATTTTCATCTGAGATCTGTAGATATTCCACGGTTTTGAATAAGATAACGATTACATAACGATTAACAACCAATTTTTATTTTAATCTGAGATCTGTAGATATTCCACGGTTTTAAACAGGATAACGATTACATAACGATTAAGAACACATTTTTATTTTAATCTGAGATCTGTAGATATTCCACGGTTTTAAATAAGATAACGATTACATAACAATTAACAACCAATTTTTATTTTAATCTGAGATCTGTAGATATTCCACGGTTTTAAACAGGATAACGATTACATAACGATTAAGAACAAATTTTTATTTTCATCTGAGATCTGTAGATATTCCACGGTTTTAAATAAGATAACGATTACATAACGATTAAGAACAAATTTTTATTTTCATCTGAGATCTGTAGATATTCCACGGTTTTAAATAAGATAACGATTACATAACGATTAAGAACAAATCTTTATTTTCATCTGAGATCTGTAGATATTCCACGGTTTTGAATAAGATAACGATTACATAACGATTAACAACCAATTTTTATTTTAATCTGAGATCTGTAGATATTCCACGGTTTTAAACAGGATAACGATTACATAACGATTAAGAACACATTTTTATTTTAATCTGAGATCTGTAGATATTCCACGGTTTTAAATAAGATAACGATTACATAACAATTAACAACCAATTTTTATTTTAATCTGAGATCTGTAGATATTCCACGGTTTTAAACAGGATAACGATTACATAACGATTAAGAACAAATTTTTATTTTCATCTGAGATCTGTAGATATTCCACGGTTTTAAATAAGATAACGATTACATAACGATTAAGAACAAATTTTTATTTTCATCTGAGATCTGTAGATATTCCACGGTTTTAAATAAGATAACGATTACATAACGATTAAGAACAAATCTTTATTTTCATCTGAGATCTGTAGATATTCCACGATTTTAAATAAGATAACGATTACATCGGGATTAAGAACAAATTTTTATTTTCATCAGAGATCTGTAGATATTCCACGGTTTTAAATAAGATAACGATTACATATCGATTAAGAACAAATTTTTATTTTCATCTGAGATCTGTAGATATTCCACGGTTTTAAATAAGATAACGATTACATATCGATTAAGAACAAATTTTTATTTTCATCTGAGATCTGTAGATATTCCACGATTTTAAATAAGATAACGATTACATATCGATTAAGAACAAATTTTTATTTTCATCTGAGATCTGTAGATATTCCACGGTTTTAAATAAGATAACGATTACATATCGATTAAGAACAAATTTTTATTTTAATCTGAGATCTGTAGATATTCCCTGATTTTAAATAAGATACCGATTACATCGGGATTAACAACAAATTTTTATTTTAATCTGAGATCTGTAGATATTCCACGGTTTTAAATAAGATAACGATTACATATCGATTAAGAACAAATTTTTATTTTCATCTGAGATCTGTAGATATTCCACGATTTTAAATAAGATAACGATTACATATCGATTAAGAACAAATTTTTATTTTCATCTGAGATCTGTAGATATTCCACGGTTTTAAATAAGATAACGATTACATATCGATTAAGAACACATTTTTATTTTAATCTGAGATCTGTAGATATTCCCTGATTTTAAATAAGATACCGATTACATCGGGATTAACAACAAATTTTTATTTTAATCTGAGATCTGTAGATATTCCACGGTTTTAAATAAGATAACGATTACATATCGATTAAGAACACATTTTTATTTTCATCTGATATCTGTAGATATTCCACGGTTTTAAATAAGATAACGATTACATAATGATTAACAACAAATTTTTTATTTTAATCTGAGATCTGTAGATATTCCACGGTTTTAAAAAAGATAACGATTACATAACGATCAACAACAAATTTTTATTTTCATCTGAGATCTGTAGATATTCCCTGGTTCTAAATAAGATAACGATTACATAACGATTAAGAACACATTTTTATTTTCCTCTGAGATCTGTAGATATTCCACGGTTTTAAATAAGATAACGATTACATAACGATTAAGAACAAATTTTTATTTTCATCTGTGATCTGTAGATATTCCACGGTTTTAAATAAGATTACGATTACATAACGATTAAGAACACATTTTTATTTTCATCTGTGATCTGTAGATATTCCACGGTTTTAAATAAAATAACGATTACATAACGATTAAGAACACATTTTTATTTTCATCTGAGATCTGTAGATATTCCACGGTTTTAAATAAGATAACGATTACATAACGATTAAGAACAAATTTTTATTTTCATCTGTGATCTGTAGATATTCCACGGTTTTAAATAAGATTACGATTACATAACGATTAAGAACACATTTTTATTTTCATCTGAGATCTGGAGATATTCCACGGTTTTAAATAAGATAACGATTACATAACGATTAACAAAAAATCTGTTGCATGTTTTTTTTGTCAGCTGAATTAGATTTAATTTTTTTAGCTGAATCCAAAAAGTACATTGTTTTTACATTGTTTTTTTAATTTATTTATTTTTTTTTACATATACGCACGTGTGGAGCATTTTATAAGAAGTTGGCGGGAGTAAACTGTCATGTTTTGATTTGAAATGATAATTTTAATTATAAGAAGTGTTCAGGTTCGATAGTTCTGAGTGATTATGTCGAAAATCGATCAGCTTGAAGATATAAAACCTCAAAATCTTCCAAAAATTGATGTTCAGCATTACACAAAGAAGGACTGGCCTGTGCAGAATGTTTTAGTGACGTGCAAAGTATATAACGTCATAACGACCATCTTCCCACGGCTGCAATCAAGCTCGACATAATCAAGCAGCTCATCAAGGCTCTGAACATGGATGATGATTTCTTCACTTATTTGTGCCAGACTTTTCCGGGATTGACCATGAATAAGTCGAAAACTGGCACCTTCGACGGTCCTCAAATCCGGCAGCTCATCAGTGATCGAGAGTTAGAAAACTTAATCAATGAAGTGAAAATGGAAGCGTGGAATAAAGAACTTTCTTTGCGAAAATAAGTTCAGAAACTTTACAGAACTTGTCAGCAGCGTATCGATTGCTTTCAGACATCTGGGTTGCGACATGAGCGGCAAGATGCACAACCTATTTTTACATACGGCTTGTTTCCTGAGAACGTAGCAATGGGAGATATTCCATCAGAACCTAAAATAGATGAAGACCAGGTATCAGGGTCGTTAAGATGCAGTCATGATGGCTGACTACTGTTAGAATCTGGAGAGAGGCCTTCCTGTCGGTGAGTGTTCCAGGCCTTCGAAGAAACGGAAGATCAAGCCTTGAAGTTTGAACAATAGTGAAGCAACATGCAATTTAAGTGTACTTACTTTTGTAAATGCCCGCCATTCAGTTTACAATAATCGATGTTTCTATGAGGTAATAATATATGTTGGCAAAATATTTTTATCTTTTAAAAACGTATTGTGATATGTATTGCCAAAAATCAGCTGGTAATGCCACAAAAATGTAATCGATTTTGTCACAAGATCTATTTCAAATCAACTGACCTGATGGAGAGAAACGAATGTGATTTCCTGATTCAGCCATACAAAAATACTCTAAATCACTTGTAGACATCTTGGCAACATTACAAAGAAAGGTTGCTCGCTGTAGTAAATAACTTCTACCAAACGCAAGAAAATTTACTTCTCCATCCAGTTATATACATTTCTCATATGGATACAGATTGTAAGAATTAACTAAACAGAAATTCTAAGAGCAATGTTTTCTTCCTAAAACTGCCCGTCTGTGGAGCACAATACTGCGGGGTTGCTTACCAGCTGATTATATCATGATAGTTTTTAAGTCTAGTGTAACTAATTTCTTGTTGAGCTCTCTTCTTAAAAACACACCGTAACAGTCAAGTGATAAATAATGAGACCCTACCGATAATCAAGGTGTCGGCTCACTGTCTATCCGACACTCACTAACTCTTATCCACGAGTGGCTCTTAGGCTTTGATAAGCGATGCCACCTTATTACAACACATATTATCTATAAATTTATTATCGTCACTTTTAATCCACCCTGGAGTCATATTTAAAGATGGCGGCCGATTTTTCAGAAGGTGCTTGGAATTTTCAGGCTTATAAACTATTTAAAAAGAAGCAGCTCTCCTTATCCGTCATCATCATCATCATCATCATCATCATCATCATATATATATATATAAATTGGTATCGCTGTTGAGGCAAAGCTAAAAATGATTTGACTTTCTTGGCCTTTTGGCTAAGATCAAAGTGTAGTATCTATTCTTCAGACGCTACATTTCAATTTCTTCTCTCTCAGTGGAAGAGGAATCCTTTACGACTAAGACAATTTTTTCTCTACGTTAAAAAAACGACCCTGGTGTCTTACTCTGTCCCATGGGGAGGCATTGTGAATAGGTACTATGCTTAAGGTAACAAAGTTTTAATATTAAAAAAAGTAACTGGAAAAAGTTATTTCTGATTTAATTACAAAATGCCCTGGAAATGTCACTTCTGATTAATTATAAAATGTCCTGGAAAATGTACGTTCTGAATTAGATATGAGGTCGGTTAAAAATTTAGGGGACCCCCCCCCAAAAAAAAAAGGGGCACTCTGGAGAATAACAACAATAAGAATTGTATCAGTAATGAAGGATTTTTCCTCCATTAACCAAAACCAAAAAAGGGTGTATTTAAGTCACTGGAATGCTGAAACTGATACTACACTCAGAAGTTCATGTTGAAGCAATGGTTGCCTAATCCCTAACAGTGTTAATGTTTTTATGTATTACTTTCAGAAAGCTGCGAAAACAGTTTATGATTTAAACATTACTTTATTTCAAGTATATTTTAAGCAGTGGTTTACGGGATATGAAGTCAGTCCTCGTAATTACTCAAACCGTTTACGATTTAATCATTACTTTATTTCATGTATATTTTTAACAGTGGGGTGGGGGATATTAAATCAGTCCCGAAAATGGGTGAAACCATTTACGCTTTACACATTACTTTATTTAATGTATATTTTAAACATTGAGGTGGGAAATATGTAGTCGGTTCCAGAAATGGCTGCAACCATTTACGTTTTCGACATTACTTTATTTAATGTATATTTTTAACAGTAGGATGGGACATAAAAAGTCGGTCCCGGAAATGGCTGAAAGAGTTTACGATTTATACATTACTTTATTTCATGTATATTTTCAACAGTGGGTTGGGGATTATAAGTCAGTTCCAGAAATGGCTGAAACAGTTTACTATTTAGACATTACATATTTTCATGTATATTTTTAGCAGTGGGTTTGGGATATAAAGTCGGTCCCGGAAATAATTGAAACAGTTTACTATTTAGACATTACATTATTTAATGTATATTTTTAGCAGTCGGTTGGGGATATAAAGTCAATCCCGGAAATGGCTGAAACAGTTTACGATTAAAACATTACTTTATTTAATGTATATTTTCAACAGTGGGGTGGCGGATATTAAGCCAGCCCCGGGATTGAATGAGATGTGCAAATATATACTGTCAGAAAATGTCGCCCAGTATTGAATGAGATAGGTGGAAAGCATATAGTAGCAAAATACCAGCGTCGCCCAGGATCGAATGATATAGGTGAACGATATATATTAGCAGAATATGCAGCGTCACCCGGGATTGGATAAGAAAGGTAAAACATATATATTGTAAGAATACCCAGAATTTATTGATTTGTTTGTAATGAAATATATAAAAGTTATTATTTAAGTAAGGGGGGGGACATAGTGGGTTAAAGTTATGAAAATTATTGTCGAAATTAGTAACATATCCAAGAATTATGAAAAATGATGAAATGTGGGTCACTTGATTGGTGTGTTTGTAATGATATAATAAGCCTAGGCAATATATTAAATATATTATATAAGTAAGAGGTACAGGCATAATGTGGGTTTTTAATTATAAAAATTATTGTCGAAATTAGTAACAAATCCAGGATTATGAACAAAGATTAAATGTGAGTTAATCGATTATGTATTTATAATAAAATAATCAGCCCAGGAAATATATCAAAGTAATTATGTTAGTAAGAGATGGCGTTAAGGATGGTTTAAATTATGAAAAATAATTGTCGAAATTAGTAACATATTCAAAAATTATGAAAATTGATAATATGTTATTTAATGCATTGGTGTGTTTGCAATGAAAAAATCAGACTAGACAATATATCAAAGTCATTATTTTAGTAAGTGGGGCGATGATGTGGGTTAAAATGATGAAAATGATTGTCGACATTAGTAACATATTCAAGAATTATGAAAAATGACAAAATATGAGTTAATTGATTGGTGTGTTTGAAATGAAGTAGTCATCCCAGATAATATATCAAAGTTATTATTTTAGTAGTGGGGGTTGATAATGTGGGTTAAACATATTTTAAAAAAATTGTCGATGAGTAACATATCCAAGAATTAAGAAAAATGATGAAGTGTGAGTTAATTGATAGTTGTGTTTTTTATGAATAGTCAGCCCAGAAAATATACCAAAGTATTTTTTTACTAAGAGAGGGCGACGAGGATGGTTTAAATTATAAAACATTATTGTCGAAATAAATAACAAATGACGAAATGTGATTTAATTGATTGGTGTGTTTATAATAAAATAATAAGCCTAGACAATATATCAAAGTTATTATATAAGTAAAGAGGAAGGAGATAAGAAGAGCTTAAATTATGAAAAATTATTGTTGCAATTAGTAACATATCCAAGAATTACGAAAAAATAATGAAATATTAGTTAATTGATTGGTGTGTTTGTAAGGAAATAATCAGCCTAGACAATATATCAAAGTTATTATTTAGTAAAGAGGGAAGAGCGAGAATGTGGGTTAAAATTATGAAAAATGATTATCGAAATAAGTAACATATCCAAGAATTATGAAAATTATTAAATGTGATTTCATGCATTAGTGTGTTTGTAATAAAATAAGGCAATACAATATTTCAAAGTTATTATTTTATCAAGGAGGGGGCTATAATGTGGGTATAAATTATGAAAAATGATTGTCGAAATTAGTAACATACCCAAGAATTATGAAAAATGATGAAATGGAGGTTAATTGATTAGTGTGTTAGTAATGAAATAATCAGCGCAGCAAATGCATCAACATTATTATTATAGTAAGGTTGGGCGACAACGTTGGTTTAAATTATAAAAAAAAATATTGTCGAAATTATGTTACATATCCAAGAATTACGAATTATGATGAAATGTTAGTTGATTGATGTGTGTGTTCGTAATGAAATAATCAGTCTAGACAATATATCAAAGTTATTATTTTAGTAAGGCGTGCGATATGGTGAGTTTAAATGATGAAAAATTATTGTCAAAATTAGTACCATACTCAAAAATTATTAAAAATGATGAAATGTGAGTTAATTGATAGTTGTGTTTTTTTATGAAATAATCAGCCAATACAATATATCAAATTTGATATTTTAGTAAAGGGAGGGGCGATAATGTGGGTTGAAATTATGAAAAATTATTGTCAAACATAGCAACATATTCAGTAATTATGAAAAATAATAAAATGTAAGTTTATTGACCGATATGTTTGTAATGAAATAATCCGCCCAGGAAATATACCAAAGTTATTATTTTAGTAAGGGAGCGATACACTTTTAATAAAAAAGTAGAATAATATGATTGCGCCTTCATTAATGCTGAACATAACGCTCACAGCATGTCCAGCAACAATATATTACGTATGAAAAATGCTGCTGTGGAATTTCCACAGGTCCCGCTAGTTATTATTATTATTATTATTATTATTATTATTATTATTATTATTATTATTAGGAGTTGTCACAAAAACTACCACCAGAGATTTTTGTTTGAAAACAATCTGTGGTGTTCCCTGGAGTCTGAGTGACAACAAGCATTCCCAGACTTCCAGTATTCTACGCCTTTTTCGATAACCGTTGCAAAAGAATTTGCTTTATCGCAACATCCACTTATCATTGATTTTTCGTTGGCGGTGACCATTGGCCTTCATTGGAATTTGAGTTGCAATAAGCTTCCCGAAGTTCCCAATCCTATTTGTAATCATATAGTGGAGGTCTGGCTAGTGCTTTCTCTCCTCGGTCTTTCCATCCTCTTTATTATTTGGTTTGTTACTCGTTTATCTCACACACATAGAGACACAACCACACACACACACACCCTACACACACAGGCACACACACACACACACACACACACACACACACACACACACACACACACACACACACACACACACACACACAATGTGCTTATTACAATTATACAGTTTCAGTTTTTATGATTCCATGTAATGCTTGTCTATTTTTTAGATTTGTAGCTGTTTCTGTATCCAGTTTTTGTCCGTAGCTCATGTGTGTTAATCTCCGCATTCAAGAGGCTTCCTTAATTTTTCTGTAGTTTACATTATTGAAATCTGTTGTATCTTCTCAGCCATCCCTCTGATTGCAATTTTTCCATTCTTTTTTTCAAAGTTTTTTCCGTATTGTTCCTAGCGCTTCTTCTATTAATAGTTTTATCTTGACTTTTTTCATTTTCAATATCCCTTAAGTTCTCTGGCCAGTTCCTTGTATTTGATCCACTTCTCAGACTCCTTGATCTCCACTCTGTTGTTAGCTGGAACGACAAAAGTTACAATCTGGCAGAACTTTTCCTTCTTGTTAACTATTATGACATCCGATCTTCTAGCTTAGGTAAGTTTATCCGCTTGTATCTCCATGTCCCACAGGATCTTGTGACTTTAAGTTTTCAGTACTGCTGCTGGGTTGTGTATAATTTGTTGTTCAAGATGCAAATGTTTGCATAATTACCAATATACTGCCTTTCTCACTTGATAGCGTCCATTTTTATATTTTTTGGGGGCAAGTTTGCTGCATTCACTTTATTTGTGGTCTATTGTTTCGTCTCTTTGTCCACAGAGGCTGATTTTGCTGTTTTCTTGTATCTTGTCGATCCTTGCTTTAATGTGGTTGGTTCTAATTGCGATATTTTGTGCAGCTGTAATTAGATATTCAGTTTTCCTGTTTTTAGGTTTCTTTTTTGTAGTCATTTCTAAGTGTTTTATTTAGCCTTCTCTTTTGTCATCCTTATGAATAATCCATGTAGGTATTTCTCTTCTCATGTTACTTTCCTCGTCTTATTTCTCGCCTCTTTTTCTCTTTTTCTCTTTTTTTTGTTTCTTCCGTGTCTCTTACTGCAGTAATTATTCTTTCGGTGTTTTGCATTATATACTTTTCTCATTCTTTGTGTGTGTGTGTGTGTGTGTGTGTGTGTGTGTGTGTGTGTGTTATTTACAGTCTTCTGTACAAACAGACTTCTTTTTCCGTCTTTCCTTTTTACATATAGTCGGTCAATATCATCCTTCGGGTATAGTGCATTGTGTTTCTGGTCGAGATTCTTTAATTCTCTTTAAAACCGTTCAGACACTGCCCACATGTTTATTCCTTTAATTAGAATTCTACTTGAAGTTTAGTTTCGAGGAATTTTCTTGTTCTTCCGAGGTATTCCTTTCCAGTTTTCTCTTTAATTTCTGTTGCTTAAGTATTCAGAGCTATCATGTTCACCAAGTGCCCACTTCTCTATTTAATTTAACAGTTCTATATCTTCCTTTACTACCAGTTTTCCAGTCTTCATGGTCAGCAGTGCGCACGTTTCCATACCGAATTCTATTCGGATATCCTGGTTAAAGATTCTGGTCATTTTTATTAGTGTTTCTTGTTCTGTCTTTGTTTTTGCAAACAATTTCAGGTCATCCATGTATGGTTCATTCTTTCTTCTGTGTTAGTGAAACTGTATCCGGCTCGGCATTTTCTTAGCAATTGTTCATGGGCATCATGGCTATAATGAAGAGTAATGGTGATATGGAGTCACCTTGGAAGATTCCTCTTTGTATTTTGATTTCAGTTATATCATTGTTCATCAGCTGTCAGTTAAAGTATTCATATTCTCATTTCATTTTCTATGAAATTCATTATATTACCTTGTATTTTGTACATTCTCAGGTATTCTATTATCCATGACTGCGGATTCTATTATATGCTTTATTATAGCCTATCCATGCCATGGTTAAGTTCTTTTTTTTTCTCTCATTTGACCTCCTTAAGAAGCTATTTGGTTTATGTATTTTAAGCCATGTGTTCATTATTTTGCTTTTTGGCATCCTTTTTGAACCTCAAAAAGTAGTACGCGGTTGTGAAGAAATAATAAATTTGTTTTCTCAGTTGTACAGTAAGTATTTTTTACATTGTATGCACACATGTTATAGGCCTGTAGTTACAGGGGATCACCCCATTTTTAGTGTCTTTTGCATCAGTGTGGTTCTACCTTCATTTATCCATTTCGGTACATGTGCTTTGTGGATGCATCTTACCAGGTACTGAACTAGCCTTTCATATAGTGTTGTTAATTTCTTAAACAAATAGGCATGTATTCCGTGACGATCTTGTGCTCTTCAGTTTGTCGTTTTTCGTAGGGTTGTCTTGAGGGGTTTCTTGCTGATTTCATTCTCTGTTCCTTCTTCAATTTGCTGTGATTCTTCTTTTATTTCTTTCAGCCGTTCTGCCTTTCCGTTATGGTCTTTCCGCTCTCCCCATATCTGGCTCTAGCGGGGTTTTGTTTTTGTCAGATCCGGTTGTTCTGTTTTTGTTTTCCCTCCACTTACATTTTAGTAGAATTGGCTTTCATAATTTTGAAATTCCGTTTTGCTTGAACTATTCCGATTTCTATCGGTATAATTTTAATTTCGCTTCTTTTGCTGCTATTTTCCTTCACTTCTTTTGCTGCTATTTTCCTTCACTTCATGTGCTGCTATTTTCCTTCACTTCATTTGCTGCTATTTTCCTTCACTTCTTTTGCTGCTATTTTCCTTCACTTCTTTTGCTGCTATTTTCCTTCACTTCTTTTGCTGCTATTTTTCTTCACTTCTTTTGCTGCTATTTTCCTTCACTTCATTTGCTGCTATTTTCCTTCACTTCTTTTGCTGCTATTTTCCTTCACTTCTTTTGCTGCTATTTTCCTTCACTTCTTTTGCTGCTATTTTCCTTCACTTCTTTTGCTGCTATTTTCCTTCACTTCTTTTTCTGCTATTTTCCTTCACTTCTTCCTGTTTCCTGCGGAACCTCTCAACGTTAGTCACATTTCTACTTTCCCATCCTCTTTGTTTTTATCTTTGTTATCGCTTTGATTTCTTTCTTTAGTTTGTTAATTTGGGTTTCCAACCTCAATTCCATCCAGGATCTGTTGGTCCTGTCTATTTCCGTCTTAAAGAATTACTTACTGTCTTGGCCCATGCATAGATTAAATTGTTTACATCTGTTATGGTATCTGTTTTAACGTACGGGGGAAGTTTGTTCACCTTCTCTGTTTCAGCTTTTAGTTTCTTCCACTCTTGCTTCCTTAAGGATGGAAACTTGTTTTTTTTTCTCGTTCATAATTTACCTGATGTGTTCTACTTTAGCTAACTCATTTTCGCTAAGTTCTGTTATTTCATAGATCTTGGTTTCCATGTTTCTTGTATCCAAGTTTTGCTGTTCTGCCGCTGGATTTGCTATGGAACTCCATCGAGGAGCATTTCTTCGTCTGTTCCATCATTTGTTTTTTGTTGTATTTCATTTATTTCTAGATTTGAAAGTCAACCTTTCTTTAGAATAAGTTTCATTTGGTCTGCAATTCTTTGTTCTTATGTATGGTAGTCACTGGACATGTCCCATAACTCTTTCATCCTTTTGCGATATCCTCGTAATAGCACTCCATTATCAGTCTATTCTCTTTATGTTTTTGTTCATTTCTTCCCTTTTTTGGTCGATGTTGGTTACTTTTGTTCCTCAGTGTTTTATTTGTATTGTTTTGGTACCTGAAATTAGAGGGGATACTTACATGTCCTGAGTTTGGGATGTTGTTGTTTATGAAATTAGAAGAGAAGCCAACATTCGCAGGATGACAACCGAGTCCCCCATGCTGGCCACGGAGGGAGTACCTGTCGTACATGGCACCCAGATGTTTCCTCTGGGTTCACGTTGTGTATTATTTGTGAGTTGCAGATTTTATGTTGTGCTATTTGTGGCAACACCAAACCCAGAATTATTTTGCCAATATTGTGATAAATATGGTTATTACATCAGCCAGTTCCCTCCAGAATGGAAAACTGTTATGCGGAAGTAGGAAAGAATCGAAAATAGAATTAGTAAACAAAAAACGTCTATTTTATTTCATGAAATATGCTATAGTGAAAAAATGCTGCTTAAATACACACTCACACACACGCACACACACACAAATATATATTTATATATAGAGAGGAAGTATGTAGTAATAGACAGTGACTTAAAGAAATTAGTAATAAGAATGTTTATGTAAAAGAATAGATTTAATGCTCTTATAATTTATACTAGAATTGTCTGCAAGAGACAAAGTACTTAGTAAAATTACTTGTAATTTATATTCTTGTAGAGGTTCAATCCTCAGTGCGGGCAACACTCACAATATAATTGCGAATTACGTAGGACGTTTGCTCACAAATGCATGACGGAACCAGTGCATGCTACTCCCGTAGATTAAATAAAGGTTGGCATTCGATGTTCCGCACGGATTTTCTAGTTCGACAAAAACATTCCCGAATACAACAAGATAAACCTGAAGAAGGTCGAAGGTTTAATTGACCGTAATGTTTTGCGAATAACAATCACGATGGAAACCAGTAATCCGAATAATCCAAATAATACGAATTATCAATTTTTATCACTCCAAAATTCAGAAACAAGAATAAACGTGACAGACATAGATAGATCCTACTTTAATACAAAGCTACCCCGCTTCGCAAAAAAGTATATATAACTTAAGTGTTATTTTAAATATGAGTGTGACAGACCGATTGATTAGCAAAGCATATTTTAGAAACCTTCACACATAAAATAAGATACGTCCATTCAAACTTCAAGATGTGTGATTGCAATCCTATTTTTATAAGTGTGACAGACTAACCGATTAAAGGATAACGGCTTGCATCGAAATGTCAAGACGCATCTTATATCATAAAGACCGCTTTTTCACCGAGTGAACTTGATGCATGCGCAAATTTACTGTAAAATATGAAAAAAAAATATCATAGAAAAATTTGTGCATAGCATTTTGATCCCTTTATTTTTAACGAAATTTTCCGCAGCCAAGTTGAAGGTCAGATTTTGCACTCGGTAATTGGATATGCTGAATATATATATATATATATATATATATATATATATATATATATATATATATATATATATATATATATATATATATATATATATTAGTCGTCCAGGTTAAGAATGTATTAATAGAATAAAAATCTATAGAATTTATACTGGATTTATATAATACTGCTCAATATTAAATCGAACTATTTATTAACATTCGTTCATACAAACGTGCACCAGATTCACTACACTTACATGACAATGTTTCAATCTGTAGTTATTAATAAAATTTGTGTTCATATCTTAATATGCAGGCCTAAATGAAAAGACATACTTTGTAACTGAGAATATCTATTGTGGTTATGTAAAGGTCTGGAAGAAAGATACAACTCGATGTTTAATAGAAAAACATAAACTGAACAGAACAGTAAATAAACAAAAAAGAATGTGGGTATACGCCGGTCTGTCAAGTGTGCATGACTTGTGCATAACGTGTATGCTAACGCCGGGAGAATATTTTCCGGTTTTTATAGTAGAGGGAAGAGTTCACTATTAACTTCAGGGCGAACACACGATACTAGCCCTTCCCAAACCTAAACTCCGCAGAAGTCTTACTATCGCGCACTCCTAAGCTTTATCACAATAAGGTCGAGAGACTCCTGTTTGGCGCCCCCACTTCGTATATCCTATTTCCAATCCTTTGCAATTAGATTTAAGGTCTGCGTCTCTTTACTAATATCATCCATTAGTTTCTCTCTCTCTCTCTCTCTCTCTCTCTCTCTCTCTCTATATATATATATATATATATATATATATATATATATATATCATCGTATACCGATTAGATCACTGTCTGACTGACGTAAATGAACATTTAAAATTAAGATGTTTAAATTCAACGTTATTTCACGCGGTTAATGGTAGCCGAATGGATTAGGTCTCCGCTAATCGAGCCAGAGATGTCTCGTGTTGCGGGGTTCCAATCGTTCGACTGGTATTAATCGTGACACCCTGCACTGAAGATTCCTGAAAGGATGAAACACTAGTGTCTGTAGGTATTTAATTATTATAGTAAAAAATAATTATATACATATATATATATATATATATATATATATATATATATATATATATATGTGTGTGTGTGTGTGTGTCCAGGTTTATATTTTCTACTCAATTTTAAAATTGTTCTCGTTGAATTATATGATTTATTCTTTATATCGTCTTGATTTATCGTATGCACTTCATATGATAAGTATTCGATTGCTATTTATAAGCAACTTGGTTTTGAGCGGATTTCGCATGGTACGTGTTCGTTTCTTAGACTTTCTTTTATGTACATATATTCTGGCTAAAAGTGTTGACTGATAAATCCCATAAATTGAACTAATGCATCCAGTCTTTGCCAAATAAATAGTCTACGTTTCTTAAAACAAACATTTTTCAATTTTTGGTTTTATTTTTACATGACGTTGGCAATAATTTCACAATCGAATTTCATTTTTGTACCCTGAGATTTTCTTGCCTTCTAGCATAGTTTGTTTATTTAATCTTTTCAATTATGACCGATTTATGATCGAATTATCGCCGAATTATGGCCGGATCGTGGCCGAATCATAATCAGAGTCTCGGTGTAATTTGACCTTTTTATTCAGAATTTTTACTTATATGTACTTTTTTTTTACCTGTGCGGTTCTATTCGTCCGATATTGTGTATTTAACCTGAGTTCTATTTTCTATATTCGGTATACAATGTGAACTCTAATACACCACTTCATTATATGCTAAACATGTTTTTAAAAGCGGAATGGGAAATCTCTAACTCAATGAATGGCTCCACAATGGAAGCAGAGACAAAGTGGGAAGTTTTACTGACTTTCATTGCGTTGGTTGGTTGGTTGTTTTTGTTTTACGGCATATCAACACTTTTCGGGTTATTTAATGCCGAATCCAAAGATTCGGAGGAAAGTTTTTTAATAGAATATATTTGTTGTTTTCACGTCGGTTTCTATTTAACCCATAGTTGGGACCCTAACAGGTACTACCACTCCGGGTCAGAGTGGATCTGGGAGCAGTGGTAATTAAAGGGTGGCTCCACACTCCCCAAAGCCCACAAGCTGGGGCCTCACCACTGGATATAGTTTAAGGCCATATCCAGGACCCCATTGAGGGACTTTTACCCTCTGCAGGGAGGCAGTCGGCGTATTCTAATGCCCCACCGACAGGGCCGATTTTCATTGGGATAAGTTGTCTTTGTAAGAGAATGAAAATTATTTCCTTTTTTCGTTTCACTTGTTTTTAAAGGAGAGTTGAAATGTGCTTTCTGACATATATTCCTTATGTGAGCAATGCCGCAGTCTTTGATATTTTAAGAATCGCATTTCATATTTATAAATCTTTGGTAGCATTCAGCTCAGTTTTGTAAGGTTAAATTTTGTAAGGTAAAACTTGGTTACATTCTTCGTCAAATTTCGGCATCTTTCGCGGATTCCAGTCCTTATAGAATATTAAGCCGCGCTAAGTTCAGAAAGTTTGAAATCGTCACAATTGAGCTGGACGTCGTTAAGTCTTACTTGTTTTTTTTTCTAGATAAGTTTAAACATCTCAACGTTTTTTTTTTAAACAGGCGTTGTGTGGACTAAATATATAAAGAGTTTAACAGCTTCAGCAAAAATCAAGTTGTTGGTTTTTATCGGGATAAAATATAGTTCACGAAATTGCTATGTTCAGAGGTCCCTAATTGTCGGAGTAGAAAGGGAACTTTTTTTTAGATTTGACTTATTTTTACACTCTATTTAATATATGCATTTATACCTTCTGAAATATGAAAAAAATATTTTATCCTTTTCTTTACAGTAAATAAAATTCTCAATGACGATCCAGATGGCATATATGACTTACGTGCTGTTAAGCAGCTAGAAGTTTATGACTTACGTGCTATTAGAATTTTATGTGCTGTTAGAATTTTATGACTTATGTGCTGTTAGAATTTTATGACTTATGTGCTGTTAAGCAACTAGAATTAAAACCAAAACATTTTGCTTTCTAGCGGCATTCTCTAACAGCTGAGGAGAAATGCATACTCGAATATTAAAAATAATCACACATTTACTTATTACTGACAACATTATCGAAAAAAGACAGAAAACAATTAGCCCGAGTAGATACCATTATTATATTCAGATACATACACGTTCCATCAACGTTTCACTAGGCTTCGAATAATTATTTAAAATATAAATATATATTTGCGCATGCGTGTAAGCTACGCATGAAGTCTGCCTACGCTTGCTATGTTCCATTTTTCAATTTTGACATCTTAGTAGCTATTTTCACCAAATCGAATACGCTATGTATCAAGTTAAACGTCTGTAGACCAAGACTTGGCAGAGTAGTTTGGTTGCAAACGTTCCATGCACAGATAGATGAGGTCACTAATATATATATATATATATATATATGTATATATATATATATATATATATATATATATATATATATATATAATGTTGACAAAAATTTTCTTGCGGAATTTTTAATTCTGATTTCAAATGATGTATTTTTAAATATGTTTTCGTTATAAGCGTTTATATTATATACCTCTTTAGGAAGGGTTTTCCGTTCTATATAAAGCCTAAATTACAATCGTTTTAAACAATTATACCTTCTTTCTGAAGTTAAATACGAAGTGGGAAAAAAGCAAATTCGCACATTTTTTTTTCTATTCAAACCAGGCCGAACTTACTGAAACAGCTTGCGATATGAATGAAGTGTTTGGCACAGGAACCGCTACTGAACGCACAGCATAATGGTGGTTTAAGAAATTTCGTGGCGGCGACGAGAGTCTTGAAAATTATGAGCGTAGCCGTCGACCATTGGATGCTGACAACATCCAATTAAAAGTATTAATCGAGGACAATCCACACACAACTGTTCGAGAACTTGCTTCTGAATTAAACGTAGTGTATACTACGATTTCCAACCACTTCAGGGAGATTGGAAAAAAAGAAAAAAACTGTATAAATGGGTGCCTAACAAATTGAGCGACAATTAAAGGAAACGCCGTTATGAAGTGACATTTTACCTTCTTTTACACAATAAGAACAACACGTTTCTCAACCGGGTTGTGACTTGTGATAAAAAGTGGGTTCTTCACGACCACCGGCGACATTCAGTTCAGTAGTTAGGAGCCGATGAAGCTCTACGATAGTTCATGCTGACCGTATGGTGGTCTGCGACCGGTCTCATCCATTATGGTTTTTTTTTTGAATAAAGGCGAAATGATTACAGCGGAGAAGTACTGTCAACAAATAGATAAAATGCATCTAAAACTTCGACAACAATACCCAGCATTAGTAACCAAAAACCGCTAAATTCTACTCCACAACATTGCCCGACCGCACGTTGTTAAAGTGAACCTGCAGAAGTTGAACAAATTAGGCTACGAAACTTTGCCTCGTCCGCCATACTCTCCAAATTTTTGTTTGAGCGAAGATATTTTCAGTTGAAGTTAAAACCTCAAAAAACTTCCTTGTCTTATACATACATATATATGATACACACATACATATACATATGATACATACATACATATATATATGATACATACATACATATATATGATACATACATACATACATATATATATGTATGATACATACATATATATATATGATACATACATACATATACATATGATACATACATATACATATATATATATATATATATGATACATACATACATATATATGATACATACATACATATATATATATATATTTATGAACAGAGAGAGAATGAATGAACGATATATATATATATATATATATATATATATATATATATATATATATATATATATATATATACACAAGAACAAGTAGTTAATAAAACATGTTAAAAAAACAGTTTGAAAAAGAGTTAAAAACATACTTCATTTCAAAAAGGAAACACTAAATAAGTGGATTTCTCTTAATTAAGCCTCGCCCCGACAGTCGAATTTTATATTTCTTCCATGTCTTTTTTTGCGCACATTGTATTTTTCTTTTAATAATATTATTGGATTTCATTCTCGTTTCCTTGTACCTATTTCTGAATTATTCCATTGATTTCTGCCTTTTGGATTACTTTGGATCACCTTCCAATTACGCGATTCCCTTGGAATTTACTTGTGCGAATGGAAATTTAACTAACTTTCTTGGATTCTGCATTTTTGGATTTTACCTCATTGGATACTTTACCCTTCACCAGAATATCCATTCACATAAAAGCATTTTTATTCACCCCATTCCCTCTGCTTCATTTTTGTTATCAATTAAGATCTATGACTTATTTGTAGTTTCATCAAATATTTTTTCAAGCAAAATCTGATTCCGCATTTTGCTAAATCCTACCCTCAGATGAGAAGGAAAGTATTTCTTCGAAACTCTACGGATTAAGGACTATCCACTTATTTAGTGTTTCCTTTTTAAAATTAAATATGTTTTTAACTCATTTTCAAAGTGTTTTTGTTAACATGTTTTATCAACTACTTGTTCTTATTATAAGCTCTATCTCCTATTTGGTTTTATCAAGCTTTTACATTTGGTTGAGATTACTTTATAAATATTAATTCTTTAATATTTATAATACATTTTAGTTTTGCCATCTTGGATCATTTTGGTAAACTTAACTGTAATTCTTATATATATATATATATATATATATATATATATATATATATATATATATATATATATATCGTTCATTGTCTTCAAATCAATTACAAGAATGTATTCTTAATGATCATTTAAAATTTCCACACGAAAAAAGATTTTAAAAAATAGATATAAAAATCTATAAGAATAAAAATCTAGTAAATTAAATTTAAAATAATAAACGATAAATGAAAATGGATTATAAAAATACATAAATAATAAATAAAATTAAAACTTGAAACAAATATTTGCGAATTGCATGATTAAGCCGAACTACGTTTTTCGATTTTAATGGCGTCGCTGAAATGTTCGTCTCCATTGTCAAACGAAATAGTTCTGGCGCCAAAATATCGCTAAAGACGAAATAAATTGGCATGTAATTTAAATTGATTTGGATCCGCTGACGTTAATGTCTTCATTTTTTGCTGATTTTTTCAAATTCGAATCGGCTTCGAATATCTGTCATTTAACACATCTTGGGCGACACGTGATGAGAACGAAGCGTGATTAAATCGGCCTTCAACGGTGAAAATAGGGAAATAAATATATAATTAAATAAATTAAAATCGTTACAAATAGTTGATTGATAGATAGATATATAGATAGACATACTGACAGATAAATATGACATGACCTAGAGCAGTATTATGACGCAAGGGAGCCAATTACCGTCACTGATTTGCATATTACTGAGAACTTAACAGAGAAAAGACAGAAAACAATGCAATTAGCCTGAATAAATACAATTATTATTCAGGGATGTACACGTTCTGTCAAAATTAAACGTAAAAATTACGCTTCGCTAGCGTTTGCCTGATTATTCGTATAATATAATGTCTGAATTATTAAAGTTAAAACAAGAAATACGAGAAATAGAAAACGTCTAAAACTAGAAACTTTACAAAACCGAAATAAGCGTAGCAATTATTAAGGAATGTAAAGGAAAAGAAATTAAAGATAAAATCTCTATTCTATTTCAATGATAAGACATTTAGTGTCGGGTCAGTTAGATTTCCAAGATCTCAGAACATAAGCAAAATGAAAGTGACAACTTCGGGTCGACAATAGTTGCTTCTGGTTGACCTACGCGCAATATAAACTTAATGAGCGTAGTTAGACGAATAAATCAAAGATAGTTTATACAAATGGCACAATATCGATTTTTAATATAACGAAAAAGTTATTTATGACAAAAGCGATGATACTAAGTGTTTACTTTTTATTTCGTATTTAAGCAATGTGGAAACAAGAATTTAGGACGACCCAAACATACAAAACCCGAAAAATAGAATCTACGGTTTTCACAATAAGGAATAATGGTCCTTTCGTTCATTAAAACATTTTGCAAAAAATAAAAAATAAATAAAACCAAACATAAACGCTATAATAAAGTACGTACTTATACGCCCTTTTTTTCACAAAATCAATCTTTTTCCTATATTAAAACTATATTAAAAGTATTTCCTATATTAAAACTATATTAAAATGATTTCCTATATTAAAACTATATTAAAAGTATTTCCTATATTAAAACTATATTAAAATGATTTCCTATATTAAAACTATATTAAAATGATTTCCTATATTAAAACTATATTAAAATGATTTCCTATATTAAAACTATATTAAAATAATTTCCTATATTAAAACTATATTAAAATAATTTCCTATATTAAAACTATATTAAAATGATTTCCGATATTAAAACTATATTAAAATGATTTCCTATATTAAAACTATATTAAAATAATTTCCTATATTAAAACTATATTAAAATGATTTCCGATATTAAAACTATATTAAAATGATTTCCGATATTAAAACTATATTAAAATGAATTCCTATATTAAAACTATATTAAAATGATTTCCTATATTAAAACTATATTAAAATGATTTCCTATATTAAAACTATATTAAAATAATTTCCTATATTAAAACTATATTAAAATGATTTCCTATATTAAAACTATATTAAAATGATTTCCTATATTAAAACTATATTAAAATGATTTCCGATATTAAAACTATATTAAAATGATTTCCGATATTAAAACTATATTAAAATGAATTCCTATATTAAAACTATATTAAAATAATTTCCTATATTAAAACTATATTAAAATAATTTCCTATATTAAAACTATATTAAAATGATTTCCTATATTAAAACTATATTAAAATGATTTCCGATATTAAAACTATATTAAAATGATTTCCTATATTAAAACTATATTAAAATAATTTCCTATATTAAAACTATATTAAAATGATTTCCGATATTAAAACTATATTAAAATGATTTCCGATATTAAAACTATATTAAAATGAATTCCTATATTAAAACTATATTAAAATGATTTCCTATATTAAAACTATATTAAAATGATTTCCTATATTAAAACTATATTAAAATAATTTCCTATATTAAAACTATATTAAAATGATTTCCTATATTAAAACTATATTAAAATGATTTCCTATATTAAAACTATATTAAAATAATTTCCTATATTAAAACTATATTAAAATGAATTCCTATATTAAAACTATATTAAAATAATTTCCTATATTAAAACTATATTAAAATAATTTCCTATATTAAAACTATATTAAAATGATTTCCTATATTAAAACTATATTAAAATTATTTTCTATATCAAAACTCGATCTTCTGACGAAAACCAAAACTGAGATTTATTCACCGTTTGTTTACACTACGGGCAGGTCAACAGGAAGAAACCGGCGAAGACCCGAAATTGTCCCTTTCATTTTGTCCATGTTTTGGGACCCTTGAAATCAAATTGATGCCTCCTTATTAAAATAGAGTCGTGGATTGCTGCCTGAATCTGGATTCATTTAAAATGAATGTTGTGGTCTCAGTCAGCGAAGTATACAACAGGGTATAGTTTTAAATACATATTTGGGAGTCGACTGCATAAATATTATAAACTAGTAGGCTGCCCGGCAGGCATTTCCCGGTCGAAAAATACGCTTAAATATGATATTTTAATTATTTTTTTTTACACGGTGGCCACCACTTATCAAGGCCCGGAAGCCACTCAGGGATAAGGGTTATTGCAATACAGTACGTTAGCGTGTAGATTTGATGAAGTGTTTACTTAAGGGGGCGGTTCATTAGGAATTTGTTAACGTTGGACTTGAAGACATCCAAGTTGTAGTCAGGTGGGAAGCAGGCAGACGGAACAGAGTTCCAAAGGCGTGCAGTTCTAAGAAAGAAGCTTTGTTCATGGATTAATGCAGATTTCGTATTCTTATCTCATATTAGACCCAATACATTGTAATGATTACAAAAGTTTTAAAAAATTACGTGTACGCTACCACAGAGAATCCAAATCAAAACGCTTACCTTACGATTTACTTTTTCCTTTGACGTTAATGCCTGAGCTATGAAGGCATACTTGCTGCAAAGCTAAAATTTAAAACATGAACCAATAGCTATTACGTTACGCATGCATATTCGTAATGATGTTGTTCGACCTTCACCTGTCAAATTCCATTTTTTCAATTATCACACTTTTGCATCGGCTTTCCCAGGCTAAAATCCAAATATATCATTTCGCATGGGTTCGAATACCCTATATATGAAGTTTCATGTCTGTAGATCAAAAACTGACAGAGGGTTTGGTAGGCAATTTTTTAAATAAGATATATATATATATATACATATATATATATATACATATATATATATACGCATGCATGAATATATATAGAAAGAGGCTTGTGTTTACTATAAACATTTTACGCAAATATTACGCAAGTATAAATCATGTCGAATATCTGCATGGATATAATTACACATAATAGTTAACTAAAGATGATCCTCCCATAAGAAATCTGGAAAAACTAATAGGTAATGAGTTAAAATGAATGTTTAAAAAATATGCAAATTAGCTAAATCTTATGTGGATGAATGCAATTCCACGACCCATATATAACAAAGTTGTATTTTTTTTAAGTAAATAAAAAGGGGGTTTAATATGAATATACGTACAAATAATTATAGGAGTATAGATAAAAAACATGATTCATGCAATTATTCATAAAAGACTTAGGAATTTCCGCGTTCTACAACACATAAGGCAATCAAAGTTAACCGTCGTTTTAGATCTGAATGCTAATCCACAGATTAGTCCCTTAAATTTCTTTCTGCTGCAAATCTCTCTCTTTCTGTTAATTTCAGTTAATTTTTGGTCTTCCTCTACTTCTTTTTCCAACACTTGGATCACTTGGTTGACGATTCTCTCTGGGGCCAATCATAAGGTATATCAGTGCCAGCATAGACGTCGTTCACAGACGATTAACGATATTACCTAATCGTTAGTGCTGTCTACTTGGCTGGTAGTTCGATCGCTCCATTTGATCCGTAGAGTCTTTCCAAGGCACTTGGGATTCAAAAGTATTAAATTTCTTCCTTTGGGCGATTTTAAATTGCAAGGTTTAACCTCCATATAGCATTTTGAACAAGACGTTTCTGTTACAAAAGCTTAATCTAGATCTACTGTGATTAGTTCTTGCAATTAAGGTTGTAAAAAGCTCGTTGGTCTATTAATGTTTTTTAGTAGCATATATGCTTCTGTTTTAAAATGTTTCAAAATCAGCTTCGAAATCTAGTAACTGATCTCCTTTCTCCTTGCAACTTGTTTCTCACGAATGAAACTTTGGGAGTCTATTCCTAATCTATCGTTATTTTCATGGCAAGTGCTTAATCTATACCCCCCCTGAAAAACATTCACAACAAACACTTATCTAGCTACAACCACTGTTAACATTTTCCCCAATCTAATAGCAAATTACATTCCGAGTCACAACAACATAGTCAGTTTCAAGTACCACGAAAAGAAGTTCTTGTTGAGCCATCTTCTCAAGAAATGTTATCCAATTTCTAGCAGTAACGATCAAAACGCTTTTTCTCACTGACACCCTTGCACTATTTAACGTTTATCCTCGAGTAGTCTGCTAGTCTTTATAAGTAATGATTCCCTTTTAAAAATGGATATACGTATTTACTTACATTAACTAATATTTTTGAGTAATTTATGAACCAACACAAACTTTCAGGTTAAATGACAAGATTTCTTGTTCACTCAAAACAAAGCATATTGCTACTCGGACGTAAAGCGATACAATTTGGTATCGGCCTAACAGGGGACTGTGGGGAGTGAGGCAGCGAAATGTGTGTGCTCATTGCATTCAAATTCCTGTAGTTTATACAATAAAGAAGCAGTAAACAGGTAGAGGATTATTTGAGAAGAAAGTTTTTCGACATGTACAGTCTTCAACAGAGAAACGGTGGAACTTTATTGCTTGTCGGGCTAGTAGGGAGTATGTACGTTGAAGGGGCACATGTGCTATGAGTTCATCAGAGAAAATGTCTTTAAATTACTTGTAAAACAGAAAAAGGGATGGTATATTGAGGAGATTGGATAGGTGTTGGAGTTTGGTCGATATTGCAGGATTGATTAGATTTAAGACGCTTTTGGAACCTTGACTAAAAGTAAGAAACTAGATATTGATTCAGATAAATGTATCGATGACGGTTGCTTGATTTAGTATAAATATTTAACACATGTAGATTTACTATTGTTGAAACTTTGCGTAATGACTAAAAATGAGTAAAAATACATAAATTGAAATGGAAAATAGTTATTTATTTTATTAAAAACTAGCAGAGAGACCCAGCATTGCTCGAGATAAAATAGGGGTCAACCAATGATCAAAACTTCCAATACTTTTATTTCCATCGAAATCTAAAATATCAAAGGCTATATGTCTGTATGTATGTCGCCATATTTTCTCCGAAACTAAAAGTCGCAGAGCGGCGTTGGGGGCCTCAAATGATTGGATATTTTATGGATCGATCTTTTATGGATCTTTAGTCGGTTGAAATAGTTGTTAAAAGGTCACAAAATGGGTAAAAAAAAATTTAAATCGTCATATATTTTGTACATTCATTTTAGTTTATTTTTGATTTTTAATTTTTAAGCAGTTAATATTCGTGTCACATTGGTACAGTAGTAACGTCAACAGCCTTGGATTCTCCAGTTTTGACTCCAGCTGATTGCACATTTTTTTTTTTTTTACTTTTGAAATCACGATTCTATAATAATATATAACGGAATCTGGACAAATTAAAATATCATATTTAAGCGTATTTTAAATCCCGGCTACTCGGTAGAAATTGCCCATTGGTCAATCAAATCAATCGATTGCACGCTCTAGTTAGGAACCCATCGCCATGCATCGGAAGGAAGCTTCACATGCCTACCCGCAGTGACTTAATCCACAATTTATTGCTGTGTACATTACACTGTAGAGAGCATACTGTTAATTTTATGAAATTATTTTTAGACAATGACTTGAATTAAAATTTTAAATGCAAAAGTCAACTATAATGATACAATTTTGCTCTAAACTAATCTATTCATTTTGAGCGCGCCCCTGTTTTATTAAAGAATCTAGATTTTGGACACCGAGCCATTCTGCTTGTGAACTGATAACACTTCTCAAATGCACTTTGGATGTTAACTTTAGTCAAAACCGGACTGTCTGTTCTTTAGTCGAATTTTTTTCGATTTTCGATTATTATTGAAGATATTCCGATATAAAACATATCTAAGGACACTCCCAGATACATGAACTACATGTGTGTGACATTTAAAAAAATAAGCCCAGCCGTTTCTGAGTCTATAGGAAATTTACACACACGCCCTTTGTACCTATTTTTAATTACTATTTACCATTTTATCCTATTTCTTCATTTATATTTCATATCTTAATGACATTAAAACAATTTTTTATATATTTACATTTTGTATAATTGTGCCCCTTCTTCTCTTTTGATGAGAAGCATTTAGCTTCGAAACGCCATGATCTAAATGGTTTTTTAATTTAGTTTTTCCCTAAACTTTTCTTTTTGTTCTAATTATATAATAAAGTTATATGCAACTTTTATTTCTCATCATTTATTTTTATTTTAATAGTACATAAATGTCTCCTATGAATAGGACACTGAGTACATTCCATATATTTTAGAATTCAAAAGGCTTTACATCAAATATATAAAACTAACACATTATGTGTTGTGTCTGTATCAATAACAACACGAACGCAGAAAGTAAAGGTAAAACAAATATATTAAGACGAAAATAAAATACATATTTACAAAGGTTCAGTTGTACTGCAGTTGGAAGATTGTCCGGCAGAGGGCGTGTTAAAGTCTTTCATGGAGCAACCGGCACACGCGTCTTGCCTATCCGGCGTTCGAACACAGCTCCCCGTTCTTGCTGACTTGATACCTTTATCTATATCTTGTTCACCACGTATGCTAATTAGTGGACGTCTCCACAACATTATGGTAAAGAGAAAACCAATGTACACAAAGAATTACATTGAATTTTTGGCAATAAGTTAGTAGCTTACCAGTGCAAGACTCATTAATCGAAAAAAACAGAATTTAAACAAATGTTACATCTGTATTTAAGAGAGTTCAGCAAATCTCAGAGATAAATATTGATGCTTGATGCTTTTTTTTAAATAATAATAATTATTATTGATGTTATATATATGAGTACGTCCAGGTCTTTGACTCCTTGCAGGATTGTGATTATATAGTTGAGTGATATATGCCGACTGGTAAAGCCACCTACGAAAGGTGATGAAAGATACGCAAGCCTAACACTCGTTTCGTTTGGCGACTTATCAGATTCATTACCCGAACTTTAGCAATACCCACTCAGCTATTTTAAACGAATATATATTCCTTTTACGGAATTATATCAGTGGCGACTTCGGATTTTTAACAAACTATATATTCATAAGTCTATAAAAATGTCTAACGACGAATCGAAACTACCTCGCAAGTTGAAAAAATTTGGAAGTTTACAGAAGCTTTCCAGCAGAGTTAATGTTGGCAAGAAAAATACGCTCTGTATTTTATATGATGTTATTTGTTTCATCGAAGGAAACATCAATAAAAGAACAACAGATGATTTATAGGTCAATGAACAAAGTTTCTTTTTTCAAATATTTTAGAACCGGAAGAATGTTTGGAAAGAAGGAATAGCAAACAAAAGAATGGAACAGGTCATATATGGCATAAAAATGAATACATTTCCGAGTAAAAGACATTAGAATCAGTTAAGACTACAGCAAACTACAGAGGTTACGGAAAATACTGAAGAGATTTAAATGGGAATCTAATATGACTAATTTGAAATTCATATTCTGATAAGTCAGCATTTCCCAATGGAGGCATCTCTAAAACTCAAGAGCATTTTTAACAGTGTGCCAAATGCTACAACGGCAAGGAGTGATTAAAAATCAAGACTCAGGAAGAATATCAATAAATTATACACAAACGTTAAAAATAGAAAATATTAAAGGTAAATTTTAGGAGAAATTTTAGCCCAGGGAAAGGGATGTAATGCATATCAGTCTTTTCTCCTGAAATATTGTGATTGGATGATTGAAGCATAAAAGCCGACTCGTAAAGCTACTTGTGAGATGAACAAAGTTTTTCCCCTAGAACATTGTCCCGCTGACCTGCTTCCAGGCCGACTGCAATATCGTAGCCTTCAAGTCGAATGTAAACAAGTCCTTGTTGAACCTCCCCCTAAAATAATCACATTCTTCCAACTTACTACACTACCACCTTACATTCATTAATCCTTATTCTCGAGTGGCGTTTGGGCCTTGATAAGCAGTGACTCACTTTAAAAATACATAAATAAAAGTTTGTTTCGCCTATAAATAAGATCACAGCCCATACATGGAAAGACGACGAAAGGAAGCGACGATAAGAAAGAGTATAATACCGTGTAGACTCCCGCGCAACGTCTGTATAAAAACTTGTTTTTATTCGATTTGGTTTTTTGATCACTCACGAGCGAGAGCGTGCATGATCAATCTACGCGTTTATGAGAACATGTGCAGTATCAGGTTTAATGAAAATATAACAAGTGATCACGATTCTATTGCACTAATTGTCAAAAATGAAACAACGTAAAAAACACACACGTTGTTTTTTTGTTTTTTTTTAATTATCTGTTTTAGAAAGCTTCTCAATTTGATGAAGCATCGTTATTTGGCTCACATTAAGGATTTTATCTGATACTAGTTTGGAGAGTTGAGGATAAGAGACAAAAAAGTATGACGAAAGAAAGGAGAAATCGGCAGAATAATAAATATGAAGTTGTTCACAAAGAAACACTAAACGAAGAGGCAGGGAGTGTTTATCAAAGTGTAACGAAGAAAAAGATCGTGCATAAAAGGTAGTTATATTTAGAGTTGGTCTACGGGTAATTTTGGGATGTGGCTGTGGGTTTGTTACAATGTACGACAGTGAGGGGCAGTTTTCGACGGTTGACGACATTTACAGTCGAGGATTTGCCAGTCTATACTTAGTTAAACGCAGGTTGCGGCTTACACAAGATCGAGAGACCATTAGGAGGTGTAGATGAGGAATTGAATCGATCTACTGACTGAAGAACACGACAACAGACATAAATGTAGACCCTAGTGTTCAGATGCTTGATGGTGTCACACATTTAGAGTACAATTGATATTTGCATTCGTCGCCGTTTGTACTGTTTGTTATTTTTATACTTGTGAGCCAGCGCAACTCTTCAGCAGTCGCTAATGGGTGAGAGACAGTGACACAACCAGAACAAAAAGAGAAGACGAAGGAAAACAAGACCACTGAAACAGCGTTGGGTCCGCGATAGTTGTAGAGCGATGTGCCACACGTGGTAGCATAGTTAGACACAAGGTCAAGTGTGGGTTAGATGAAAGTGTTTTGTTAAAAGTGTGGAACGAACTAAACTCAACCATTGAACACCTATGTTCTCAGTCCATGTCGTTAACCACTTAGCCACCAACCGCTTAATGACGAACATCACCCTGCAAAACACGTGTCTCATAATTCACAATGAGACGTGCGACATCAAACAGGTGCTCATATTTCATTACGTCTCGGTTTCAACTTGAATCAAGTATTTCTGGCTCGGCATTCAACTGATCCAGCCTTTCTTCTTTTTATTCAGACTTTTTTTAAAAATGTTTTGTTTAAAAAACTTTGGAACTCTTGCAAAAAGCTGTAAATTTTCCCTTACGGCTAAATAAACTGGATTGTCTACAATTGAGTATACTCCCAAGCCCCAGGGTACCCTGCTTATATTTACAGGGCGTCCCGACATCACATAACTTTCATACATGCATTCCTCCTCACTTATGGTCTCCGTTAAATCTTGAGAAACAATGGACATCCTCTGTAATTGTGGATTTGCGGGTTATTGTGAAACAAGAGTTGCATAATCTTTACCTCACCTGAATCAGAAGTTTGATGCCAGTGTCAGGGAGTTCATAACAACTGAAAAAAATGCCGATATAAGCGAAGAGCACATACAGCGCCTAGTATTCCAAACATGTCTCGCTTACTTTTGTTGATCTAATTGGAATCGCTACTTTCGTGTATGCAGTCATATAAATCGATGCACGCGAAAAAGTGGATTTTGGATTTAATTTTAACAACCTCGTAACTCTCACTTCTTTTAATCTGTACTTTAGTTCTCACATTCAACGAGCGATGTTTCCGACTAAAAGGAAAGAATTACTGTTTTCTGTATCGGAATCTATCCATCAGCACTTATCGTTAACTATTTTTGTATCTTAAAGTTGGATTTTATTAACCACTTACCTCAAATGGTTTTATACCTTGGTCGAAACGATTTCCATAAAAATAGTTGTTAAACACCGTCCTTTCAAGTAACCAAATTTTGTTTATTCAATCTATTTTCAATTCTTGTGATATTCATCATAATGCGAGTAACATTAAATCCATCTCGCTAACCGTTAACATCAAATGCCCCTTCTGCTTCGACAAGTGGTAACTTATAAAAGAAAAACGCATGTAAAAAAGATATTTAGTGGGTATCATTTCCGTTGAGATTTCATCAGATCTTAATAACTAGCCCTATTTTCTTTCCTTTTTACGAGGGCCGAATTACATCCAAGTTTAGTGTTGATGCGAAGAATGTGGGCTCTCTTTACCGTGCTAGAAAGCTAGTTACTCCTGAAAGTATTCTGTAACTCTATAATGCCACCATTCGCCCATGTATGGAGTATTGTTGTCACATTTGGGCTGGTGCATCTTCTATCAGTCTCTCCGTCGTGGATAGGGTTCAAAAGAGAGTCTCCAACCTGATAGGTCATGAAATGTCATCTCAGCTTCAGCCTCTGTCCCATCGACAAAATGTTGCATCCCTCTGCCTGTTCTACAGGTATTTAATGGTGAATGCTCTGGTAAACTACACGCACTTGTACCCCCTCGACGTAAATACCTCCGACAAACCCGACTTAGTTTATTCCCCAGAACTGCTTGACTTTGGAATTTTCTGTCCAGGATTCTGCTTTCCCAAATGTAGAGTTCAAGTGCAATGTGAAGAGACAACTTGCTGCTCGTCTCCCGTCATAATGTCCCTGCAAATAATATCCTCGATAGTAGTCCCCGACTTCAAAGTGACACTGTGCCTTATTTGGAGTGAAAATTTAACACACAAACACACACACACACACACACACACACACACACACACACACACACACACACACACACACACACGCGCGCGCTCGCGCACACAAAAAAAAAACACCCATAAGAGGATTGTAACAGTTTATATTGCTAAGGTGAAGCATCTTTTCTTGAAATCACCGATTGCCATGAATCATCGATTGCCATGAATAAATAATTAGGTACTTAACAGCTATTCTTATGAACTATTAGGCTTAATATTCTCGGGAAACATTAATTAGAACAAATACATTGAAGATATTGCCAAGGTTGCTGCAAAGAGGATGAGCTCTCTCTCTAATGTATCCCGAATCTCTTGAAATCCACGAGTTGCCCATGCATGAAGAATTGTTGTCAAATCAAGTTTTATGCATCTGCCTCTTTCTCTCTATCTCTCCATCTGTCTATTTCCCTCTCTCTCTCTCTCTCTCTCTCTCTCTCTCTCAGACAAGGTTTAAAAATAGTCTATAATCTAATAGGGCTCGCACTATTAACCAAACTCCCGGCCATTTCATCGTCGCAATGTTGTATCACTGTGTCTGTTTTACAAGTATTTTAATGAAATGTGCTCAAACGAACTTGTAGTACAAGTGCCTCTCTCGAAGTAAATGCACCTGACTAACCCGACAAGCAGCAAAATTCCACCTCTTCGCTTTAAAGATCTATGGATACGCGAAAGCTTTCTATAATAGTTTCTTCATTCGAACATCTTCACGTTAGAATCACGCAGTCTCCTGCTTCTCTAACTGTACTGTCATGCATGTAAATGTAATGTGAACAGACTTATCTCCGCTTAATTCGCTACATAGTGTCTCTGTAGATATGGTCCCACATAGTAGACACTTACGTCCAAGTGGGAATACGCCCTGTTTAGAGGTGAATAAGAATAACTGAAAAAAAAATCCAACTCCCCACAAAATGCTGATTTTGAAAAAAAGAAGGCTTAATAATTGCAGATCTATCGAAGACATTTAAAAAAAAAAATAGAGAAATCAAAAAAAGAGATTAACATGTTTTGAAGTGTTTTCTCAGATGCGTAAACAAAATCATATGAAGCGGAGTTCACCCAAGAAAGAACAAGAACGCAAATAGAAATACTCATTTATCTTTCGATATATTCATCTCATCTTTTAGATTTTCTATGACGCGGAGTTTACATGGACAGAGTTTGTTAACGAAATCTTCCAGTTTATGTTTCTGAAATTTTGAGATGACGATCGATAATTTGTATTATTTGGATTATTCGAACTACTGTTCTCAGCTTGATATTCTTACAACGTTTCGGTCGAAGTAATCTCTAAACATCTTCAGGTAATTATTTCTTTCGAACTCAGCAATTTACACGTAACTTCGAACGGGACTCTTGATTTAATAACACGAGGCAAAATGCTCTGGTTTCATAAGCCATGGGTCCTGGTTTCCTTTATATTTCTGGGTCTGGATATGACCTTAAACTATATCCGATGGTGAGGCCCCCGCTTGCGGGCTTTGGGGAGTGTGGAGCCACCCTTTTAATTGCCATTACTCTCAGGTCCACTCTGACCCAGATTGGTAGTACCTGTTAGGGTCCCAACTATGGGTTAAATAGAAACCGAGTGAAAAAACAAATATACTATATTACAAAAAAATGTTTTTCAAAATCATTGGATTCGGCATTAAATAACCTGAAAAGGGTTGATATACTGTAAAACAAAACCAACCATAAGCCATAATTGGGTAAAAGTCTTAAGTACTTTGCTATTCTATTTTTAGTATTGCCCACACTGGAGATTGAACCTTCAACATCCAGAAGCGTATCAGTTAGACATTAATTTTATTTTACTTAGTACTTTATTCATTACACCACGAGTACTAGCGGACTAAGTACTAAGTAAAAATACTTAAGATTTATACTCGGTCGAGGCTGATAATACGAGAGCAACTTGCTTCGTGAATTAAATGCAGGGCTCTGTTAGATATTTCATGCATCCGAGTTTTACAAAAAGATTCCAGAGTTCGACAAGCTACAGCGGGAAAAAGGTCTAAGAAAACATCGGCCGAAAAGTTTCGCGAATAATACTCAAGATGATGTAAACAATAAAAACTTAAGCTTTGTGAAACACGATATCACTGAACTACTTTTCTGTCGAGTACAAACATGGGCGTCTATAAATCGATACTCCGGCATGCACAGATACCTTGAGCTCGGCATTACTATTTTCAATAAAATTAATTAGAGTGTGAAAATGTTAAACATTTTTACTGATTTTGATTTAACTACTACTACTACTACTACTACTACTACTACTACTACTACTACTACTACTACTACTACTACTACTACTACTAATAGTAATAATAATAATAATAATAATAATAATAATAATAATAATACCACTCCTTTCATAATCGCGAACTACTCCCCGAAGTATAGAAAAGATGCCAAAAAGTAAAAAGAGGAATACCTGACTTAATATACATAGACCAATATTCTAAATGAGATAATATATGACATGACTTAATATACATAGACCAATATTCTAAATGGGATAATATATGACATGACATAATATACATAGACCAATATTCTAAATGAGATTATATATGATATGGCTTAATATACATAGACCAATATTCTAAATGGGATAATATATGACATGACTTAATATACATAGACCAATATTCTAAATGAGATTATATATGACATGACTTAATATACATAGACCAATATTGTAAATGAGATCATATATGACATGACTTAATATACATAGACCAATATTCAAAATGAGATCATACATGACATGACTTAATATACATAGACCTATACTCTAAATGAGATAATATATGACATGACTTAATATACATAGACCAATATTCAAAATGGGATGATATATGACATGACTTAATATACATAGACAAATATTCTAAATGGGATAATATATGACATGACTTGATATACATAGACCAATATTCTAAATGAGATTATATATGACATGACTTAATATACATAGACCAATATTCTAAATGGGATAATATATGACATGACTTAATATGCATAGACCAGTATTCTAAATGAGATTATATATGACATGACATAATATACATAGACCAATATTCTAAATGAGATAATATATGACATGACTTAATATACATAGACATATATTCTAAATGGGATAATATATGACATGACTTAATATACATAGACCAATATTCTAAATGGGATAATATATGACATGACTTAATATACATAGACCAATATTCTAAATGGGATAATATATGAAAAGACTTAATATACATAGACCAATATTCTAAATGAGATTATATATGACATGGCTTAATATACATAGACTAATATTCTAATGAGACAATATATGACATAGCTTAATATACATAGACCAATATTCTAAATGGGATAATATATGACATGACTTAATATACATAGACCAATATTCTAAATGAGATAATATATGACATGACTTAATATACATAGACCAATATTCTAAATGGGATAATATATGAAAAGACTTAATATACATAGACCAATATTCTAAATGAGATTATATATGACATGGCTTAATATACATAGACTAATATTCTAATGAGACAATATATGACATAGCTTAATATACATAGACCAATATTCTAAATGGGATAATATAAGACATGACTTAATATACATAGACCAATATTCTAAATGAGATTATATATGACATAACTTAATATACATAGACTAATATTCTAAATGAGATAATATATGATATGACGTAATATACACAGACCAATATTCTAAATGAGATTATATATGACATGACTTAATATAGATAGACCAATATTCTAAATGAGATTATATATGACATGACTTAATATACATAGACCAATATTCTAAATGAAGTCATATATGACATGACTTAATATACATAGACCAATATTCTAAAATAGATCATATATGACATGGCTTAATATACATAGACCAATATTCTAAATGAGATTATATATGACATGACTTAATATACATAGACCAATATTCTAAATGAGATAGTATATGACATGACTTAATATACATAGACACATTATTCTAAATGGGATAATATATGATATGACTGATTATACATAGACCAATATTCTAAATGAGATTATATATGACATGACTTAATATACATAGACCAATATTCTAAATGGGATAATATATGACATGATTTAATATACATAGACCAATATTCTAAATGAGATTATATATGACATAACTTAATATACATAGACCAATATTCTAAATGAGATTATATATGACATGACTTAATGTACATAGACGAATGTTCTAAATGGGATAATATATGACATGACTTAATATACATAGACCACTATTCTAAATGAGATTATATATGACATGACCTTATATATATAAACCAATATTCTAAATGAGATTATATATGACATGACTTAATATACATAGACCAATATTCAAAATGAGATCATACATGACATGACTTTATATACATAGACCAATATTCTAAATGAGATTATATATGCCATGACTTTATATACATAGACCAATATTCTAAATGAGATTATATATGGCATGACTTAATATACATAGACCAATATTCGAAATGAGATAATATATGACATGACTTAATATACATAGACCAATATTCTATAAGAGATCATATATGACATGACTTAATATACATAGACCAATATTCTAAATGAGATAATATATGACATGACTTAATATACAAAGACCAATATTCTAAATGAGATTATATATGACACGACTTAATATACATAGACCAATATTCTAAATGAGATTATATATGACATGGCTTAATGAACATAGACGAATATTCTAAATGAGATAATATATGACATGATTTAATATACATAGACCAATATTCTAAATGAGATTATATATGACATGACTTAATATACATAGACCAATATTCTAAATGGGATAATATATGACATGACTTAATATACATAGACCAATATTCTAAATGAGATTATATATGACATGGCTTAATGAACATAGACGAATATTCTAAATCAGATAATATATGACATGACTTAATATACATAGACCAATATTCTATAAGAGATCACATATGACATGACTTAATATACATAGACCAATATTCTAAATGAGATAATATATGACATGACTTAATATACAAAGACCAATATTCTAAATGAGATTATATATGACACGACTTAATATACATAGACCAATATTCTTAATGAGATTATATATGACATGACTTAATATACATAGACCAATATTCTAAATGAGATTATATATGACATGACTTAATATACATAGACCAATATTCTAAATGAGATAATATATGACATGACTTAATATACAAAGACCAATATTCTAAATGAGATTATATATGACACGACTTAATATACATAGACCAATATTCTAAATGAGATTATATATGACATGACTTAATATACATAGACCAATATTCTAAATGAGATTATATATGACATGGCTTAATGAACATAGACGAATATTCTAAATGAGATAATATATGACATGACTTAATATACATAGACCAATATTCTATAAGAGATCATATATGACATGACTTAATATACATAGACCAATATTCTAAATGAGATAATATATGACATGACTTAATATACAAAGACCAATATTCTAAATGAGATTATATATGACACGACTTAATATACATAGACCAATATTCTAAATGAGATTATATATGACATGACTTAATATACATAGACCAATATTCTAAATGAGATTATATATGACATGGCTTAATGAACATAGACTAATATTCTAAATGAGATTATATATGACACGACTTAATATACATAGACCAATATTCTTAATGAGATTATATATGACATGACTTAATATACATAGACCAATATTCTAAATGGGATAATATATGACATGACTTAATATACATAGACCAATATTCTAAATGAGATTATATATGACATGACTTAATGAACATAGACTAATATTCTAAATGGGATAATATATGACATGACTTAATATACATAGACCAAGATTCTAAATGAGATTATATATGACATGGCTTAATGAACATAGACTAATATTCTAAATGAGATTATATATGACATGACTTAATATACATAGACCAATATTCTAAATGAGATTATATATGACATGACTTAATGAACATAGACCAATATTCTAAATGGGATAATATATGACATGACTTAATATACATAGACCAATATTCTAAATGAGATCATATATGACATGGCTTAATATACATAGACCAATATTCTAAATGAGATTATATATGACATGACTTAATATACATAGACCAATATTCTAAATGAGATTATATATATGACATGACTTTATATACATAGACCAATATTCTAAATGGCATAATATATGACATGACTTAATATACATAGACCAATATTCTAAATGGGATAATATATGGCATGACTTAATATTCATAGACCAATATTCTAAATGAGATTATATATGACATGGCTTAATGAACATAGACGAATATTCTAAATGGGATAATATATGGCATGATTTAATATTCATAGACCAATATTCTTAATGAGATTATATATGACATGACTTAATATACATAGACCAATATTCTAAATGGCATAATATATGACATGACTTAATATACATAGACCAATATTCTAAATTGGATAATATATGACATGACTTAATATACATAGACCAATATTCTAAATGAGATTATATATGACATGACTTAATACATAGACCAGATGTGGTCTATCTATATTAGATCATGTGTATATTATCCGCATCCCCCCGCCATAATGCAGATTTTTGAAACATGCTTAGTATTAACAGATTCATCCAAAACATTTAAAAAATGTATATAAAAAGAGATTAACATAATTTTAAGTGTTTCCCAGATACGTAAACAAAACGATGGGAAAAGGAATTCACCCAAGAAAGAATAAGAAAGCCAATAGAAATACTCATTTATCTTTTGGTATATCTATCTCATCTCGTAGATTTTACTATTTCATCATATGGTGGAGGGAGTTGGATTATATATACGTGAACTAATATACATATACCAGAGTCTACGAGTAAATGAAATAAAAAGTAAAAAAAAAAATGAACATAGCCAAACAGGGATTGACTACAAGAAAGCGTGAGGCAGAATCCCATAAGCATAGATAATAGTATACCTAAGAATGCACAAAATGCCAGAGAAAATGTTCAATTTAATTGAAAATGCAATAAGAACATTGAAACTTGAATTGACAACTGATGCACAATACATAACTGAGATAAAAATACAAATAGGTAGCGTTCAAGACGATTCCCTGTCTCCACTTTTGTTCATCATAACAATGATGCCCCTTAACAATATACTAAGAAAAGGCTAAAGCGTATACAGGTTCACCAATGTAGATGAAAGAATGGACCATCTAATGTACATGGATAACCTGGAATTATTTGCGAAAACCAAGAAAGGAACTAATGACGCTAATAAACACAACTAGGATATTTGAATGAAATTGCGTATGGGAAATTCGTACTGCTGATCATGAGAAGGCGAAAAGGGCAAAGCCACGGTAGGAATAGTACAAGCCAACCAAACAGTGATGGTGGCACTAGGTGAACATGAGAGTCACAAATATTTGGGAGTTCTGGAAACAAACATAATCAACGCACAGAAATAAAAGGGAAAAAATGGAAAGAATTACCACATAATCACAACAAAACACCTAAAAACAATAATATAGTAAAAATCCCAGACAAATGGTAAGAAGTACTGAAAATCAAAGTATCCTATGAAAGATGGATATAAAAACAGATAACCTCATCCAAGCCAAAAAAAACGTATGTCATAATAGTTAACAAAAAAGAAAAGTCTAACCATATCGTAGGTTTCGTCGTTCCAGCAGACCATAGTGAAGATCAAATAAACAAAGAAGCAGAGCAAATACATGGAACTGGCCAGAGAGCTCAAAAGGTACTTAAGAGCTATTTGATAAGATGAAGAAAGTCAAGATAACTCCGCAAATAGCAGGAGCACTAGCCACAATATCGAAAAACTTTGAAAAAAAGAATGGGAAAAATTAGAATCAAATGGATAGCGGAGAAGATGCAACGGATAACAATAATGAAAACGGTTGAAATATTAAGTTGGTTGATTGTTTTTGTTTTACGGCATATCAACCCTTTCCAGGTCATTTAATGCCGAATTCGGTGATTTTGAAGATCATTTTTTTTTTAATAGAATATATTTGTTTTTTGCAAGTCGGTTTCTATTAAACCCATAGTTGGGACTCTAACAGGTACTACCACTCCGGATCAGAGTGGACCTGTGAGAAATGGCAATTAAAGGGTGGCTCCACAATCCCCAAAGCCCGCAAGCTGGGGGCCTCACATCCAGATATAGTTTAAGATCATATCCAGAACCAGAAATATTAAGGAAGCCATGTGGATGCATAGACTGATACACGTGAGCTACCGGGGTAAGCCGAACATATAGAAAGTGCTACAGATGTAAAACACAGAGTTCGTACGGACGTGAAACATTCTTGAATTTTGATGTTTGTTTTGAAAAGGCTTTATTTCTATTATAACATTGAAAAATCCTTGAAAATAAGAAAAACATCTTAAAAATGTCTTGAAACGCCTTGAAAATTGTATTCTTTTTGCCCAGTAAATTTTTTGTTGAAACATTAAAATTAGAATCAAAATAAATATATGAATATTTGCTTTCATTTATAATTTAATTTTTATGGGTAGGTGCGATCGCAATAAATAAAAATACAGCGCTTCTAAAAAAATCCTTCTACGGACGGAACTCTCCAACGGTGAATTCACCCCCCTCCGACCGCTCCAACATGTGATAACCTAAAATGAGGCTTGACAAGTTGAAAAAATGAACACGACCGTAACGATCTTGGTTGAAAATTAAAAGCTGTAAGCAGGATCAATATTTCATATGTGAAATAAAATTTAAAACTACTTAAAAAACACACACACACACACACACATGCAGGTAAGTTGCAAAGTAACTTTTATTTGCTGTGGTAACAATTACTTGTTGTATATTGAATTTTTACCATATTTGCGAATCGCTGTGGATTGTAAAACACAAAAAATTTTATTTTGAAAACTTGAATTTTGTTTGGGGAAGGCCTTGAAAAAAAATTGAAAAGATTTGAAAAGTCCTTGAAAGGTCCTTGGAAAATCCTTGAAAATGAACTTTAAAAATCTGTATGTACCCTGACACAATGAAACACATGAATGCTGAAACTGTATAATTGTAAGTTAACCACCCTGTGCACACACTCCTCGCCCTCTCTCTCTCTCTCTCTCTCTCTCTGTCTCTGTCTCTGTCTCTGTCTCTCTCTCTCTCTCTCTCTCTATATATATATATATATATATATATATATATAATTAAGCATGTCTGATTGAACACGACCGAGTTATTTTTTTTTCCGTTTTTTTTTTTTAAGTAGAAGAGTGGGTTTTTTTTTTAAATTTCAGCTGGCATGTTATATATTATGGCGGCCAAAAACAGAAATAAAAAAGACCGTTCGGCAAATAGATAAGATATCCAAAAAATCGGAAAAAGAAATAACTCCGTTGTGTTCAATCAGACGTGCTTGAATAATGACTTGCTGCTAATATATAAATACATATATAGGAAGAATAAAACATGTATAAATACATTTGAAGCCGAAACTGCAACTCGAAATTTAAAAAATAACAAAAACAGGGGTTTATTTTTAAAGAAATATATTTCGGAGTGAGACTCCTTTATCAATCTTTTTTTCTCTTCTTCCTCGACATGATGTAGTGGAAGATATTTCGATGAAGAGTTTACGTGATGTTGTTAACTGCGGGGTTTTTATGAAGCCGGATAGGTGACGCGTGGTCGCGCATTTTGAAAATCTGGGTAGTTATTTTTGTGTATATCCGTTCGAAGCGTTGAGTGAAATTTGAAGAATAAAACATGTATAAATACATTTGAAGCCAAAACTATAAAATATAATAATAATAATAATAATAATAATAATAATAATAATAATAATAATAATAATAATAATATATATATATATATATATATATATATATATATATATATATATATATATATATATAAACCTGCAGACACTAGTGTTTCATCTTATCGGGAATCTTCAGTGCAGGGTGTCACGATTAACACGTCGATAGATTTCGCGTGAAATAACGTTGAAATTAAACATTTTATTTTTAAATGATTTTTTTACGTCAGTCAGAGTGATCTAATCATTATATGATGATCTATGCATAAGAGCTAAATTGACCGACTTAATTCAGATGTAAGTGCTTAACGAATAAGAAACGAGTTTCTTAAAAGGGGCTGACAATTATTTACTATAATGATTAAATAGCTACAGACACTAGTGTTTCATCATTTTGGGAATCTTCAGTGCAGGGTGTCATGATTAACACCAGTCGATAGATTCGAACCCGGCAACACAAGCCATCTCTGGCTTGATTAGCAAAGATATATATAAATGTATGTACGTGTGTGTCTGTGTATATTAAATGTTTCTTGTTTCTACGTATCAATCAACCATTATTCCTCAGCAGTGTAGTCTCATTACATTGACCTGTCCAAACCGAAACGATTAGAAAGTAGCTAACATTTTATCTCGAGGCCAACCCTAGAACGTGTCTAGCTTTATTGATTTTGTAACGATCAGTTCAGACAATCACGGTTTCTTGTTTATTCGTTAAGTCTGTTGGAGAGATTACAAAATTAAAACTAATTTTACCAATTGACAGAGACACAGGATTCAAACTATCGTGGCACACAGGAATTAAATTGTTCTCTCTTTCTTACTCTGTTTTCCTTTCTTCCTCTCGATTTTCCTCTCCCTCCCTCTTCTCTATCGCTTTTTTCTTACTCTCTCATCTCTTCTTTTTCTCTATCTCGCTTCCCCCCCTCTGCCCTTTCCCTTTCCTTTGTATAAATCTCTCAGTCTATCCTTTTCCTTCTCCCTTCTCTTTCGTTCAGTATCGCTCATCCCCTTCCTATTTCTCTTTCTTCTTCTTATACTTACTTCCTCTCTTTCGTGACATTAAATGTACGTATATTGTTACACATTTTAGGTTTTGTCCAGGATATCCCTTATATATAAAAAACAAAAAACAAAAAAACAAAACAAAACAAAAATATGTATAAATCCGTTATATACATATATATATATATATATATATATATATATATATATATATATATATAAAAACAAAAAAAAAACAAAAGAAAAATATGTATAAATCCGTTCGAAACAGAAATATATAGCAAAACTCACGTAAATTGACCTTTTACTCTCTCTCTCTTTCTCTCTCTCGCTATATATATATATATATATATATATATATATATATATATATATATATATATATATATATGTAGATATAGTCATCTACATACAGTACTCTGTCACTATTTCACAGCTTATATATATATATATATATATATATATATATATATATATATATATACATATATATACTAGCAGAGAGAACCGACGTTGTCCGAGATTGACTGAAAATCTACAAATGTTCCACCCTCGCTTACCTTTATCGTTATCGAAATCGGTGAAATCTCTAATTTTTAATCAAATCGATTGATTGCCTGCTCTAATGTCAGATCCCGCTGCATTGCACGATAAGAAACTTCACATGCCTCGCCGCAGTGACTTAGTTCACAATACATTATAGTCTATATTGCACTGTAGCGAATCTACTATTGATTTTCTAAAAAATATTTATAAATAATAGTTTCACTTAAAGTTTGAAATGCAAAACCAAGTATCATTGTTCACCTGTGCTCAAAACAGAAACATTATTTTAAACGCGCTTTTGTCTTATCAAAAAACCAAGTGTATTTTAATAAATTATTTTTACATAATCGCTTGAATTTCGATACTTATTAGAGATGTTCCGATACGAAACCTACGTAAGAGCACACTCTGACCCATAAAGTACTTTTGTGTGGAATTTCAAACATAAACCAAGCTGTTTCCGAGTTCATAAGAAACGAAGTCATAGAAATAGAAACACAGCGTCCCTTTTATATAAGAATATATTTTTATATTATATTTTGAAGAACTTTCGAATCAAAAGCTATACTTGTGAAAAAACCTTTATTCAATCAATGGCGCGTCACTTAAAGACATTAATTTATACTAATTTAGATTTAATTTATATTAAGGTAGAAGAAGAAGAAGAAGAAGAAGAAGAAGAAGAAAAGCATGAAGCAATAGCGTGTCCCTTAAATATTCCGTAAGAAACGAAATAGACAAAGAAGGAGAAAGAAAGAAATGTAAAAAAAAAAAAAAAATGATAAGATTAGAGGATTAGTTGGTCAAAAACGTAGTGAGGCAACAACTATGGAAGCCAGTAATTACTGAGGATACAGACGAAGATTCGGCATTCCTATCCCGTCGCGGTTAACAACCCGACGAAGGCCAGAGGAATTGTTGGCCGAAACGTCGTTTAGTAAAATTATATCAGGTCTGGAGTGTTCAAGGACCTTATCGGTCTTTATGCGCATATCACAAAGAAGTTTGACATTCTCGTTTTCCTGAACCACTTCTTGTCCATGTTCATACCACTTCTCATTGTGGTCTTATCCGGAGAGTTTGCATATATTATTATTATTATTATTATTATTATTATTATTATTGTTGTTATTATCATTATTATTATTATTATTATTATTATTATTATTATTATTATTATTATTATTATTATTTTTATTATCATATTCGAAGAAGGAGGCTACATCAAGGAGAAATCATTATGTTATTGTCCAGCATTTATAGATTGGAGTTTGTGAGGCAAAATTTAGCTTTTTGTGAAGCCGTTTTGCCTTCCAAAATTGTATTTGAACTTTTTTCAACGGGTAACGTACCGACTAACTAAGGAGGAAACAACCAGGATATTATAATATTGTAAATATTTTTTTTTTTACTTTTCTCAAACAAAATAAAAAAAATAATAGTAGCTGTTCATAATTTTTCTGTCGTTTATCTATAATTGAGTATGCATTATTTTAATGAATAACATTGTTTTCATTACATTTTCACCCCAAACAAGGCAGATTGCCACTTTAATTTAGAAGGCTACTATCAGGGACATAAGTTACAGGGGTACTATGTGGGGAGTTGGGCAGCAAGATTTCGGTTCACGTTACACTTTAACTTCTGCATGTCAGTACAGTTGGGGAGCAGGAACCCGAAAGGAAATTCCAAAGTCTAGCGGTTCTGGGGAAGAAACTACTGGAGTAGAAGACTCTCTTACATCTAGGGATCTCAACTGTGAAGGGGTGGGATTTTGCTGCTTGTCGGGTTTGTCGAGGGTATTTACGTCGAGGGGATATACGTGCTTGCAGTTCGTTGGAGCATTCGCCGTTAAAGTACTTATAGAACAGGCAGAGGGATGCTACATTTCGTCGATGGGATAAAGGCTGAAGCTTAGATGACAGTTTAGGACCTTGGCGATTCTCTTTTGAACCTTGTGTAGGAGTGAGAGACTAGTAGCAGATGCACCAGCACAAATATGACAACAATACATACATGGGCGAATGGTGGCCTTATATAGGTACAGGATACTTTCGGGCGTTAGTAGCTTTCTAGCACGGTAGAGAGAGCCCATCTTTTTCGCAGCGATCCTGGCAATGCTCTCAATGTAATTTTTCCAAGTAATGTTTCCTGTGAACGTTAGGCTGAAGAGTTTAAAAGATGTACTTTCAGATAAAGAGTCGTTGGCCATTCCTATTGGTGATAGAGAAGGTTTCTTATAGTTATTGAAGGAAACAAGTTTAGTCTTGGCAGCATTTATTAAATGGTTTTTATTAAGAGAGGATAGTCTTAGAGAGTCTATTATAAGTGATGCTTTTTCTTAGTGAGAGAGATTTATTAAGAGGGATGTTGAATCTTTAAGAGAGAGAAATGTTGTAAGAGTTCTAAATAGATTGTTCCTGTTATAAAAAGATTATTATATATTAAAACTGTTCATTCCTTAATTGTGTTTATGGAAGAAGAAGAAAGAGAAGAACAAGCTCTTTGAGTGAGGACATAGTGTTCAGACAGTTCGGACATGTTTGTTTTACATTTTTCAATTCTAACACGTAATCTATTTCTAAACCTAGATTACGAGGTTCGAATTTCGCCTATGCTATTTCATTTTCATTTTAACTAATCTCTTTATTTTTATACTTACATGAAAAGGGGACAGCCCTTATCATGTAACACATTGAATGTGCCCATCTATTTTTGCCCCCACTCCACTACAGATTGGAGGTCGTCCTCTAGTGTTTCTGCAATTTCTTCAGCTATGTGTTCATTTGTTTCCTGTCGTGTCTGTTATAGAGCGTGGTGTCATTAGCATATATACCCATCTCAGAGGCAATTGTCGAGGAGGTCATTTATGAATATTAGGAATAATAGAGGTCCAAGAATAGACCTCTGAGAAACTCCCGCATTTATATCATATTGTTTATATATACGACCATCGAGGACAACCAGGATTTTCCTCTTATCTAAGAACGCTTTAATTATGTTAAGTATTGTTCCAATGATACCGTATGATCTGATTTTCCTGAGAAGACCTTCATGCCATACCCTGTCAAAAGCCTTAGATATATCTAGAGCTACCGCTCTACCCTCCTCTGCTTTGTCCAGTGAATGGTATATACGCTCAGAGATTACAGTTAGGATGTCTGCCGTGGAATGGGCTTGCCTAAATCCATATTTTTGGTCGCTCAGAAGTTTAGCGTCTGTAAGGTGATGGACTAGAGCTTGGTTTATTAAGGACTCAAATATTTTGGCGAAAAGTGGGAGAAGCTAATGAGGCGGTAATTTACTAGGTCAGTTCTTTCGCCAGAATTCTTGAAAACTGGTATCACAGAATAAGCTATCCAGCAGGCAGAAAAGCAAGATTCATTTTGTTGAAGAGTTTGGAGAGAACCGGAGCTACTACTTCGGGGGAGCACTTTTTTAACAGCACAGCCGGTCCAAATGCTTTTGAAGTGTAAAGATTTTTTATGATATCATACACCCGAGAAGGGGTGATTTTCAGATAATCTAGTGTGGCGTCTGTCCGCAAAAGAAAGTCAGAAAGGAGGTGGTTAGTAGGGTCCAGTGTGGAGTCGGAGGCAAACCGACTGGCAAGCATGTTAGCCATCTCGGTTGCTGAGCAAACAAATTCATGATTGTTGGATAGTGGGGGAATTGTTGATTGCCCATTATTTACTACACTGGTGTAGATTTTCCAGAAGTTACGGGTTCCTAATTTATGTGGTTCGATGCGTTTTCTGGTGGTTTCAGTAAATTCTCTCTTAGCTGTCGCTATTTCTTTCTTACAGTTACTTCTGGCTTCTATATACTTCTGTCTGTTTGAACTGGACTTATATATGTTGAATCTGCGGTACGCATGCTGCCTTTGCGCGATGGCAGCTGCACAAGTAGAATTAAACCATTGCGGATAGTGGGGCTTGCTATAAAACATCCGCATGGGAACATGTGCTTCAATTGCTGTTTTGAACCATTCAGTATTCTCATTTGTGCACTGTTCAGCAGGAAGTGAAAAGATATTTTCCCATGGCGCGTCTCTGATGAGATCCCTGATGATTTCCCAGTCAGTCTTTATTTAATATCTCGTTGTTTGGAGCAATGGCTCTTCCGTTTTGGACCTAGAGTTTAGGGCGATTTCAACTTTTATCACTACATGATCAGCATTCCCAAGTGGACTGTGGGCATTCGTAATAAATTACTGACGACCATAATATCATCTTTCTTCGATAAAATCATTTTTACGATTCCCCTTCGTCAGAATTCATATTAGCTAGTTTTATAAAAAAAAAATATATAAATAAATAAAGGAAAACAGTAAAATAGACGAACACTTTTGAATGACAATATTTGCGGTTTTTAGTGTGTGGGTGTGTGTGTGGGGAGGGGGGTAAAGGCGTGTTTTATTGTGATGCTTAAAATTCACTAATTAACCTTTAAAAATATTTTAAAAACATATTTTGTTTGTATGAAAATGTGTTCTTTTTTAAAACAAATTCAGAACATTTACTAAATTGCTATTATATTAGATTTTGTGTTGTCGTATATGAACTTACTACACTAACGAATGTGCGAATATTAATAAAGTTATGCACACACACAAAACACACGCATATATATATATGCGTGTGTGTGTGTGTGTTTATATATATATAACACAAATATATATATATATATATAAATATAAAAATATATATATATATATATATATAACTGGGGATAAAGGTTTAAAGACAATGAATATATATATATATATATATATATATATATATATATATATATATATATATATATATATATATTGAATTGAAAAGACACCAAAAATAAACCTAGCATTAAAATATATATATTGGTTCCACATCTGGCCCAATAAAACATAGAATTTCAACGCACAAACATTCTTTTAAAAATAACTCTCTATCAAACCAAACTACTCTATCCAACTATATTTGGCAACTAAAAAATAGCAATATTTCTTTCAACTTAAAATGGCAAATAATTGAGACTTGCAAATCATATAAACCAGGAGATACATTTTGTACATTATGTACAAAAGAAACCCTAAAAATTTTAAAATATGAAGATATAAAAAGCACAACCAAACTAGTAAATTCAAGACACGAGCTTCTATCATGTAATCATAAACGTTGGTTTAAATTTAATAAATATAAACCACCTTAAATCATTAAAAATTACTCATTAGTAAAAATAGATTACTTTTTTTTTTTTTTTTTTTTTAATAAATTAAGTTAAACCAATTACCGCCCTTAGACTCGTAAATCAAATAATAAATAAAGCCATGACAATTATCTCCCCTTAAAAACTTGCAAAATAAATACTCTCTCTCTATAGACATTAACTGTAGCGTCTTTAAATCAAAATACGCTAACGGATACAATTTACTGCACGAGCGTCGCCCTTTTAAAATTCATCATTCAATAAAATAAAAAGCTATAGCAAACATCTAAATGACTACTTTAAATACAGTTCCTGATTTCAAAAAAAGAAAAACCAAAAGGTAATTATATATCTATATATTTTTAAATCAAATTTATTATGTAAATTAAAAAAAAATATATTTTTTCTACTCATTTCTATCTCTAACCTATACCAATTTTCTTATTAATTTTCTTATAAATTTTAAATCCAAACCTTTTACTTCAATTTTTCAGATTCATCTGCCTTACTTTTAATGCTAGGTTTATTTTTGGTGTCTTTTCAATTCAATAGAAATCCTCCTAAATTTGCTGATGAGGAGACTGTGCTTACCAAAAAAACTATGTATAATTGTTCTATGTGACTTCATGTATACCACAAATAAAAAGCACGGATTTCCGAAACGATCGTACAGATAATTGACTTTGTTGCTGTTCCTTCTTATGAAACTGATTTTTAATTTAATTAAATTTTGATTTTTAAATTTTAAAAATTTTAAAAATTTTTAAATTATAAATCACATTCCTTAATATTGAATTAGCTCTAGGACATTTAACTATCGAGCTTATTATATATCTAAATTACAACGAGCATTTCCTGTATTTTAATTAAACTAAAATACACTTAGCTCTTTAGACTATTATTCTAATCTCCTTTAAATTATATATATATATATATATATATATATATATATATATACATACATACATACAGTGTGTTCCTCTCTCTATATATATAAATATTAAATAATATTTGCAATGTTTTCTATAGAAATTAATTCATGTTTCAATACTAAAAGCCCACCGGAAACTCAAGTTTATAATTTATGAAGGGGTCGTCTCGACATGATACATTGGTAATCGAAACATGGATTAATTTTCTAGATTATATTATGTATATTTTTCTAGATTATATTATGTATATGTTTATACTTTACCTTGTATTGGGATCTTTCGAAAATAACCGTTTAGAATTAAGTTTATTCATCAATGCAGTTTAATTTATTTCATTGCATATGAATACATATTATATTTATATGTAATATTATATGTATATGTATGAAGTCAGTATATATATATATATATATATATATATATACTATTATATATTTATGTATGAAGTCAGTATATATATATATATATATATATATATATATATTAGTGTTGGGACGATTAATCGGAATCGGGATTCAGAAAAATCGAAACTTTTTGAGATATCGGAATCGGTATCAGAATCGGAATAATTAAAGCCTAATTTCCGATTTCAAACCGATTCTTTTTTTATTTATTTTTTTTTACAATAAAAATATGGAACAAGCATAAATTGTTTTGTTTTTTATTAGAAGTTGTTCATTTAGAGCATAAGATTGAGAAGGGCCACACAATGGGTTATAAATCTTATTTACAGATTAATCATTGATTCGCAGAGTTTCATGTATTTTATTTATTGGCTATTTATCAGATAACTTGCCTATTCCCTTGTAAACTTTTCGCATCTATTCGTTTACTGTTTGTTTACAGCAAAGCAAATCAAGGTAATAACCCAACAAATTTTTCTAATTAAAATAAAATTTTAACTTAATTCATAGAGGGAAAGCACAAAACAGTTAACAAAGCCCACGCCCCTCACGTGTTAAGAAGGGTTGTCTAAATTTAGAAATTATTATTTAGAAATTCGTTCGTTACAATGGTAGGGGCGTTGTTAAATATTTTGTTCTTGCATCGTTTTCCCATTTTGCCTGCAAATTGTCGCCTATTTTCAATAGTTTATGACAACTTTCAAATAGCATTATTCTCCACTAACGACGAACTGATACAATTTTCAATCAATTACAACGGAAAACATTTGAGAAAAAAATACTCGGAAATCTGAAAATTTACAAATAAAAGCAACACATCTCTAATTAAATATTGAATAATTTTAAAAGAATCGTCTCGAATCTGGATATTTAGAAGGGAATCGGTTATTTTATCGAAATCGGGAATAATTTTGTGAGTCGTTCCATAACACACACACACACACACACGCACACACACACACACACACACACACACACACACACACACATATATATATATATATATATATATATATATATATACTAGCAAAAGTACTGGTCGTTGACCGGGTTCAAAAACACCCTACAGAAAATGGACTCTGATTTATGAAAGTATGAGAGGTTTATGAAAAGAAAGGGTTGTAAAGAGATAGCTTCGAATTTGGGTGTATCAATGTATTTGAATGAAAAAAAAAATCCCAATGTCTTAGATTGTGTTGAAATTAAGGGAAAATGTCCTCAAAAGTAAAGAATCTATTTAAGTTCAAAAACCATTCAGTGAGCTATTGAACACACACACACACACACACACACACACACACACACACACACACACACACACACACACACACACACTGTCTCTCTCACTCCCTCTCCCTCTCTCTCTCTTTCTCTCTTTCTCTCTCTCTCTCTCTATATATATATATATGTATATATATATATATATGTGTCTGTGTGTGTGTGTTTGTGTGTTTGTGTATATTTTCTGTGCCACATTATGAAATCGACACAATCTGCACGCTATTCTTGAGTGCTGATGTACCATGAAATGAATATTTTTCTTTCTTTTCTCATAAACTATTTTAATTGTTTGTTGTTTTTGTTGTCGCGCTATTATCGGAGTTTTCTATACTTTTCTCTTTTTAAGCTATTGTTTTCTGCGACTCTATTTCTGGTTAGCTAACAATAATGCGAAATTAACCCAATTCTTTTGTTAATCGTAATTATATCTATCTATCTATCTTTATATCCATATATATATATGTGTGTGTGTGTGTATATAAAGAGAGAGATACATACATTCATACATAGACAGAAAGATATATAGAGATAGACAGATAGATAGATAGATAGATAGAGAGAGAGAGAGAGAGAGAGAGAGAGGAAAGAGTTATACATAGATTAAAATGGCTTCCTTCAGTTTTGATAGACTATGGATACCTACTGTAAGGGTACGTAAGCGTGAGATTTTTGCGGCAAGAGTTGCGCAATCTCAACTATACCTCTCCTGAGTCGATATTGTTGAATACCAGTGGCAAGTGGAGATTCAGGACAACTGGAAACAATGCTGAGGTAAGCGGAGAGCACATACAGCGACTAGAATTCCTAAATGGTCACCCATCTGGTCCTAGCTAGGCTCAACGTTACTTAACTTCGGTGATCTGACGTGAACCGGTGTGTCAACGTGATTGTGCCGTACAAATATATAGATAGATGGATACATACATACATACATAACGAGGAAGAAAGAGATAGAGAGAGAGAAAGAGAGAGAGAAAGAGAGAGAGAACGATAGAGTCATCAACAGATAAACTCTTTCGCTATATCATAGCTCACCATTCGGCCAAGTCAAGTTACTACCTCCAGCCAGGATCGAACCTAAGACAACCTAGTCAATATTAAGTACCTTTAACTACAAGACATGCACTGTTGTGTCGTTATCTACAATGTTAATTTATACACAGTTACTTGACATTGATCTATTCTGTTTTTCTATAAAGAACTTAGCATTACACTTAAATACGATCAGGCGATATAATTTAGGACAGTGGTCAACTCGAGGATAGAAGCTTATATATAGTCACTATAAGCAAGTCTGATAGTAGAATACGGATATAGGCAATAGATATAACATGTTTCTTTTGGAGGGTACGAATTCGGTGGCACTCCTCCAAATGGTGCAGTTTACGGAAGAAAAAAAAAACAAAAAACTATTCACTTGACTCAACTTGCTGCTCAAACTCAAGAGAATCCTGTCGAACAATAAATTCTTGTAAAGTATAATTTCCCTTCTTAATTTATATTCTATGTTGTTGCATTGAGTTTATTTATTTGGTGGAGATGACTGTATAAATATTAATGTTTATCTTTGTTTTAAGTTTACAACAGTTTTTGACTTGCAAACAATTTTAAGTTCTTGAATCTATATATATATATATATATATATATATATATATATATATATATATATATATATATATATATTCAATTATTAAAAATTAAGTTTAAAAGTCAAAAACTTTTAATAATAAAGCTTGGCATTAAAGAACATAATTATATATATATATATATATATATATATATATATATATATATATCTCTCTCTCTCTCTCTATATATATATATATATATATATATATATAACTAGCATTTCAACCCGGTGTGGCCCCAGTTTTTGGAGATGTATGCTGAGCAAAAAAAAAAAAAAAAATCAAACAAAAAAACAAAAAACAAAAACGGTCAATTTTATTTAACTTTGACCCCTTAACATTTTAATTGTCGGAGGAGTTTAGTAGAGTTTCGTAGAGTTCGCAACGCCGGGCACCCATGCTATTATACCTATAAAAGTGAAAGTGTCTGTCTGTGAGTTTGTGTATCTGTGTGTCTGTGTGTGTACATTTCCCTACGCAATAACTCTGTCAATTTTTAGTCTACAGAACAGACTCGAAATTTGATATACAGGGCACTGAGATTTGGGAAAATTTATGTGATCGGTTTTCGGTCAGATTAAGCGATTAAGGAGTCAAGATCTAACGATTTGATCTTTGAGAACTCTACCAAACTCCTCAGAAAATTTTCGGTCTAAACACTTGACATTTTAGATATAGGTTCCTTGAACATGGATCTAACTTAATAACTTTATTTGAGCGCAAAACTATAAATTTAAGGGGTCATAATAGGAGTCAATGTTTAAAAAAATTGACCACTTTCTTTTTGCTCAACATATACTTGGGTAACGCCGGGCACCCATGCTAGTATATATATATATATATATATATATATATATATATATATATATATATAATTATTATTTTATACCTTCATGTTTCATCTTTTCGAGAATCATCAAATGTAGAGTGTAAAGATTATTACCAGGCGGGAGTTTAAACCTATCTCTGACCCCGTTAGCAAACCCAATCTCAATTGCGAGGAATATCAATGAAATTTTAACATTTACTTTTTAAATGTCGTAACATCCGATCATAATGGGAAAATGTTTATAACATCATGATATGCGCAGCGAGCTTAGATGCCCGACTTTCTATTTACACTTTAAAGTAACCAATAATAATAATATATATATATATATATATGTATATTGGGTCATATTTGACCAGTCGCGTCACCATTGATCTCGGGTTAGCTTATTCAAGATGTTAAGTTCCATATATCTCTGGTTCCCCTGTTCTTTCATCCTCTTTCTCTCTCTGTTCTTTCGGGAAAATATTAATGCATGTGATTGCATCCCATATTAATTTTATAATGGATTATGCAAATCCTTTGTTTTATAGTCAGGTTATCACATTTGTCTGTTGATAAACTGAAATTAGTCCTCGTGCGAAAGCACAGGACACAAAATGTTTTAAATAATAATAATAGAATAACAATAACAAAGTCTTTCGCTAGCGAGGACTACTATTGAGCGTAACCAGTTATACACTCCTTTTGAAATTTTCATCTCTATTTTTTTCGTTATCTACTGAATATTTTTGATGAAACTTATATGAAATATGTTTCTTATTAAATTGTAAAGATTTTCTATTCTGAAAGAGGTTTTTAAAAAAAATAATCTAAAAAAGTTATTTTAAAGGTTTTGTTAAAAAAAATTCAGATTTTCTTATTATTCAGACATGTATGACAAAGGGAGAGTTGCAAAATAGAGTTGTGGAGTGAGGAGAATTACAAACTGAAAGAGAGAGAATATTCAGACCTGTAATAATAAAAAGAGGGGTTGTAAAAATGAGTTGTGGTGTGAGGAGAAATACAATCTGAAATAGAGAGTAGGAGAGTTTTTATAAATACATACAAAACCACAGTAATCTTTTTTTTTAAATACAAATTAATAAATTAACTAAAATATAATATTAAAAAGATAGGATACAAGTCAGAAAAACATTTCATCCAAGACATGAAAATTGTTAAACAAAATGTTTTTACTATAGGCTTTAAAAATAAAGGTACAAGATTCAATTTGAAATTTATCTATCTTCAAAGTGCACTTTTATACATTTTACAAAGTAAGGTATTAAATTTGGATACCTTACTTTGTAAAATTTATAAAGGTTTTTGACAATATTACAATAATATATATAATATGTAATATATATTAAATATATACATAATATATGTAATATATACACATAATATATATTTAATATATATATATAAATATAGATATATTATATATATATAATATATATAATATCTATATTTTTAAAATATATGTATGTATTATATATAATATATATAGATTTATATAATATATATATATATAGATATAATATATATAATATATATATATATATATATATATATATTTATAAAGGGAAGTAGATACACACACAGACAAAGTCAGAAAGAGAGAGAGAGAGAGAAAGAGAGAGGGGGGGAAGAAAGAGATTATTTATAAGCTAGAAAAACATTTCATCCAAAGCATGAAAATTGGTAAACAAAATGTTTTTACTATAGGCTTTAAAAAAAGGTACAAGATTCAATTTGAAATTTATTTATCTTCAAAGTGTACTGTTATACATTTTACAAAGTAAGGTATTAAATTTGGATACTTTACTTTGTAAAATTTATAAAAGTACACTTGGAAGATAAATAAATTTCAAATTGAATCTTGTACCTTTATTTTTAAAGCCTATAGTAAAAACATTTTGTTTAACAATTTTCATGCCTTGGATGAAATGCTTTTCTAACTTGTAGAATGTTGAGAGTAACAAAAGCGATAGTAAAAGAAACTGCATAAACTAAACAATATTCAATGAGATCAGGTGAGAGCAATCGGCAGGCATTTAAAAAAAGTTTTGCCATAAAAATGAGAAAATGTATTTACATGATAGTGTAACAGATCTGTAGAATAGTAGAAATATGTAAATAAATTATTTTGAGCTTAATTAAAGAATGGGCATTATACGAACTAACAAAGATGTTCAAACATTGGAGAAAGGTCAGCTGATGGTCTACTTGTGATGCATGTCTGAAGCTCCGCATAACTTCTTGTTTAGCTCCCCCTTACCGAAACTCTTAAAAAAAAATATGACGACAGTACAATCTAAAAATAAGCTTAAACCAGGATTAGGGACAAACAAATTCAACTTGCCTCCTCCCTTGAGGCTCTCATTCACAAATATCCGTGGGCTTAGAACTAACTTAGCTGATGTTGAAGCATTTCTCTTAACAAATACCCCGGATATCTTAGCACTAAGTGAGACTAACCTACACTCCTCCATTCCCTCTAACCACTTTAACATGCCTGGATATCTCCCACTCTGCCGTAAGGACTCTGACAGACATATGCACGGACTTGGAGTTTACATTCGTAATACCCTTCCCTTGACTAGAGAAACAAACCTAGAAACAGATGATCAAGCCTTTATGTGCTTTAGACTAAACGTGCAACACAGTATCAGCTACTATTATTTTCTCTACCGCTCTCCCTCGACTCAGGACTGCTCACTAATAAACAAAGTATCTGACAGCATAGACACGGCACTGTCCCTCGACACTAGCGCACAAATACATGTGTTTGGTGACTTTAATGTCCACCACAAAAACTGGCTTGGATTCTCTACTCACACAGATGCAGCGGGCAGCACAACCCATAGCTTCGCTATATCTCACTCCCTATCACAAATTGTTACGTTTCCAACCCGTTTCCCTGACCAGGAAGAACAACACGCATCACTTCTAGATCTGTTTTTGACCACAGTTCCCGATGACTGCATAGCGAAGGCCCACAGCCCACTCGGGAACGCTGATCATGCAGTGATAATGGTTGAAATCGCCCTAAACTCTAGTCCCAAAACTGAAGAGCCAGTGCTCAAAACAACGAGATATTATAATAAGGCTGACTGGGAAGCCATCAGGGAACTAATTAGAGATGCTCCATGGAAAAATATTTTCTCTCTCCCTGCTGAACAGTGTGCAAACGAGACCACTGACTGGTTCAAAACTGCAATCGAAGCGCATGTTCCCATGCGGAAATTTTATAGTAAGCCCCACTCTCCCCAATGGTTTACGTCGACTTGTGCAACTGCCATTACTCAAAAGCAGCATGCATACCGTAGGTTTAACCGACATAAGTCCAGTTCAAACAGACTGAAGTATATAGAAGCTAGAAATAACGTTAAGAAAGAAATAGCGACAGCTAAGAGAGAATTTACGGAAACCACTAAAAAGCGCATCGAAGCACAAAAACTAGGAACTCGAGACTTCTGGAAAATCTACAACAGTGTAGTAAATAATGGGCAATCAACAATTCCCCCACTAACTAACAATCACGAGGTTGTCTCCTCAGCAACCGACAAGGCTAACATGCTTGCCAGTCGGTTTGCCTCAAACTCCACACTGGACCCTTCCAACCACCCCCTACCTGACTTTCCTATGCGGACAGACGCCACACTAGACGATCTGAAAACCACCCCTGCTCAGGTGCATGCTATCATAAAAAACCTTGACACCTCAAAAGCATGTGGACCCGATCTTATCCCAGCTGTGCTATTAAAAAAGTGCTCAGCCGAAGTAGCTCCAGTTCTCTCCAAACTCTACAACAAATGTCTTAATGAAGCTTGCTTTCCGGGCTGTTGGAAAACTGCTTCTGTTGTACCAGTATTCAAGAATTCTGGCGAAAGGACAGACCCATCAAATTATCGCCCCATTAGCCTCCTCCCACTTTTTGCCAAAATATTTGAGACCATAATTAACCATGCTCTAGTCCATCATCTTACAGATGCTAAACTACTGACTGACAAACAATATGGATTTAGACAAGCCCGTTCCACAGCAGACATCCTCACCGTGATCTCTGAACGTATATACCAATCACTGGACAAAGCGGGGGAAGGCAGAGCGGTAGCTCTAGATATATCTAAGGCTTTTGACAGGGTATGGCATGAGGGTCTCCTCAGGAAGATTAGATCTTACGGTATCACTGGTAGAATACTTAACATAATTAAATCCTTCTTAGATAAGAGAAAAATCCAGGTAGTCCTCGACGGTCGCACATCTAAACAATATGATATAAATGCGGGAGTGCCCCAGGGTTCTATCCTTGGACCTCTATTGTTCCTGATATTCATAAATGACCTCCCCGACAACATTGCCTCTGAGATGGGTATATATGCTGATGACACTACACTCTATGGCAGACACGACAGGAAGACGAATGAACACATTTCTAAATAAATGGCAGAAACACTAGAGGAAGACCTCCAATCTGTAGTGGAATGGGGACAAAAGTGGTTGGTCGCGTTCAATGCTGCCAAGACTAAACTAGTTTCATTCAATAATTACAAGAAACCCTCTCTACCACCAATAGCAATGGCCAACGACCCTTTATCTGAGAGTCCATCTTTCAAACTCCTTGGTCTAACGTTCACAGGAAACATGAGTTGGAACAATTACATTGAAGGCATTGCCAGGGCCGCTGCAAGAAAGGTAGGCTCTCTCTACCGTGCTAGAAAACTACTAACACCCGAAAGTATCCTGTACCTCTATAAGGCCACCATTCGCCTATGTATGGAGTATTGCTGCCACATCTGGGCTGGTGCATCTGCTACTAGTCTCTCGCTCCTTGACAAGGTTCAAAAGAGAGTCGCAAATCTGATAGGCCCTGAACTGGCATCTAAGCTTCAGCCTCTGTCCCATCGACGAAATGTTGCATCCCTCTGCCTGTTCTACAAGTATTTTAGTGGTGAATGCTCTGATGAACTGCAATCACTTGTGCCCCCACGACGCGAGCACCCTCGACAAACCCGACAGGCTACTAGATCCCACCCCCACACTGTAGAGGTCCCTAGATGTAAAAGATCTTTTTACTCCAATAGTTTCTTCCCCAGAACCGCAAGACTCTGGAATTCCATTCCAGGTCCCTGCTTCCCCAACAGTACTGACGTGCAGAAGTTCAAGTGTAACGTGAACCGACACCTTGCTGCCCAAATCCCTACATAGTACCCCAGTAGTTGTTGCCCCTGATAGTAGCCCCCTACACCAAAGTGGCAATTTGCCTTGTTTGGGGTGAAAATGTAATAAAAAAAAAAAAAAAAAAAAAAAAACAGCTATTGCATGCTGGTCCTTTTCCCAGTGTTATCAGATTAGATTAATGTAAAGTTACATATGAGATGGTGTGAACGCAGAATTAGCAATTTAACTAAATAAATATAAAAACGTACTTTTGGTAAATTTTGAGATGAAGACTGATGATTTGTAATATTTAGATTATTTGACCCGCTGTCCTCATATTGAGTGCTATTTTAACAATGTTTTAGTCGATATATCTATCGACTTTCTTCAAGAGTGTCTGATTGAAATCGAGTTATTCGAGAGTTATTATGTCTAACTCTAGAATCTATCAGGGAATTTCGAACGGAAAAGGAGAATAGGAAGTGGATGTTGGGTTTACTTTCTGCAACCGCATGATTCTCGCTTCCCTAAGTTTTTCCTTTAGTCCTCACATTCTGTGAGCCATGTTTCTGACAAAGGGAGAAGAATTGCTATATATATATTTACTTATTTTTTACTTTTATCTGGTTGTGTCAGACAACAAAAGCACGCAATCTCCGTGGATTAAATTGCTGTTTTCTTGGTCAGAATCCATTCCATCTAACACTTATCGTTTACAAGTTTTTGACTCCTTACATACCGTTTTATTCCCTTATATCAAGTGGTTTTATACCTTGTCTGGAGTTATTTTCAATCTTACTTAGGACTGATTTAACTCAGTACTTTTATTTCGTTCCGCAAAAACCTAGAATGGTTTACGAATTAGTAATGACTTTTATCTGGTTGTGTCAGACAACAAAAGCACGCAATCTCCGTGGATTAAATTAATGGTACTGTTCGAAATTCCGTATAGATTTCCGAGTTCGACAAAATACATCTGAATAAGGTCGCAGGTTAAAACGGTCGAAACGTTATGAAAATAACATTCAAGATAAGAATAATAGACCGAATAATTCAAATAATAAAAAGTTTTATATTTCAAGGAATTGTATCGAATTAGATTTTATTGTCTCTACCAATACGCTGCCACAATTCACAAACAAAAAAACTGGAGAGCCAGAACCAAATATCGATTTTGTACAAAGAAATGACAGCAAAATCGAGAAAGATGTCTACCGTAACATCAACTGCCAGTTGTCCATAAATGAATACTTGTAGTATAAATCTGGAAATAACTTGTTTTCTAAAAACTGTGAGACTCGTGCACTGAATATATCAAGTCTTGGATAACAACTTGTTTGTTTTTTTTTCTTTTAACAAAACCGGTTGTTTCACATATGTACAAATCGTTGAAAGAGACGAAGAACGTGTTTTATTACCTAAGCTCACGTTGCTTAATATTAGCTCACTATATCTACACAAATAGACATGAAAGCAGACCGATATGAACGGAAGAATCTTTTACTCTATAATAAAGACTAATATGTACTTATTTGTACTTTCGGGATCTCGTGGAAATTCTACACTCTATATAATTTATTGTTCATATAAATATACCTCAGTGTGAATACTATTAAAAATACTGTTTTTTCTTTATCAAAAGTAATTGCCATTGTCAGCTGCATTTTCTTATTTTTGATTACTTTTAAAGTAAATAAAATAAATGTTTCTCGTGTGTTTATTTAAAACTGTAGCAATTTAATAAACATAAAATCCGAAATATTACTCGTCTCCTTAATCTATATATCTATGTGTGTGAAGACACTTCTCAACCTATATACTCAACAAATTTTTGATCTGCAGAGTTGAAATTTGGTATACAGAGTATTCAAACATGTGGAAAAATTCCGATAGGTTTTCATTCAGAAAAAGGGCTGCTAAGGGGTCGGAATTGGGGGATCATTGAGATGCGCATACGTAAATTGTTCAATTGACAGGTTAATTATGTTTGAAAATACTTTTTGAAAATCATGTCAAGCTGGCCTAATCGTTATCATACTTAACTTACTTTTCTTAGGTTTTGGTTTCTCAGTTCGAGTATTTTTATATCTTACGTACAAGAAGTGAGCTGTTAAAAAACACACACAAAAAAAAAAAAAACAACATAATACTCGCATGCACATGTCGCAGTTTTTTTTTTTTTTTTTTTACTTCATGTTTAAAAAGAATGTAACCTTATGTTTAATAGCCACATTATTTATGTTTATAATAAATAAGAATTCTGCATTAATTAAAATATGATATTTACGCGTATTTTACAACCGGGCAACGCCGGGCTGCCTGCTTGTCTATAAATCTCTAAAAGGTAGAGTATATGTGTACGAGGACACTTCTTACCTATATATTCAACGAATTCTTGATCTACAGGCTTGAAATTTTGTATATAGAAAATGCAGACACGTGGGAAACTTTTTAATCAGTTTTCATCTGGTAAAAGGTCTACTAAGGGATCAAAATTGAAAAAACTGGTACTTTCCGGTCATCGGAATTTTATCTGTTTGTTTCATGAGGTTTGCAAATATTTTATAAAAATTGTGTCAAGCTGGTCTAATGGTTATCGTACTTGCTTCACTATATTTAGGTTTTAGTTTCGATCTTAGCTTTAGTATTTATTTGCTTACAACAAGTGAACGGTTCAGAGAAAACATAAGATTCGCATACACATGCCTCAGCTTCTTTCCGATTTTTAACGGTATTTTTAGAAAGAATTTAGTGAAACGTTTAACACCAGACAATGACAGGCACATCTAATCAACATATCTATAAAAGTGAACGTGTCTGTATGTGTGTCTGTGTGTGTCTGTGTATATTTACCTACGCAGTAACTCTGTCAATTTTTAGTCTACAGACTCGAAATTTGACATACAGGGCACTGAAATTTGGGAAAATCTATGTAATCGAGTTTTAGCCATAAATTTGCCTGTTAAGGAGTCAAAGTTCAACGATTTGACCTTTGAGAACTCTATCAAACTCCTCCGCTAATTTTGGGCCTAAACACTTGAAATTTTAGATATAGGTTCCTTTGACATGGATCTAACTTAATAACTGAACCCAAGAAAATAAATAATAACTAAATAACTGAGCCCAAAACAATAAATTTTAAGGGATAATAATACGGATCAAAGTTTTTAAAAAATTGACCGCTTTTTTTTTTCAACATACACCTCCAAACACCCGGGCAACGCCGGCTGAAATACTAATTACATTAATAAAAAATGTTTGAAATGTATTTATTTAAAATTGCACTTTTTAGTTGACTGTCCACTTAATTTGATTTAGGAACAATTCATTTTAAAATGGATAAAGTCGGAATTGGTTATCTTAACATCAGATTAATCACTATATCTGCTGTTCAGATGGCCTCATTTTTTTTAAAGCATGAAAGAACATAACGAAGTTATAAATATAAACTGACTCACCATATTATTATATACATATTTTATTAAGAGGGACCGTGGTTAAGTGGGTAATGACGTGAACTGAAAAGGTGGGTGCGCCAAGTTCGAATCTAAGTCGTCCACAAAAGCATATTCATAAATTAAATCTTTTGAAAAATAAGTAAAATAAATATAAATATTTCATCAAATAAATATATGTCCGTCCAGTCACACAAAGGTTAACAAAAACATTTCGAGTGATAAGGAAAGCGAAAAAGCAAATAGAAAGTAAGACCGCTCTCTGTTTTAATTCGAAAATAAATATCTACTGTAAATAAAAAACATCATAAAAGTTTTATATTTTAAGGTTCAGCAGAAATATACACATAATTCACAGAAGATTCAATATATATATATATATATATATATATATATATATATATATATATATATATATATATATATACTAGACTAGACTACCCGTTACTCGTTGTGTCAGTATGGTATATTAGCTATGGAATCCATGTATGAGCGTGACACTTGTGACGTAAAGAAAATAGTTTTTTTTTGACATAACAGAAAAATTTCTATGAGAGTATATTAAAATACGGGCGGATCACTCAAACATAAAAAAAATCCTCCCTATTAGTGTAAAGTTACCTATTTTTCCGAATAATCGCTTAAAAATCGAAAAATTAAACATGATTTTCCTAGGAATTGTAGCCCAACGAAAGTCATTTAGCAGCAAAAACGCACATGAACCTAACGATGAGAAATATAAGAATGAAAACCCCATATTGGAATCCTTCAGCAAAGTTATAGAAACTTAACATTTAAAAAAAAAAAATTAATAAAACCTGAAGCAAAAAAATAAAACCTAAATACATAAAATAAAATAAAATTCATATTGAAACAGATTAGTAAATGTGTTAACAAATTCACAATTCTCACACTACTACTTTGTATCTAGAAATGTAAACAAAAAATAAAACTAAGGAAGGAAAGAAGGAAGGACAAGGGATGGATAGAGAGTATTATTATTATTATTATTATTATTATTAGTAGTAGTAGTAGTAGTAGTAGTAGTAGTAATCTTAGCTTTGCTACAATTGTTCTTATGTCTGTCAACGGGCTAAAGTTATTTAGTTGTAAGAAACTAGCGACAGTATAGTTGTAATAAAACATAGTTGCAAAACACCCCCACTCTTCCCATGTTAAATGATGATTTCGAAATAATAATGTTAATATTTCAGTGCGCAGATCAAACTCTGCAAAAGAAAGGATTCCTGTTTATTTGTTTACGTTGTTATGGGTTAATATTTATGCGGACATGCGCAACCGGATGTCGTAAACCGGAAAGTGGGTTACATCACTCCTTACAAGGTCATTTGTGTTTATATATATATATATATATATATATATATATATATATATATATATATATATATATATATATATATATTAGCATTCCAGCCCGGCGTTGTCCGGATGTTTGAAAGTGTATGTTGAGCAAAAAAGAAACCTATATCTAAAATTTCAAGTGTTTAGACCCAAAATTTACGGAGGAGTTTGGTAGAGTTCTCAAAAGTCAAACCGTTATACTTTGACCCCTTAATACCCAAATTTCTGTCCGAAAACGGATTACAAAGATTTTCCCAAATCTCAGTACCCTTTATATCAAATTTCGAATTTGTAGATTGAAAATTGACAGAGTTATTGCGTAGGGAAATGTACACACACAGACACACGGATACTCAGACACGTTCACTTTTATAGATAGACTAGTATTTCAGCCCGGCGTTTCCCGGGTGTTTGGATGGGTGTGTTGAGCAAAAAAAAAAAAATGGTAGTAGCAAGGCAAGCTCGAACCCGTACCGCGAAGAAGGAAAAGGACGGGAGGGGGAAACTGGCGTCTTTTCTGTTACGACCATCGCCAAACTGGAAGTGACGTAGGTTTTAATTAATAAATTTAATTATCGAAAGGAGAGGATTACTTTAAAAAAACATCGACGAAAAAAGCTAACCCCCCCCCGCTGTAGAATAGTGCCCAGTTGAAGGTGAAGATATTAATGTTTTTAGCCAATTTTCCGATATTTATCCTCTGAAAGGTCGAACTTTAAAATGATACTGATCGTGTGAAAATCCGTCTCCTCTGTCAAAAGTTTTAGGCAGACATGCAAACATACATACATTTATATATTGGTAACTAAAAATGTTCGACCCAAACCGATTAAAAAGCTTGCCCTATAGCTTTATGTAAAATTTCAAAAGTGTAGACCAGAAATTGTCTGAGTAATTTGGTTGAGACCGCAGAGGTCATTTTTTTTTTTACTTTTGACTCCTATTATGACCCCTTAACATTTATTGTTTTGGGCTCAAATCAAGTTATTTAGTTAGATCCATGTCCAAGGAACCTATATCTAAAATTTCAAGTGTTTAGGCCAAAAATTGTCAGAGGTGTTTGGTAGGGTTCTCAAAGGTCAATTTGTTGAACTTTGACCCCTTAATCGCAAAATTTCTGACCGAAAACCGATCACATAAATTTTCCCAAATCTCAGTATCCTTTATATCCAATTTCGAGTCTGCAGACTTAAAATTGACAGAGTTATTGCGTAGAGAAATGTACACACACAGACAGACACACAGACACACATATACACAGACGCGTTCACTTTTATAGATATTCTAGCATTTAAGCCCGGCGTTGCCTAGGTGTTTGGAGGTGTATGTTGAGCAAAAAAAAAAAATAAAAAGAAACGGTCAATTTTTTAAACTTTGACCCCTATTATGACCTCTTAACATTAATTGTTTTGGGGTCAAATCAAATTGCTTAGTTAAATCCATGTGCAAGGAACCTATATCTAAAATTTCAAGTGTTTAGACCCAAAATGGTCGGAGGAGTTGGGTAGAGTTCTCAAAGGTCCAATCGTTGAACATTGACCCCTTGACAGCCAAATATCTGGTCGTAAACCGATCACAGAGATGTTCCTTAATCTCAGTACCCTGTATATCAAATTTTGAGTCTGCAGACTAAAAATTGACAGAGTTATTCCGTAAGAAAATGTACACACACAGACACGTTCACTTTTATAGATATATAGATAGATTAAACAAAAATATATACGTATACATAGATATACATGGAAACAATTTTGTGTTTACTGTAAACTTTTTACGCAAAAATTATGCAAGTATAAATCATGTAGAATATCTGCATGAATATAATTACACGTAATAGTTAACTAAAGATGATCATTCCATAAGAAAACCGAAAAAACTAATAGGGAATTAATTAAAATGAATCTTTAAAAGAATATGTAAATTAGCTAGATCTTTTGCTAGTGGATACATTTCCAAACCCATATATAAGAAAATTGTATTTTCTTTTTAAATAAATAGAAAAGAGGGTTTTTAACATGAATATCAATACACACAGACGAAAAACGAATTTATAGGAGTATAGATAGATATATAGTCTTCTATGAATTTTCTTTTTTTTTTCTTTTTTCCTACAGTATATGGTCATATTTTTTTAGTCCTTCTGGGCAAATAATGATTTTTTCTGAGGAGTATATGCACGAAACGAGTTGGTATTGACATAATAATAACCAATTGATTCTGCATAACGAAATAAATCTGTAAAAATGTATCGAATTTTAACAAGCTGGAGAATCTGTTTTGCATGAAAAATAAATACTTGGAACTTAAAATGTAACTGCTACACTGGTCTTTTTAAATGACTAAGCTTATTGTTATGTTATATGAATTAATGGCGCGAACGTTGTCGAAGTATATTGTTTGTTATTTTTAAAAGTGTATGTACTGATTTGTTATTTACGTTAAAATAAACCATCTAAAATGTCTGGCTATTACACATTATTTAAAATATTAAGCGTTTGCAGTTCGTCTTAGCCAGACTAACAGGTGTGGTCCATGCTCTGCCTTCAGGTACACTGCGACTAAATTGATTAGATTGATTATGTGATAAAACATATTTGAAGTTGTATTTCTGTCATTGATAGAATTTTTAATGTAACGAAGTCGTTACAATTCTACAGTGTCGTTCCATTTTAACACTCTGATCCACACGTTGTATCTGAGACAGTCACAAAGGAAAAGAAAGAGGAGAAATTTCACTCAGCCGTTTCAGTTCGTTTTAAAAGTCTCTTGCCTTATCTCGTCTCATCCGTTATGTATTTAAAAGTCTCTCGCTACTACAGGCCAAATTTATTCTGGACAAGTTTTGTTATCTAATAGAAAAATAATGTCATTGTTTTGTTCTATTTGTCGTTAGCCAGAAGCAATAAATATGAGAATACAGTATTACATGTAAGTAGCTCTGGTATCTGTATTGCATTTTTCCACCACAGTATAACAAGAGAGAGGAATGTACTGGGCGAAAGTTAAATAGAGAGTTACGGAGAAAGACGGCAAAAAGAAGGATAGGAGAAGAGAGAAACATAAAGAGACAGCTAGAGAGAGAGAGAGAGAGAGAAAGAGAGAGAGAGAGAGAGAGAGAGAGAAAATTTAATAAAAAATGTTACCCTTAATTTAATTTCTATTTAGTTTTATATGACCCCGAGCAACGACGGGTACCCCTGCTAGTCTAATAGAAAGAATAATACATTACGATAGTAATAAATCATTATAAATGTGAAATTAATGTCACACGCAAGAAAAAGAAGAGTCAGGCTTACTTAGATAAGTACACACACACACACACACACACACACACACACACACACACACACATATATATATACAGGGTGAACCTAAAAACGGTCCCCAACCCTAATTAGGCCCCGTTTCTTAGTGTTTTGTCCGAATGAAATGAAACTTTGGTCATAACTAGTTTATTATATTCAAAACATCACATCAAAACACCCCTTTGGCTTTTTTTTTCTCCGTTGACTGTAAAATGCTCAGAAAAAACAATTGAATGTCCTCTGGTTTTTTTTTGGGGGGGGGAGGGGTCAGCCTATATATATATATATATATATATATATATATATATATATATATGTGTGTGTGTGTCTGTGTGTATATGTGTGTGTGTGCGTGTGTGTTATCCCTTGAAGGCACACCCGTTTTAAGGGTAGAGGTGCTATCTTTCTCTTTGGCAGTGAATATCTTCACTCACTCTTCTATTTGATAAAAAATATCTTCTTCGTTTCAACATCTGACCTTACTCATAAAACAAGGTGGAGGCATAGGTCAGCAGTCTATTACCAACGGTTATGAGAATCTTACAAAAGACTTACATGAATCAATCGTGTCGTCGGCCATAACTGACAAAAAAAAAAAAAAATCAGCTGCAATCATCATTGCGGTTAACTCGTGTGAATAGGAACTATGTTTCTTTTATTATTTCTGCATCGCGATTGAATATCGTGAACTGTCACGACATTATAAGATTACAGTGGGAAAGATCATGTATAACTCTTTATGGATTTCATTCTATCTATCTATCTATCTATCTATCTATCTATCTATCTATCATGCCATTTTGCTACAGCATTTTTCAAACCGAAAGTGACTTTGATACGGCCAGAGCGGTTATGTTCAGTCTAGAATGTCCACCTCCCAAGCATTGCCTTCTCTTTAACAATGAGTTATTTATTACAAATCACATAAGGCACCTCTACCATAACTGCTGATGAAGCTGATCCAACATTACAAAGAGTGCGCTTGCCCTATTGCACCGTCTTCTTAAAACCACACCTGACCTTGTGTTATCTATCTCTATATCTATGCCATGAATTGTTTATATCGTTACCCACTATCCAACCATTGTGAGGTTAATTGCGCACAACCAACAAAAAGGCTAAGCTGCCTGCCCAACGGTTTGATTCTAACTTCACTTTAGACTCTACGAACGAGGGGGCCTCCTAAATTTCCCTTTGCGGGCACAGGCTACTCCCGATAACCTGAAAATCACTCCTTCCCATGTTCGTGATACCATAAAAAACCTAGACTCATCGAAGGCGCATGTGCCTGATCTAATCCCTGCTATACTACGAAAGAAATGCTCTGCTGAGCTTGCCCCGGTTCACTCTAAACACTTTCACAAATGCGTTACCGAAAATGTATTTTCTGGCTGCTGGAAAATTTTTTCTGTTGTACCTGTCTTCAATAATTCTGGCGAAAGACCTGACCCACTAAATTATCGCCCTATTAACTTCCTAACTCTCTTCGCGAAAATATGTGAATCCTAAATCAGTCTAGCACTAGTCCACCACTTCATAGACAATACCCTTCTCTCTGACCGACGGTATGGATTTAGGCAAGACCGTCCCACTGAAGTTATCTTAACTGTAATCTCCGAACGTACACATCATGAAATGGATAAGACAGTAGACGTTAGTTCAGTAGCTCTAGATATATCTAAGACCTTCGACAGGATTTGTTATGATGGTCTTCGCATGAAAATTAGATCTTATAGTATTACCTAACGAATATTTAATAAAATTAGATCCTGGGGAAAATCCAGGTTGTCCTAGATGGTTGGACGTCAAAACGGCATGTTAAACGCGACTCTTGGATTTATATTATTCCTGATATTCATAAATAACATCCCTGATAGAATGTTCTTTTAGGTGAGTATATTTGCTGACGATATTACGCTCTGTAACAGACTTGAGAGGAAAACGAATATAGAGATATCTAAGAAACTCGCTAAAACCTCATGGGAAGATCTCCAGTCTTTAGTAGAATGGAGCCATAAATGGATGTCAATGTTCAATGCTTTCTCGACTTAGTTCTTTCTTTTAATAATTACAAGAAACTTTCTCAACCACTTTTAAATATGATTCATTATAAAATGTCTACGCATCATACTTTCTTCTCATATTCACTAATTGTATAAATTATATTTCAAATTAAATTGCATGTATTTTATAATAAGGATTCACTTTTTAAACATCCTGTACACTCACATACGCGCACGCGCGAAGAACTTGATTGAAAAACAGAAGACAATTAGATTTCCTATCACAATTGCTGTACTTGATCATTTTTAGCCAAAGTGCCGTTCCATCATACGACGAAGAAGCTGGCTGCAGATGAACAGATAAATTTGTTCTCCAGCAACCACAGGGGTATTTCTCTGATAAAGTATATCACCATTTTCCACGTAGATATTTGTAAAAAAAAAAAAAAATTAAAATGCTTTCTTACAGGTGCCGGTTTACGTTTCAATATTTTGTATGGAAAGACTGTGCATTTCATTCATTATATTCTCAGAAAGCAATTAAGTTTTTTTAAAAAAAATTTTTATTGGAGTTTTCATTGTCTCATTGTGGGTTCATAGTAAAACAGCCTGATTTAAACGTTCCTACTATTAGTTATCCTTTCCTTGTTCAGTAACGTTTAGGTTGTTTATCCCCCTCTTTCTTTCTTTCTCTCTCTTTGTCTCTCCTCTTTCTCCACAAACACACGAACACACATACGCACACACACGCACACACACATATGTATATTAGTAGAAGTACTCGACGTTGCCCCGGGTTGAATGATGATCATCGAAATTGATAAAATAGCTCATTTTTCAATCAAGATTGACTGCCGGCTCTAATTGGGGGCACACCACGGTGCGCCTAGAATAGCTTCACATGCCTCTTGAAGTGACTAAGTTCGCAATATATTGTAGTCTGTTTTGCATTATAGAGAACCTACTATTTATTCCATAACATTATTTGTATATATATATTGGTATGCATTAAAGTTTAAAATGCGGAAGTCAAGTATCATGTTTAAGTTGTGCTCTAAACAGAAACATTCATCCCGTGTCCCATCAAAGAGCCTACTGTTGATATTATATGTCTGGCATTACTAGTTGTGCGGTGATAATGGCTTGAATTTAAGTTTTAAAAAGAAAAAGTCAAGTATGATGGTGCAACTGCGCTTCAAACAGAACTATTCATTCCGAGCTTTTCGACTTTTGTGGTAATAAAACTTTTCAAATCCACTGGTCATGTAAGACTGTTTAATATGTTAACTTGGGTAAAAATAGCCTGTTCTTTCTTTCATCGTATTATTTCGATTATCAATTATCGATACTCATCGATTATCAGTTATTGATACTCATCGAAAACATTCTGCTACAAAACCTATCTAAGAACACCGTCAGTCACATAAATTACAATCATGTGAAATTACATAAAAATCGATCCAGCCGTTTTGTAGTCCATAAGGAGCGATCTCACAGACACACATACACACAAAGTTTCATTTTATATAATACTAGCAGGATTCGTTAACTGGCGGTGCCCGTGGTAGCCTACCCCCCTCCCTGCGTAAAAAATGAAAGCACGGCTGTTGTTACTGTTGTCCAACACCCCAAACCTCCTCATGTTAAGAACGAGTTTCGGAATAGACACCTCAACCTCCCTATGTTTAAAATGGTTTTCGGAATATACACCTCATTTTGTGAGTGTGTGGGGGGGGGGTGATGTTGGAACAACACCGTTGTAACAGTTTACGAATTTTTAACGGAATCCAACTTGAAAAAAATATAAACGTAGCAGTGGTTCTCACCCAATGAGTCACACGTACATCTCGTGATATAATAGCCATTAACAATAATGATGGGAGAGTCATAGTTATTAAAAAAAAATGTAAATAAAGTTTTAGGAAAACAAAATAATTAATGATACTGCTTGGCCATGTGCTCTTTCAAACGAAACAAAACTGCACAAATAATTTGATTAGCATTGAAATTTTTCTGAGGACATTTCGTTGTTTATTTGATCGAATTCGACAAATTTAATCTTCATCTTTTCAATATAGACTGTTTTCACAGACATTCATGTTACAAGCTAATTTTCTCTGTCGCAACTTATTTAATTATTTATAATTTATAATTTAAATTTTCAGTTTATATTACGCACGAGAAAATTGTTTTCGAAAAGGAACCGATACAAGAGTGGTCATATTGACATAAGAATGAAAACAAAAATAATGAAATGAAACTGCGACACTAACCTTTCAAAAGGTTTAACCGGCTTCCTCCGTAGGATGAAGTTTCATAGGGATATGTATTTCACAAGCGGTCTCAAGTCGAATATATATTCCCGTTAGGGGTGATAAAGACGTTAGGATTTTGCTACTCTTCCAGAGAGGTGTCGATGTCTCCTACATACAGCGTCTGGTATTCTCAAATTGGTCACCACACTTATATTTCCAATTTGGTAATCCCTCTTGTAATGGGCAGTTTGAACATTGTAACCCGTAAAAGCAGACCACCTCCCACAGTGCGATTCTTATAGCAAGTTCGGTAGGTCTATATCAAACGGTGTGAGCGTGCAAAGAGGTCCCTATGTGACATTCCTGGAGCCTCCACCCCGTTGGTAGAGGTGAGCGATGTAACCCGTCAAAACATCTCATACCTTATGGTTAGTTATCTTGCCACAAATTTAAATCTAACAACGGGGGGGGGGTATGATATGTGCCCCCATTCCTGGTGCTCCACTCCAGTTGGTGAGGTAAGCGGTGTAGCCCGTCGAAACATTCATCTCCCCATAGTTAATTATCCTGCAAAATTTGGCAGCTTTACCTAAAACACTTTGACCGTTCATACTGTTTACACCCTGGTTGGTGGAGGAGATGACTTTATCAGACCCATTTTTTCCTTCGTGATACCTCTTCTCTCATTGCGTGTGTTCAGTTTAGTATAATATTAAATCATATAGGAGCATATTTGTGTACAAACAGACACACCCACACGACGTTAAGCTTTACACACACACACACAAACACACACACAAACACACACACACACACACATATATATATATATATATATATATATATATATATATATATATATATAAGGTTAAAAGGACGCAAGCAATGCGGAAAGGACCGGAATCACAAGAGTAAAGAAAAGAAAAGAAATAAATAAATAGACGGGTATGTTTAATTTATAATAATAATAATAATAATAATAATAATAATAATAATAATAATAATTATTATTATTATTATTATTATTATTATAATATTATTATAATAATTATTATTATTATTATTATTATTATTATTATTATTATTAATGCTATTATTATTATTATTATTATTATTATTATTATTATTATTGTATTTCTATTAGAAGATGTACTTATGGTGAAATTTATTATCCTATTATGTTAATGTATTTTGTCTATTAATTTGTTTCTTCTTCATCATATTTATATTGTAATAATAATAATAATAATAATAATAATAATTATTATTATTATTATTATTATTAATATTATTATTATTATTAGTAGTAGTAGTAGTATTATTAATGTATACACCTAAGATTTTTTTTAAATTATAATATCGCGGAATAATCAAGGTAACTTATGGTGTAAGGGAGATTATTGTGTTTAACTTTATTTTATCTCTTTTTTTTCTAACTTGTTTTAAATATATTTTTTTGTTGTTTATGTTTTCATTTTCTGTTTTTAATTTTATTGGTGTGTAATGGATCTAAATTAGCTTAATTTAATATATTTTTATTATATTTATGGCTATAATTCTTTTTGTCTATGTATATTGATATTTACTTTTACTGTTATTATTATTATTATTATTATTATTATTATTATTATTATTATTATTATTATTAATGCCTCAAACAAGCGACGTAGCTAAGACTTTTTATTATTATTACTGTATCGCGGTGAAACTCCGGTGTAAGGGAGATAACTGCGTTTAACATTATTTCTTTATCTTTTTTCTTTTTTTCTGACTTGTTATAAATATATTTTTGTTGTTTATGTTTTTATTTCCGATTTTTATTTGTATTGATGTGTTAAGGTGCTAATGTCTTTTTAGTTAAACTTTGTTGCTATAATATTCTTTATTATTATTATTATTATTATTATTATTATTATTATTATTATTATTATTATTATTATTATTGTCTCAAACAAGCGGCGTAGCTAAAAAATTTTTGTAGTACCGCAGTAACACTCCAGGTAACCTTCGGTGTAAGTGAGATAACTGCTTCATTTTATTTCTTTTATTTTTTCGTATTTGTTATAAACATATTTTCGTTGTTTATGTTTTTATTTTCTATTTTTATTTGTGTTAATTTGTAACGGGGTTAACTTGGCTGAATTTCATGTATTTTTTGTTACACTTTGTGGCTATAATAGCTTTCTTTGTTTATATATACTAATATTTACATTTTTCCTATGTTTATTTCTTCGTATTAGTTACTTGATAACTTGATTTTCTCTATCTCTTTTTAACGTCTACCTTAATCAATCTTCTCTCATTCATTCTTATGTCTCCATTACTTTTTTCTCTTTTTTCTTATTTTAGTTAGTTTTATTTATCTATTATTACTGTTTTATTTTTTTTAAATATGAGGCGATTTAAAATCTGATTCTTGAATATAAATGTGTTTGGTGTTATTAATGCATAGAGTAATATATTCTGGTAGCTACATGTATGAAATATAAAAATTGGTATATGCATACATATATTTTATCCATGTGTGTGTATGCGTGTGTTAATATATGTATCTTATTATCTACCTTCTAACTCATATCTTTGCTCTTTGGTCTGTATATATTTATATGTTCGTATTATAATCTCATCTACACATTTACCATAATGTATCGTGTGGATGTTTTTTTTGTATTTACCTCGTAGTCTATGCGTAAGTTACTGTGTGTAGTCATTTCCTTTCTCTTTTTTTATATTTATTTTTTATTAGATTATATATTATTTTATTTATTTATTTTTTATATTTTATAATTTGTATGTCGGTGTTAATATATGTTCTCTTGTTATTAGTGGTCAAAGGATGAAGAGAAGCTCAGTTCCAGCCTGTTATTAAAAGAAGGTTTGTGTTTGGAGTGCTTCAGTAATTCTGACATTTCCAAGGTTTCTGACTGAGGCAAAGATACTAACACGAATGTTACGGGGTGTGATGTTGCATGAAATAATATGCTTGTTGAATAAGGAGATTCTAGTGTGTATATATTCTTTTATGCGTTAATGTAGCGGTCTAGTGGTATTCCATATGAAGGATTTGTTGCCTTTAGAACATTGCAGGTCGTAGATCACGTGGGTGCGCAAACATAAGCCTGTATATTGGATGGTGCAAGGATCGGGTGTATGTGATGAGTGTTTCCGGGTAAGGTGCTGTCGTAAGGTGGTGCCGGAGTGGATAAGTTGTATGTCTAGGTGCTCATGGTGCATGACACTACCATCTAAACAGCTGAGCAGATTCTATTGTTGAAGTAGGGGAGCTTGTGAAAACAGGTATTTAAGGGAGTTTAGCGTTGGCGTTTTGTTCTTTTTTGAGTGAAGATAAGGTGGAATTGGGACATCCGTTTCTGAACAGGGTGTGTAGGAAGTTGTTAGTGTGCAGAATTTTGTCGGGTGTGTTAGTGCCTTCTGCGTATGCATGAAGTCTCTGCATGTGCATAGCTCAGTTTATCTTTCAGGGGTAAGACATATTTCAAGTGTACAAACAGACGCCTGCATGCTAGTTTTCTGTAGAATTCTGGACCTATAGAGCCGTTTCCTTTGAATAATAATAATAATAATAATAATAATAATAATAATAATAATAATAATAACAATAATAAAAACAACAAATTAAACAAGATCTAAAAAAGTCGATCCAATAAATGTTAATAACAAAAAAAAGTAAATATAACTAAATTATCCTCAGCTACCCACGGTTTTAACTAGTCACATCTTACTGCGGTCCTAACCTCTACCTGCGGTCCTGTTGTCTTCTGCCATCTTGAATATACTTTGTTTTCTTTTGAAAAGGGGAGGTATATCTCCTGAAATTAATCAAACTTCAATACCATCAACGGACTTTATATACACCGGACATACCAATAACTTAGTTGCAAATGAATTATGTAACGAAGATAAGAAAGATAAACGAGGAAACAGTTAGACATTTCTCTACTCGAACATGCCCGTCTATTTATTTATTTGTTTTTCTTTTCTTTTCTATTGTGATTCCGGTCCTTTCCGCATTGCTTTTGGCTTTTAAAACTTCCATATATTTCATTACCAGTAATGCTTCAAACAAACTACCATTTACTTATTTATATATATATATATATATATATATTGCATTATCCACAAACACGATCTTGGTCGGCTGTAATATTAACTTGAAAGAACCTTGGGAATTTTGAAATTGGGAATGCAGTTACTGACTGACATACACACACAGCTATATGCGTGTCTCTCATTCTCACTCTCTGTTTCTTTCTTTCTCTCTGTATATATATATATATATAATTATATATATATATGTTTCTCCTTCTCACTCTCTCTTTCTCTCTCTCTCTCTCTATATATATATATATATATATATATAATAAATTGATCACCTGTAAAAAAATGTATGTATATATATATATATATATATATATATATATATATATATATATATATATATATACAATTTATTAAATGAGAACCCTGAAGAAAAACAAAAAAATAATAATACTTCTCTTTTTTCTTTTTGTGTTTTTTTCTGTTTGTTTTAACTTTTTGTTTTATTAGTGGTAATTTTTAGAGCTTCTGCCAATTCTATTAACACTGGATAACGCACACACATAAGCAACTTACATTGAAGAATATTTCCGCGTTCGAATAACAGCAATACCGACAGAACATCCTCGAAATAACAACATCAGGGCATTTAACTTACGAAAAAAAAAAAAAAAGATCAAGAGATATATCTTCAGTCTTAGATGATGGATTTTCGGAGATCGGAAATTTCAATTACAAAAAGAGAAAAACACAAAATTCTCGAAAGAACAAAAAAACAATAATAATTTGTTTTTTTTTTCTTATTTAATAACATGTTTGCACCTTAAACTGTTTTTTAAACAGTTTATATGTTTATTTTGATGTTTTTTTATAAATGATGCATTTAAGAGATCGCACCAATTCTTTCTCTCTCTCTCTCTTTCTCTCTCTCTCTCTCTCTCTATATATATATATATATATATATATATATATATATATGTATATATATGTATGTATTAAAAAAAAGTAAAAACAAAAAATATATATGCCGTTCCCACATTCGGAGGTACCAAATTGGTAAAAGGGAAAATTATTCCCATTTCGAATTTAGGTAAAATAATTTGCATAATTGAATTTATTTAAAAAGTATCGCAAAAAATACATCACACATACGCACACACACACACACACACACACACACACATATATATATATATATATACATATACATATATATATATATGTATGTATGTATAGTTAAGCTTAAATAAAAATATATTTTAAGCTATATCTTTTATAATATAAAATGTGTCAAATAACAAACTCAATTCGTTGGCAAGGTCGCTGAAAAAATGGTGGGGTCTTTCTATCGATCTAATAGATATCTACCGGCTGATGCAATTGTTTCCCTATATAAGTGCCAGTCTGTCCAATGGTGGAGTATTGTTGCCAAATGCGCGCAAAAGCTGCTAAGAAGACCTTGTCCATACTTGACAGAGTTCAAAATAGACTTCGTCACCTAGTGGAGCATGCTTTTTTCTCTTCCATGCAATCTCTTTCTCACAGAAGAGACGTTGCGAGCCTGTATCCTTTTTATCGTTATTTTAATGCCAAGGGCTCACTTGAGCTCTAATCTATGCTTCCCCCTCGCCAAACATTCACGAGAAACACTCGTCTAATTGAAAACACTATCAATAAGCCTGGTCTTCGAAGTTTCAAAAGTATAGCGTCAGATAAGTGATAATAGGGTAATTTACTATGCAGAATTTAAAAATCACACTTATTTTGTTCAATTAAGTTACATTTTTGAGATACGTGGCTGTAAAAATAGTTAAAAACGCCATTGAGTTTATTCCCTTTTTGTTTTCACAAAAGAAATATTTTTTTCTTGTATAGTTCAGAAGATAAAGAGAATAAATTACAGAAAATCTAATCATGGATGAAGAGCCTTTTTCAGTGACTTTCTCCTGTGTTAGGCAGCCATTACCCCTCGCTTCAAGCGCTAATAGTAGTCCACAAAAAAGTTCACATCCCACCGGCCTTGGTAGCTTTCTTTCATGACACGTGGATGTCAAAAGCGTTCTCCCTGTTCCTCACTCAAGTCACCATAGTTATGAGAGAATAGTCCAAGTGGGACCGTAGAAAGTGCATTTTGACCGACATGCGAGCCATTAATTTTTAATTGCGGTTCAACGGCTCATCGACTTCTTTTTCATATTATCCACTTCGATTATTTTATAGAAAGTTTCTTATCACTGATTAAACGACAACCGATCAGACAGCTGCAGTCAGTGCATCGTAAAACATTGAGTCCATTATTTCTTTATCTGAGGCTAATCAAAGATGTTAGACTTAAGCTTTGTCAGACTGATCCGAGGAAACTTCTGCTGAAGAAAAGTAAATCCCATACCGTCCTTGTCCATTTCCTTCACAAAATTCTTCATCAGTCTCAGTTTGTAAAAGTAAAGGTAGGAGTAATTCCTCAATTGGTTCAACAAGAGAACGAGCCCGAACTTTGTGTGAACCAAGTTCCAAACGTTGTCGTGGTGGCCATTAATGTCTGATCATCAGCCCAACTATTCCACAAACACAAACAGCATGGATATGTTATGTATCCACCATGTAGTCCCAAAACTCCACAGACCAACCAACCATGGTCATTGTAGTTCAGAACAGATTAGCTGATCCATGTTATCATGAGTTTCTTTCATTTGCACCGAATTACTGATTGGGATTGAAGATTATTTATTTCCATTGTGAAAGAGGACTCCCTTGAAACTTCTGCTGGAAGAGTCGATGAACAACAATCTCCATTCAGTAGCAACATAGTCCAGTCCCATTGACTGAATCAAACCAGCAATGTTGTTGCAGTAAACTAATGACGAGTTCTTCTGGATTGTTAAGAACTGTCTAAATTCTCTTTCACGCTCTCGATACAGAAAGACTGTTGCCTCAGGTGCTAGCCAATTTTGTCACGGATTGTAGGTTTATATTCCGTGTCAGGTCATTGAGATCTGTTTGTGTTAGAAGCACTGGCCGGTCATTCTCTTCTAGCATGTATTATCCACCCTCTGTCTTGTCTAGTGCGTTATTAGATTCAGATTCAGAGTTAGAATCCATTACAACATCATGTTCGAGAACGGTCAAGCCTGGACCATTGGGGACTGGTCGCATGGCAGACGGAACATTAAGATACTGAATACAATGCGTGTTCTTGCGGTTGACTCCTTTAAGATTAGTCATTCAGAAATAGCATACTGACACATGACCGTTACCCTCTCTCCAAACAATTGGAACAACGAATGGCTTACTCTTCCTTTTTTATTTCTCCAATCCCGCAAGTTCTCGACACGTTTTGCAGCAAACATGAGGTTCAAATGGTTTGTCCAAAGTAAGTATGATATGCCTTCTCCATTAAATCAGTTATACTTTTTAGTCGACGATGATGAATCACATTACCACATATGTAGCAGAAACCGTCAGGATGACCTGTGCATTTGCGTTCTATTTTCTGTCACTCTAAAACACGTGTCAAACATAGAAACACAAGAAGCACAGATTATTGTAAAATCAGTCACATTGATTGGAGATCACTCTTTTCTAAACCATTTTCAGTTTCAGTGTTGTCAATGCAGTTTCAGTTTCGGTTCCAATTTCCTGAAAATGAACAAAAACATCATAAGGTTTCAGTATCAGTTTCGGGGTGCTACAGTATAATTTTAACGCAAAAATATATAAATAAATAAAAAATAAGAATAGGCTATACCGGCAGCCTCGTTTTCCTTATACTTAGTACTATACAAGGCACAAAAGTCGCACTTCTCATATCTCAAAAACTAAACCTGATCCAAGGAAACGGGTGGAATTTTTTGATTCAGCGCACCAAAAAAACTATAAATCACTTTAAAAAGCTTCGACCTTTGAAAAATAAATAAATAAACGCAGGCAACACTTTATCTATGCCTAAATCTAAACGTAGATTCCATGAACAAAGCTTCTCTCTTAAAACTGCATCCCTGTGAAACTCTCTTCCGTTTACCTGCTTTTCAGCTGACTACAATATGATCGTCTTCAAGTCCAATGTAAACAAGTTCTTGATGAGTTGACCCCCTTAAGTAATCTAATTTATCAAATGTACATTTCTCACGATTACTATAATATTGCCCTTTTGACCACTGTACATTCTTTAACCCTTATCCTCGAATGGCCTCTGTGCTTTGATAAGTAATTATTCTTTCATAAGAAAGATATCTTTTCGATTTTAGAGCATATATGAAGCTTTAGATCGAGTATAGAGCTTCCAGTCGTGACTTACATGGCTTGTATAGGCTGCGACGTTGTGTGATTGTATAAATAATTATATATAATCTCACAGTAAAAAGTTCATATATATATATATATATATATATATATATATATGCATAGATATTATTGTATGCATGTGTGTGTATGCGTACTTTGTGTTGACATGTATATTTATATCGGTAAACATTCGTTGGCTGTTTTTTTTTAAAGAAGGTGCAAGCAAATGCGTTATAATGGAATAGAGATATGAAAGTGAGATGTCTCTCCCGGCCTAGGCAGCCAATATTCGTCCCTGATGGAACTTTTAGCTCGAGGGCAAAAGACAACTTTCATTTGGATACTCCGAATGCAACCGAGAATCTATTAAAGAACCTTCCAACGAGAGGGAGGAGGTCATCGATGTGTGGGAATACTTTTTAAGGAGTGGAAGATACATCATAAAGAAGCGTGAAGAGGGCAGAAGCAGGGCACTTTCGTTAATTGGAATCAGAGATGTGTCCTTTCGAATTACGCGATTTACACTGAATATGCAGAAAATGACGGTAGCGCAGAACTAAGTAAAATTGCCCTTTCGCAATATTTTATCGACAGTAAAATATACTTCGCAAATTAGTAAGAGATATTTTCCTCCTCGACAAAACTTTCTCCCTGAAGATACGTTGTTAGTCTCTATCGTCAGTTTGATGATATATTCTCGACTGAACTCCAATTTTTGGTTATTCCTTGTAACAAATCCACAGCAAGAAATCCGCCATTCCCTAATTCTGTGGAAGTGCTTATAAAATAAACGCCGGGATGCAATACTGTTGTGATGCGCCATGGATAGAACTTGGCAGACAATGCGAAATCTATTAAATTAGGAATTCATATTTTGTCTAAAAGGGTTGAGCTACCAATACAGATATGACAGTGGCCGAATGGTCGTGTTGTAGAGATAAACTATATTGAGACATTTTCTTAGCTAGTAGAGAGAGACTATCTTCTTTAAGCATTTTTTGAGAATGTTAGAGCTAACAGGTTGAATGAGAAAAATGCTACCACCATGACAATTGGAGGTTTGAAAGCTTTTTTTTTTAAAGGAGATTAGCTTTGCTTGTTTTTAGCATAACGTGTGGCCATCCACTTTTGACGCCATTTTACGTCAGATAAAAGTCATTATTAAAGAATTAAAGTATTACTTCCAATGTATTGACATTTGATTGGCCTCCGTGCCGAGGATAGAGCGTAGTCTTATCAAGAAGTACACCCATCATTTCATCGGATAGGTCACTTATCAAGATCGTGGAGATGTTCCCCATAGACTCCTGAGGCACAACCGCGTTGATGTGATGTTGTTTATATGTACAACCTTCGAGAAGGATCTGATTCTTTATTTTAATTGATTAAAATCTGATTATCTATAATATAAATCTCACCTGTCCGTTTAAATGTATGTATGTATGTATGTATGTCAGATCAGGTCATATACTACTGTTACCATGTTACCCAGTAGTACCTGCCTCATGGTCGGGTCACCGGCGACTAAACTGGTTCCCCCACCAGACTTGTTTGGTGAGGAGGGTGGCTAGTCTCCCTGAAGGATTAAAACAAGACCTTTTAAAGGGCGAATTAACCCTTTTTCGGGGTCAATGGCCAACTAGCACCGTGTGTGTTTGTGTGTATGTATGTGTGTGTTGGGGTGGAGAGAGCTCCCATAAGCCGTGGTGAAGGCAACCTTTCTAGGAGAAGAAAATCTCTGATTAAAAAAAAACATAAAGTGAGAGACCAGTACCCGCATTAAGCTGGTCTGCAGTTTAACTTGTTGCTGGCTATTTTGCTCTTGCTTGTTGCTGGATCTCAACATTTTGAATCGAGAGAGAGACTTAGCTGTCGTACAAAGCTAAGACTCTGTAACACCATCTGTGTATAGATACTCCCTCAGACATTTGTCTATTAAAATGGTCCTGTGGCGATGAAAGTCATTTTTGGGATCTTGGACTTTAAGAATCTGAGGGAGTGGCACTCGTCTGACAAGACGTTGCAATCATCATCATGTATGCCTAAAACTTTCGACAGAGGCGACAGATTTTCACGAGATCAGTATCGTTTTGATACTCAACCTTTCGACGAAAAATATCGAATAATTTGCTAAAAGCATTACTTCCTTCACCATCAACAGGGCAGTTTCGTTATTTTCGAAAATCTCTTTTCGAAAATCTCTTTTCGATTGACTAGCCTTAATTTAAACCTTCGCCACTTCCGGTTTGCCAATGGAGGCAACGACAAAGACGCAACTTTTTTTTCATGTGCTTTTCCTTTTTCTTCGGGTCCGAGCCGCTAACACTAAAAGGCCAATCAAATGAAGTATAGGTGGTTTAGACAGTTACATTAAATTTAGCTTAAATTTACAGTTTTTGAAAAAATTACAAGTGCGGACTTTCTTTTTGCCGGCACTGTATATTAGATTTTTTGAACACTTTCTAATCGCTGCGGATTGTAAGACATACCCAGTTTTTTCATATATAAGTTATCATTATCATTTTTTCATAACCTAAAAAAAAAACATGAACTATTCATTTTTAATTTTGAGTAAAGGATTTCTTTTCGAATTCATTTCAGACGATGGGAGGTGTCTGACTTGCTATTTACTTTAAAAATAAATATTTCCCTTGTATCTTTTTCACATTTTAATTGGATAATAAGACTTTGAACTACTGCTGCGGGTTCAAACGAAAACATGAGTGATTTTTGAGGACTTAAAGAAAAAATTCCTAACCGTTAAAATTACTGTTTTTGCATAATTTCTTCGATTCTTGTGAATTTGGACATCGAATTTGTATCATTAAAAGAAGATAAAATAATATAAAGCAGTATACGAGGATCAACATACACATAGAAAGAAACGATTCATGATCGAAATATATTGTATAGACATCGCTGCAGACAAAGCCTGAAGTTACTTAATGTAAAGAGTTATCTAGAAGGAAACATAATTATCGTAAATATCGGAGATGCCTGCGTACTTTAGTTTTGAAAACAACTAAGACTATAAGTAGGAGGAAAACAATCAGCAGAAACAGAATCCTACAAACGTGTAATTTTGGGAAAGAACCTATTGAAATAGGAAGTGGAATTACAATGATGTATGAAACAGTGAATTTATGTACCAATCCAAGTTATGACAACAGGACCATTGCCAACACCCTCAGAATGCAAATCGGGATAACAAGGACGTGCCCAGGGTGATGAAAACAAAGTCAACACCAAAATGTATCTGGATGTATTGAATAATGAGTGATTCCCCGGTGTAATCACGTGGCCGCTGACAGACGCTGGTTGTGGCAGCAGGACTTGACGCTGGCCCACTACTGGATTGCTACAACTTTGTACCCTTCTCCCACTACCCCCCCATCATCCGACCTAAACCGGCTGGACTATTTCGTTTGGTCATACGTCGAGAACATATACCAACATGACCTCCCACGACACCAAAGCCGGCCTGATCGCCACCATCCGCCGAGTATTCGCCGAGCTCCCGCCGGCGCTCGTGGGAAATGAATGCTCTCAGCTCCGGACTCATATCAAAAGCGTTGATTGAAGCTAAAGGTGGCTACATTAAATTGATGTCAGCTGTACTACATGGCATGATTTTTTTCAATAAAACGTTTAAAATGAAGCTGGAGTGTTGTTTTCTTTAGGGGGACAATTTTATGGTTCCACCCTGTATGATTCAAAGAAAACATTGCTTATAGCAACATCATGTCTATGAGAGAGAGAGAGAGAGAGAGAGAGAGAGAGAGAGAGAGAGAGAGAGAGAGAGAAGGTGCAGAGAAGAATAACAGATTGAACCAATCAAATTACAAATGTGCTGCTGAAGCTTATAAGGACACTTCAAATGAGACAGACATTCACCAGCCTAAATATGACGACATTACTCCGTACAAGGTTTAATACTATATTTGTAGACATCGAGAATAGTTCCAGGTGTTAGAAACTGGTTAGAATGACAGAGCGAACCAAGTCTACGAGAAGCAGAAAGATCAATGAATCTAACGTAAACAGTTTTGATTAGAAAGAAATACCAAAAAGTATCAAGTCGATTTCTCGAGAGCAGAGCCATCCACGAGTATTTAGAAAAGAAAAGGAGCACACCTACGATTGAAAGACTTGATTTACGTTCTCGAAGTATGAAAAAAAGAAAACGATGGAAAATGATAGGCTCGCCACAACATCTTTGTCACGTGGTAGAATTTTCCCTAATAACACCTTTTTCAATAATTAGATCGAAAATATCATTAAAAAATACTTGATCTTTGTTATGAGGTATACATTTTCTCCGATAACATAGTTTTCAATAGCGATTTCACATTGTTTTAAACGCTACTTACCAGCCGACACAATCACATTGACATACCGGTTTTCGCCAGATCACCGAAGTTAAGCAACGTTAAACCTAGCCAGTACCAGATGGGTGACGATTTGGGAAGGCGAGTCTGTAGACTGAACATTGAAAGAATAGTTTGGTAAGGAAGTATACACACACAGACAATTTCACTTTTATAGATATATAGCTTTAGTATTCAAAGAAAACACAAAGAAATATCATTATTCTTACGTTTTTCATTTTATTTATTGTTAGTAATATTATTTCCCTACTTCTTATTCGTTTATTTATTTATTTATTTATTTATTATTATTAATATTATTATTATTATTATTATTATTATTATTATTATTATTATTATTATTATTATTATTATATTTTTGTAATTCATTTTTCCTTTATCCAAAGGCTTTTAGAATCTTTCCCGCCACATTGACATACCGTCGAACGAAAATGAAAAAAAATAAAAATAAAATGGCGAAGACAAAAGAAAATTGGCTGGACGTGTTGGCCGCTGAAACAATAATAATGCCTCCTGGACAAACATGGCGTCCAAAAAGAAGATGTGATTTCGCCATTCAATTTCCACTCACATATAAAATCGATTTTCAATATTCTGATAAGATCTTCGACAAAACTTATTCATCATTTCATGAAGTTATATAAAGACTTTCTTAGAAATCATATTTCGATAATGGAAAATAGGACCGATGACGCGCGGGCACACACACACACAGACACACACACACACACAGAGACACACACACACACACACACACCTTGTATATAACATTATCTTGTGAGGTTTAAATAGTAAGACCTAAATAGGATTTATATTGGCTTATTTATGTTATCAAATTTGAATTATGGCACATTTTCAAATTGTTGTATTGCTAATAACATGTTACAACAATTTTAATTATTTGGATTGTTTAGCTTATTGTTCTCATGGTGAGTGTTATTCGCACAGAGTTTCGGCTGAAACGAACTAAGTATCATGATGTATATATATATATATATATATATATATATATATATATGTGTGTGTGCGTGTGTGTGTGTGTGCGTGTGTGTGTGTGTTTTAAACAAAATACGCATGGGTATCGATTCTGTTTCGTAAAACACTTTTTTCAATAATATTGACAATTAGTATAGATATCCCGGAAAATTGAGCACCTTCAAACAAACGATTCGAATTCTTGTAATGCTGAGCCAACCCTCTTTTTCCTTAGTAGAAAAAGAAGCATTTTCTCAACACCCGAAAAAGGTCGCAGGTTTCAGCGAACGAAACGTTGTGTTAATAACACCAAAGACGAGAATAATAGTCCGATTAATCAAAAGAACACAAGTATTATGGTATATGTTAGTGATTAATAAAAATTATTACATTGACCACCAAATATCACGTTTAAGTAAAAAGTTTGGTATGAAGCGTTCATTTTTAACGTTTTTTTTAAAAAAACATTTCCACGGGCTAAAATGTCTAGTATATATATATATATATATATATATATATATATATATATATATATATATATATATATATATATATATATATATATATACATATATATATATATATATATATATTTATGTATATATGTATATATGGATATATATATATATATATATATATACACTTGTGCCCGATATTATTCATACCCCCTTGAAAATTGAGTTTATTAGGTGTAACTTTTGTAAGAATTTATTGTTTACGTCCACATTGATACATATTCTTAATAAACCTCTTCTGATCATTTTCGTCATTTTAAAATCTCGGGATACTTGTAATAAAAGAAATATACAGCTATTTATAAAATCTGCAATGTTCAAAAATAATCATACCCCCTTATTTTTTCAGTATTAATCGAGTTTCTGACTGTTTGTTTTCTGTTTGATTCTTATTTTGAATGCTTTTATACAACCTTTGATTAATTTCATTTCGTTTTTTGCATTTTTCAGAAATTAAAATGATATCAACTGAAAACCAATAAAAGAATAAAAATTATTAGAATGAGGAAGAAAAAAGAGCTTAGTAATGATCTTAGGACTAAAATTGTGAATTCACATAAGGATGGTTTAGGTTACAAGTCAATTTCCAAGAAATTTGAGGTCCCTACAGCAACAGTACAGAGCATCATCAAAAAATTCCAGAGCCACCACACAACAAACAACTTGATTGGTGGAGGAAGGAAAAGGAAACTGTCTGCTAGAGCCACCAGGAATATTGTAAGAAGTGTTAATGCAAATCCAACCACCACTAATAAGGACATTTTAGAAAATCTGGAGTCTTCTCGCATAAAAATATCAAGGCAAACATTGCAAAGGACTCTGCATGAAAATGGTCTGAAAGGAAGAAGACCAAGAAGGACTCCATTGCACACCGGAAAACACCTTGCAGCACGTCTAAAGTTTGCTAGGACCCATGTGAATTCTCCAGAGTCCGTTTTCTCAAGTATTTTGTGGACTGACGAAACAAAAATGTAATTGTTTGGCCATATGGATGCTTCTTACGTTTGAAGGAAGAAAGGAGAAGCTTACAACCCAAAGAACACCATACCCACGGTGAAACATGGTGGTGGTAGCCTAATGTTTTGGGGCTCCTTTTCGGCTAGTGGTCCAGGTAGTTTGGTCAAGATAGATGGAACCATGAAGAAGGAGCAATATTTGGAGATACTCCAGAAAAACATTAGACAGGATGCGGAGAAGCTCCATTTAGGACCAAACTGGGTCCTTCAACAGGATAATGATCCAAAACATACTGCCAAAATAGTCAAGAAATGGTTTGAGGATAATCAAATTAATGTTTTGGAATGGCCTAGCCAGAGTCCCGACCTGAACCCTATCGAAAACCTCTGTCACATATTGAAAACTGAGGTTAAAAAGCGGAAACCTAGAAATTTGAGGGATTTGGAGAACTACTGCATTGAAGAATGGTCAAAAATCAGTGTTGATACTTGTAAAAACCTTGTTGATAAATATCCCAAACGGTTACAGGCAGTTATTAAGAATAAAGGGCATGCTATTGACTATTAGTAAGAGAGGTATGAATAATTTTGAACTAGTGGCATTATTGTTTTTCTTTGTATAATGTTTCAAACTTGCATAATTTATTTATTTGTTGAGTTTAAATTAAATGCTTATGCTTGGTTTATTGTTTGAAATCCCTTTAATATTGTCTACCTTCTGGTTTGAGCAATATTCTTATAGAAATCTCAAAGATCCGAGGGGTATGAATAATATCGGGCACAAGTGTATATATATATATATATATATATATATATATATATATATATATATATATATATATAAATTGTTATACCAAAATCACGACAACAAATATTGAATTGATAGCAACAAGAAGTGCATTTTCATTGTTCGTTACAATTGTTTCGCGATTATTCGGACAATTTAAAACTTTATATCGTTTGAAAATATTCACAGGACGGCCTTTCCTCAGCCGTTTAGTAAAACACTTTTTTAATGAAAAATATCGAATCAATTTCCCTTTTAAGAAAAACTATGTGATAAAAACAAAAAAAACATGTTTTAAAGAAAGTGTTTTTCTCAACGTCTGAAGAGAGACCGTTCTTGTGAATATTTTCAAACGATATAAAGTTTGAAATTGTCCTAATGGTCGCGAAACAATTGTAACGACCAATGAAAATACACTAATTGTTGCTATCAGTTTAATCTTCGTTGTCTTTATTTTGTTAAAAAAATATATGAATGCTCTATTACAAAAACTGGTAAATTTGAAGCTTACAAATTAATTCACCTTATACTGACTCAAAATTTATTGGTATATGAACGATTGTCGAATTCTCAGTTATATAATCATAATAAAATTCGGAATTTTATGAATAATATATATATATATATATATATATATATATATATATATATATATATATATATATATATATATATATATATATATATCAGGCAGTAGACAAGAAAAGTTAATTAGACAAAAACAAATGAAAACTTCAATCTACAATAAGTATTGATATACTGTTTGCAACTCTGCGCAATAAGGATTTATTAATTATCTTTGTTTGAGATATTCTGTCGAAAAATAAGTTTTACATGTAAATTTTAGTTTATTCTTTTTCATTAATGCTCCTTGTATATATATATATATGTATATATATATATATATGTATATATAAAACACAGTGACCTACGAAAACGTTGCCTATTCGGTCATTAGACCATATTTGCTATGGTCAAGTGCGTTAATCGTTACGCCTTGAGGTCCCAGATTACTTATGCGTTATATTTATATATATGTATGTGTGCGTGTAGGTGCGTGCGTATGTGCGTGCATGCGTATGGTCGTGTGTGTGCGCGTGCGAGTGTATGAATGTTTGTGTGTGTGTATGTGTGTGAAGTTATGTAGCAACAACCAAGAATGAAACGGTATGAAAATTATCGACGCCGACTGTGAAATCGAAATTGATGTCTCGCCGTCCCATCTGTTCCTCTTTCCAATTACACATGTGTTCATGTTCGGAGGTATGAACCCATATTGCTTCAAGTCCAGGGGGTAAAAATGCTAACGATAAATCATAAACAATGAATAGGATACAATAGATGTCTGCGATGAATTGTTAATAGACTGTATTGTGTTGACATTTCTGTTGAAAACAGTTTTGACGTGACACAGGAAATAGACCGTATTACAAACAAAGAGAGTAAATGGGTCTGCTAATACACGACCTCCTTCCTTCCCTCTTTCTTTCTCTTTTATATATGTATATATGTATATATATATATATATATATATATATATATATATATATATATATATATATTTGTGTGTGCGTGTGTGTGTGTGTGTGTGTATAACAGAGTAATTTACGAAGATGTGTATTTCATGTGCTTATTTCGAAAAAATTAAATAATTTTTATTAACAACATATCCAAATATTTACGGAAAAGCTTCATCAATGTAAATTCTATCCATCAATATGAATTGCCTTGTACACACACACACACACACACACACACACACACACACACACACACACACACACATATATATATAAACAATGTCAATCGCTTTATTGCTGCAGATTGATAAAGTATCAATATTTCACTAAATATACGTCACAAAAAACGAAGCCTATAGATTCAAGGAAGGGTGCAGTTGCCTTAGCAGAAGGATAGTGCATTATCATTCATAAAAAAATATCTGAAAGCGACGTAGGTCATCTAGCCATGTCAATAAATGATTATCCAAAAAGGCCGTGTACGCATTACTGGTAAGCTTTACACCCTCTGGAACTTCGGAATGGTCCAACCAACTTATCCACTATGTTACCCGCCCAAAACATGATGTCTGCACTTCCTTGTTGGCGGTGAACTCTGTAAGGGGTCGGCGTTCGGTTTAGGTTACAAACTTTGGCCCATCCATCCGGACCGTAAAGGTTTGCACGGACCTCATCCGTAAATAGAACACGTTGGAAATCCATTTTCATGTAATTCTGTGCCCAAGTCTTTTTTCCCTACGTTTTTTGCTCAATAGATGACTCGGAAGAGGGTTGATGTTCCTTGCCAACTCACTCAATACATTGCACCTGGATCTTGGAATCATTCTAGCTCTTACAAAAATAGAAGCACCGGTACTGTTTGTGTTTCGGTTGACTTTCCTACAAATTTTCCGAATACCACCATCTGTAAGGTTTGTCCTAGTGCTCTCATCCTTTCTGAATTTGGTGTTAGGGTTGTTCACGGATGAACCACATATTCTTGGATCTATTTCCATCTGCTTAGCTAAATCTTTGATGGCCAATCCTTCTGTGAATCCAGCAACAATGCTTTGCATTTTGATAACCTTCAATCGCCCTTTCTTGACACTGTAAAGGATAAAGGGATGGACAGTATAAATTCCTTGATAATAAGTAAAATGAATATCGCATGAATTTGAATAACATTTTTTGAAATAACAAACCTTTAAGCAATACTTTGTTTGTGACGTGGATTGAGTAAAATATTGATATTTTACTTATCTGCAATAAATCAATTGCCCGCAAATCTCTGGCCCTGATGGAAGGGAAGACCAAGGGATGTCATTGTTGTACGCGCTATCTCGCATATTTTCGCTTACCCGGAAAAATTCTTACTTGTGGAACATTTACATGCGATATTCGAAAATGAAAATGCGACCCTGTTTGTTATTTGCCAAAGCTGGTTAGAACCAAGCCGCTGCTCAGCCACTTTGAACTTAATCGATTAAGCATACGATTCTCTCTCGTTTTTATTATTCATTCACAGTGGTTGCTGACAGTCCTGAAGACGGCTTTAGTTTCAGTACATCAATTACGTTGGAAGAAATAGAAATAGTGATTTCTGTACACAATGGCAGCAGAACGTTCTGGAAAGAATTACGGCTGGCGGTAAGGTTTTTGCTGAAATTCTTTGGAAGGTATGAAGCGGTCTATACCTACAATCAACCATTTCGCCAGGTCTGATACGTTTTGTAAAACATGGAATTCAGAGTACACGTTTTTAAAACATGGAATTCAGAAATAGATCTAATATAAATATGCAGGAGCTATCCTAATCAGACATAGAGTATCGATATTCTGTACGATGGAGAGATAAGTTAGAGGACTTATTGAATTTTGCCTTTTTCTTAACTGATACAACCGAGTGGTCGGAAGATCCCAGTGGAGAGAGAACGAAAGATAAACACAGACGCGAGGGTTTGCCGAAGAATAAGCAGACAGGATATGGTTAATTTTTATGTGATTCTCTGAAAGAGGTTGTACATGTCGTCGTTGTTGTGGGGGCAATAAAGGGCAAATCTAAACGCAGTGGTGTGAGCAAGGGCAACCCGGGAGCATAGGTAGTCTAATTTAAGGTCTTTTCTACTGGTGTACATTAATTACAAACTCATCTAAGGAAATAGTTGGTCCAATGTCAGTTTCGCTTAGGAATAATAGATCTGGTTTAGTCTCATGTAATTTGGTTTATACGTCGACCCCTGATATTGGAAAAGAAGACATGGCAATACGTTGGAAGTTGGAGTTCAAGATTAAATCTTGTATACTTGTTGGAGACTTTTCAATGGTGGAGTATTGCCTTAGATATGTGTTCATTCGTTTACCCTTCGTATCTCATATAAAACGCGATATTATCAGCAAAATATATCCATCTCGAAGACAATTTTATCATGGAAAGTATTTATAAATACTATGAATAATAATGATTCAAGTATCGACGATTGCGGCGCACCCGCATTAACATCATATTGTTTTGACGAAAGAACGTCGATGACAACCTGGATTTTTCTCATGTCTAAGAAAGATTTAATTATATTAAGTATTCATTAGTAGTACAATATTAGAGTATTGCTATTTTCCAGCGTCCTATTATTCGTATTTGGTTGCTTGCCTCTGCATTATATCTGGAACGTAATTCTCTTTCCTTTCCTGAGACAATTTTTGTTGGATACTGGGTTACAGAATATAACGGGAATCATTGTTCGTGCAAATAACGGAACAGAACGCAGACGATAAAATCCAGACAGAAAATCAGAAATTGTGTTAGCAATCTCAGCACCGAAAGAATATTTTTAATTTCCGTACAGTGTCCATTATCAAGCATGTTTGTGAGTTTTATTTTTCTTGCACGTTTGATGACTGTTTAAAAAGGTATTTCGAAGTTAGCTCATCTCATCATTGTAAATATTATTTATTTGCTTTTATATCAAACTTTCGCCCCCCATATATATATATATATATATATATATATATATATATATATATATATATATATATATATATATATATATATATATATATATATATATACTAGCCCGGGTAGGATTTTAAAAGTGACTTATACAATATTGGATATCTGTATGTTTTACTGATTCATGCGATAATTGTTTAAATGAGAAAAGTTTTTATTTCGTCTTTTTTTTACGTTTGCATGAATAGGACCACGTAGAATCATCTCAAATGAATAGTTTCGGATAGAATGATTTTTAAAACTATTTCAAATATAAATAGTTAAGAAAATTTTGAATTTACGAATGATATAAAAATTTACGAATAAAGTAGTTAATAAAGTGATGGTGTATTAAAATGTGTTTTCCGTTATGTAATTAAACAAATGTGGTATGAAAATTCACTAATAATCAAAACTGTTATAATAAATCTGGTTATTATGTTAAAATAAATATGTAGTATTATTTAATAACGTCTGTTTAGTGCTGTATGGGACATCCATAGATTTCACTTTCTAAAAGAACCAATGGATGACGTAAGTGCATGGATGACAGCAATTGCAGTAATATTTTGTGTTATTATGTTTAAACACACTTGAAAGAATATGTTTACCCCGGATAATAATAAATTCTGGTAAAATATGTTCCACTAATCAAACCATTTTCCGTTAATTACATGAAATTGAATATTAATGAATATTACTGCGGCAAAAAAACTACTAAAATAATAACATACACATGTGTTTGAAAATGTTTATTTAAATAATAACAAATAAATATTTTTGGAAATTGATTTTTTAAATAATAACAAATAAATATGTTTGAAAATGTTTTTTAAATAATAACAAATAAATATGTTTAACAATGTTTTTTTAAATAATAACAAATACATATGTTTGAAAAGTTTTTTTTAAAATAATAACAAATAAATATGTTTGAAAATGTTTAAGTAATAACAAATACATATGCTTGAAAAATTTTTTTTAAATAATAACAAATAAATATGTTTAAAAATGTTTTTTAAATGATAACTAATACATATGTTTGAAAATGTTTATTTAAATAATAACAAATAAATATTTTTGGAAATATATTTTTTAAATAATAACAAATAAATATGTTTGAAAATGTTTTTTTAAAAAATAATAACAAATAAATATTTTTAGAAATTGATTTTTTAAATAATAACAAATACATATGTTTGAAAATGTTGTTTAAATAATAACAAATAAATATATTTGAAAATGTTTTTAAATAATAACAAATAAATATGTTTGAAATTTTTTTTTAATAATAATAAATAAATATGTTTGAAAATGTTTTTAAATAATAAAAAATACATATATTTGAAAATTTTTTTTAAATAATAACAAATAAATATATTTGAATTTTTTTAAATAATAACACATACATATGTTTGAAAATGTTTTTTTTTTAAAATAATAACAAATAAATATATTTGAAAATGATCTAGCTTATGTTCATATTCTTTTAAACCTTCATTTTAATTATACTAAGTAGATACTAATCAGTCATTCTCACCTTTTAATTTTATTTTAGTTTATTTATTTATTTTCTCAATGGAGAGTAGTTAATGCAAGTGGATGTGTTATCGGCAGCTACAGTAACTCTCGTTTCTCTTTTGTTGTCCTTCAGTCCTAATTTCCAATGAATGATTTTTCTGACAAAGGGTGAAGAAAAAGCTGCTTTCCAGGTCGGTAGTACTTTGTAAAGAGAAGCCTGAGATGTCGGAAAATTTCTGTTTCTATGTCTGTCCTTGTGATCATGTCACTAGTAAGGGTGGTGGAGGTAAACGTTTCATCTGGGCTGACGTTACCCTCCTGATAGTCAGGGATATGAACCTTGGATTAACCACTAAGGAGGCTGTCCTATCAGCAGGTGCAAAGTACCGGGGCTGCTGTATTGCCATTTGGTGAATGGATTCTGGACCATACAGTAGTTTCTGGTAGGGTCTCCCGAGGCCATACTAGTCGGTAATTGTTACGGCTTTACCTTATCATGCACTACAAAAAAGATTCTTGTCTTTTTATCTCTTATTTTCCCTTTCTGTCCTGCTCCAACCAAATGTACCGACCTGCTCCACAAACCCCAAAACATCAATAATCATGACAAACCTCCAAAAAAGAAACAGGAATAAATCTAGAAGCCCATCTTCCAACGTAGACCCCTACTACCAGATCTCCTTCTCCAACATAAGGGGTCTACGTTCCAACCTCCCAGAGGTTGAAACACAATTACAGGAGACAAAACCGGACATATTCTTTCTAAGTGAAACTGGCATAGCGCCAACCACTTCTCTAGACGAATTCATAATTAAAGGATACTCTAACTTAACATCTAAATCTGACCCCCAATATCGCCATGGGCATGGAATATGTGCCTACATCAAAGATGGCTTTCCATGTGGTAGGGATATCTCCAGAGAAGACCATAATTTACCATATATGTGCTTCCGGGTTGCACTAGCTTATACCACTGCATTTATATTTGCCCTCTATTGCCCCCACAACAGTGGGGTTACTATCTTTAAGAGCATATCTGAGAAAATTGACCACATCCTGTCTGCTCCTCCTTCGGCTAACATTCACATTTACGGTGACTTCAATGTCCATAATGTGGAATAGCTGACCCACTCAAATAAAACCTATAACGAGGGGAGGTTTTGTCACGATTTTGCCATTGCCTATGACCTCACTCAGATTTCTCACGAACCCACCCGTGTGCCCGATTCTACCGGTAAATATGCAAGCCTTCTAGACCTTTTCCTCACAAATTCCCCTGAGCTGTGTTCATGTTCCGTTATATCTCCTCTGTGACCCTCTGGCCACTCTGTTATAGCAGTTAAGATAAAAATGAAATGTAATAAGCCTTCAGACGTACCTCTCTACCGTACAGTATATCGATACTCTATGGCTGACTGGGATAGCTTCCGTACATTCATATCTGACCTACCTCTGCATTCCATGTTTACAAAGGATGTGTCCTCTATAGTATCAGACCTGACACAATGGCTAATTGTAGGCGTAGACCGATTCATACCATCTAAAAAATTCCAACAAAAACCTAACAGCCAGCCATGGCTCTCCCCAGAATGTGCTGCTGTTATCGCGCACAGAAATCACTTTTTCCATAGCTACCAACATAATAGATGCGCTGAGACTAAGGCTGCTTTCAGGACTGCAAGCAACGACTGTAAAAAAGTAATAACAAATGCAAGAGAGTTGTATGCTCAGTCTGTTAAATCTGTTAGCTGAGCAGCGGCTTGGTTCCCACCAGTTCTGGCAAATAGCAAACAGGATCTTGAACAGAAGCGTTCTATTCTAACTATCATCAATGGACATGAGGTCATCTTGTCAGCATCAGACAAGGCCAGACTATTTGCCAAGAACTTTGCAGCTAATTTTACCCTATGCGACAATGGCCATCACTTCCTGTATTTCCTCCTATAACAGACAACACTCTATGCAACATACAAATATCTGTGCGTGAGGTCGCCAAGCTAATCAAGAACCTTGATTCCAGTAAAGCAACTGGCCCTGATGGCATTCCAATTATAGTGCTGAAAAAGCTCCAACCAGAACTTGCCACCATACTTACAAAACTGTTTAAGTATTGCCTTAAGGATAAGTGCTTTCCAACACCTTGGAAAACCTCATCAGTATACCCTGTATTTTAAAATTCAGGTGAAAAGTCACTCCCTTTCAGTACAGACCAATAAGTCTCCTGTGTGTCATGAGTAAGTTGTTGGAATTCATATTAAATAAAGAAGTAGTCAACCATCTCAACAGAAACAACCTTCTTAGTGACATGCAATATGGTTTCCGCTCTGCAAGATCTACAGCAGATATGCTAACGGTTATATCACATATGATTAGTGAATCTCTAGACAAAGGGTTCCTTTTCAGGGCAATAGCTCTTGACATATCGAAGATCTTCGATAAGGTATGGCATAAGGGCCTATTTCACAAGATTTCCAGCTACGGTATTACTGGAAATGTTTTCTCAATCATTAAATCATTTCTCTCCGATAGGTTCATAAGAGAAGTGGTTGATGGGCAGAAAACCGAGGCCCACAGTATTAATGCTGGAGTCCCCCAGGGGTCCATCCTGGGTCCAACTCTCTTCCTGATCTACATCAATGATCTCCCAAAACACATACTTTAATCATTCATTGACATCTTGCTGATGACACGACCATCTATGGCAACACATCAAAGGCTGTAAATGACAAAGTTCTCTCTAATTCTCTCTCTCCTCTGATCTTGAGCATGTGGTACAATGGGGAAAGAGGTGGCTGGTAACTTTTAATGCATCCGAAACCAAGCTTCTATCTTTACATCATCAACGCTCTGATCCCCATCTGGCATCAATTGAAATGGATGGCTCTCGTCTTGGGGAGGCTCCATGTTTTGACAAGCTTCTGGGTTTGATCTTTACTCCTGATATGAAATGGAATACGTACATAAAATATGTTGCCAGGGACGCTGGGAAAATGGTGGGATCCTTCTACCGCTCCAGAAGATATCTCACTACTGATGCAATTCTCTATCTATATAAAAGCCAAGTAAGTCTAAGGATGGAGTACTTCTGCCACATCTGGGAAGGAGCTGCTAAAAACAGCCTATCCTGTCTTGACAGAGTACAAAATAGACTTCGTGGGTTGGTGGGGGATGCCCTTCCCCTTCCCTGCAGCCTCTCTCCCACAGAAGAGACGTTACGAGCCTGTCTTTGTTTTATCGTTATTTCCATGACAAGTGCTCGTCTGAGCTCCAATCTCTTGTCCCCCCTCGCCCATCTTTCACGAGAAACACCCGTCTTGCTGAAACTACTGTCAATAATTTTCCGCACTCTTTATCTGTGCCTAAATCCAAACGTAGATTCTATGAGCAAAGCTTCTTTCCCAGAACTACACGATTGTGGAACTCTGTTCCGTTTGCCTGTTTCCCACCTGACTACAACTTGAATGTCTTCAAATCCAACATAAACAAATTCCTTACAAACCGCCCCCTTAAGTAAGACACTTTATCAAATCTCCAATACTAATGATTACTACGATACTATCTCATTGATTACTGTACACGCAATAACCCTTATCCCTGAATGGCCTCCGGGCCTGGATAAGTGGTGACCCCCATGTAAAAAATGTATTTCTTTTTAAAAACATAATAACAAATATATATATGCTTGAATATGTTATTTTTAAAAAATAATAACAATACATATATTTAAAATAGTTACTTTTTATAATAACAAATACACATATTTTAAAATGTTTTTTTAATAATAACAAATACATGTTTTAAAATTTTACTTTAAACAATAACAAATGCATGTGTTTGAAAATGTCTTTTTTAAATAATAACAAGTACATATGCTCCAAATGTTATTTTTAAGAAAATAATAACAAATACATATGTTTCAAAAGGGTTTTTTTTAATAATAACAAAAACATATGTTTGAAAATATTATTTTTTAATAATAACAGATACATATGTTTGAAAATATTATTTTTTAAACAAAATAACAGATACATATGTTTGAAAATGTTATTTTTTAAACATAATAACAGATACATATGTTTGAAAATATTATTTTTAAACATAATAACAGATACATATGTTTGAAAATATTATTTTTAAACATAATAACAGATACATAGGTTTGAAAATATTATTTTTTAAACATAATAACAGATACATATGTTTGAAAATATTATTTTTAAACATAATAACAGATACATAGGTTTGAAAATATTATTTTTAAACATAATAACAGATACATATGTTTGAAAATATTATTTTTAAACATAATAACAGATACATATGTTTGAAAATATTATTTTTTAAACATTATAACAGATACATATGTTTGAAAATATTATTTTTAAACATAATAACAGATACATATGTTTGAAAATATTATTTTTTAAACATAATAACAGATACATATGTTTGAAAATATTATTTTTTAAACATAATAACAGATACATATGTTTGAAAATATTATTTTTAAACATAATAACAGATACATATGTTTGAAAATATTATTTTTTTAATAATAACAGATACATATGTTTGAAAATATTATTTTTAAACATAATAACAGATACATATGTTTGAAAATATTATTTTTTAATAATAACAGATACATATGTTTGAAAATATTATTTTTTAAACATAATAACAGATACATATGTTTGAAAATATTATTTTTTAATAATAACAGATACATATGTTTGAAAATGTTATTTTTTAATAATAACAGATACATATGTTTGAAAATATTATTTTTAAACATAATAACAGATACATATGTTTGAAAATATTATTTTTTAATAATAACAGATACATATGTTTGAAAATATTATTTTGAAACATAATAACAGATACATATGTTTGAAAATATTATTTTTTAATAATAACAGATACATATGTTTGAAAATGTTATTTTTTAAATAATATTAGTTATTCATTTACTACTAGCCTACATGTTTTTCAACTTTGTAGGAGAAAAATCGAATAACCTAAAATAAAAGAACGCAACACAGAACCCTTGAATTTTTGGAAGCTTATAGTTGTTTTGAACAAACTCATACACCTTCTAGTACATCATTACAATAATTTAGCTAACAATAAATTATAATAGAACTTCTTACATAAGTAGCACATAAACGCTCATATCTATTTCAAATAAACGGTTAAATGTTTGCATGCTCTTTCTGTGTGAAAGTATTATCACGTATTTATTAGGGTTACCCAGTATTGCTCAGGATCATAAAAACAAAATTAAACTAGTTAAATTGCAAAACCTAATTATGTTCTACAAAGCAAAAAGAAAAACAACAACCCACCTCCACTTTTCCTTCTTCCCATTTCCCCTTTCTCTTTCTATCATCCACCATTTTCTGACTGGTTTCTTAACTTAAAATGTATCAAACATTAATATTTTAACCCTTTTCCCTCTCCCAGTGCAAAACCCATTCATTTTCTGCAAAACAAGGAACAAACACAATAAAATCAACTATAAAACCACCAAACCAAACCAAACATAACGCTACAAACAAGTGAGGGAAGACGTAAACAGTTTGAAGAATAAAAAACTTCTACAAAATAAAATGCAACATGAATACTATTTCCCAAATAACTGGATTCGGCATTAAATAACCTGAAAACGGTTGATATTCCGTAAAACAAAACAAGCAAACAAAACTCTACAAACAAATATTTAGAAATATAAAGAACTTGAAACGTAAAAACAGTTTCTACAATAACTGTATTCGGCATTAAATAACCTAAAACCGATTGATATGCCGTAAAACAAAATAACCAAACTAAGAAGAAGTTAAAAAGTGTGTGCAACATCTTTATATTACAACGGTTCCCTCCATCTCTCTTCCTTCTCTGTATCATTTCTCTTTTCCGTTTTTACATTTCTCTCCCGCCTTCTTTCACCCATGTCTAGCTTATTCCTCTCTCTTATTTTGATATATCAGAAATAATAGTTTAAGTCAGTCTCCTCTCATCTACACAAAGTATATAATGAACATCCATTGACAGTGGATAATTATTTGTATTTGCTTTTAGATTTTATTCATCCATAATATGCAACATTGTAAGTGTTTTTTTCGTAATTTTTGAATTTTAATTAAATATACACACAGGCAGCAGCCCTATATATAATAGAAGAACGTTGAGCCTGGTTAGTACCAGATGGATGACCATTTGGGAATTCTAAACGCTCTATATGATCTCCATGTATCTCAGCATTGTTTCCAGTCGTCCTGAGCCTCCACTTGCCACTTGTATTTTACACAGCCGATACACAACATGGGTGGTTGGAGATTACAGAACTCTTGCCACAAAAATCGACGTGTAGGCATCTTTACAGTGGATACACATAGTCTGTCAAGACTTAAGGAAGCTTACAATCTATCTATCCCTCTATCTATCTATCTATCCCTCTATCTATCTATCTATCTATCTATCTATCTATCTAGTATCGTTGCATGTCCATGCCGTAGATGACCTCATGGTTAGTGTTCTCCATAGATTTCGGTTGGTTCGATTCCTCTGAAGACATCATATAATTTAACTTGACAGAATACATGGGGGGGAGAGGTTGTTGCCATTACCTTCCCCAACGCAGACATCTGACTCGCCTGTTTTGCACCTATCCGTTATCCTTAGATCATCCGCATAGCTGCAGTCGAATAACGTAACTCTTAATACCATAGAACTGTTGATCTGCTAGAGATTCATCCTCCTCCATAGCCATCCAACGTCTTGCTGAGAGTTACGTTCTCCTAGATGCATGTCTTAACTAAAACTAGGGGTGCATCTCTCCCAGTGAATTAATTCGATGCCGCCATTCAGTCTCGAAAGACAAAAGATACTACCTGTAGGGGCAGCTACGCGTGTAATTATGTGGCAAGAGTTGCGCAATCCCGACCATACATCTCCTGAATCGGCACTGCTTGAGTCCAGTGGCAAGGAGAAGTCCGTGACGACTGAAAACAATGCTGAGATAAGCTGCGAACACGTGAAGTACCTGGACGTTCCAAATGGTCACCCATCTGGTACTGGCCAGGCTCATCGTTGCTTAACTTCGGTGATCTGACAGGAACCGGTGTGTCAAACGTGATTATGCCGTAGATCAGTGAATTAATGCGCCTCCAGATACCAACCTGGAAATTTCTTATTACTCGGCCCGGAAAATACAGCGCCTAGCCTTCCCAAATGGTCACCCATCTTGTACTGGCTAAGCTTATCCTTGCTCAACTTCGGTGATCTGGTGATTGTGTCGTATATAACTTACCATAAGAAATTAGTTTACTCGATGCAAATTCCCACAAACTCAACGCTCTCCAAACTATTAAGAATTCCTCTAACATATGGAACGTGCATAATTGTTTATTTTATAAAACGTAATTTCAACACAATTGAATGACTCAAACTAGATAGTCAGCTCATATGTTAGCACAGGTTTGAACTGGTTAAAACTAATTACTATAATTATTTTAATTTTCTGTTTCATTTTGTTTGATCAATTATAATATATCTGACGCCATTATTTTTACAGGCATATTGTTGATTGCATGTTGCATCGATTTAGTACAAGTCTATAGAAAATAAACTGAAAAAAAATCTATAATCTAGAAGAACAATGTCTGTGCGAAGAAAAAAAACAAAACAAAAAACAAAGATGTCGTAAGAACTAAAAAAAACAAAAAAACAAAAAACAAAATCGAATAATTTCTTTCTTTTCTCGTTTAGTCAAATGTTTGAGTCTCCAAGTGGTTTTTAAAACAGTTTATCTATTCATTTAAAATTGTTTAATTTTATAAATGCGGTTTAAGAATTTCTTCACATTCTAGGCACACTGATGAGATGTAATACAGCGAAACAGTACTGTATGTGGATGACTATAATACTTCTTATCTTGAGTTGAGCATATTGAGAGGCGGTACACGATATACCATTGGCGTATTAATCGATTCTCTTTGTGTAAACAAATCGAACTTAGGTGTTCGGACGATGTCCAAACATCGTCAATTCACTGTCCGCACAGCAGTTGCTGATTGGCGTAACGCGTTACAGCCTTGACTGCCGTACGAGCGGTTGGGTTTCGATCCTGGCCTGAAGTAGTTGCCTGTCTACCCGCACTGACGAGCTCTGATACAGCGAAACACTACTGTACGTGGATTACTATATATATATATATATATATATATATATATATATATATATATATATACAGAGAAACAGACAGACAGACAGTGAGAGGAAGAGAGGAGAAAGAAAGAGCTTGGACATATGCATGCAAGAGATTCCGTCGGAAGAGAGCAGCAGTCTTCAAATCGGGCCAGTGGTATTTCCACCAGGACACTTCTCCAGTTCACAACTTTACCACAGACTTTACCAAGATGGGCAACAAAACAGCTTTTTACCCTCGCTATAATCCATACCTCTGACTTTTCGTTATTCCGCAAGCTCAAGAAAAACCTTAGAGGCTGTCGTTATTAGACAATTGAGGAGCTGAAAAAGGCTGTGACAGAAGTCATTGACACGCTCACTCAAGAGGACTTTCATGGAGCCTTCCAGAAGTTGTTTGAACGTATAACAAATGTATTACAGCCGAAAGAGATTACTTCAAATGAGCCTGTAGTTCTATGTCTGTTCTATCACTAAAAGTGCCCATACGGAAAGTATCTGGAAATTCATTTAGGACACATCTTATATAGATATGACTATTATTGAAAAGCATATCTTTATTCAAATAATTTCATTCGAGAGACAGGGCAACTGTACACCCCCCCACACACACACACGCTGTGTGTGCAATTGCGTGTCACTGGTTCCGAGTGCAAGTTGCCCAGACAAAGGCGGACTTGTCTTTTGTACTTGAAAGTTAGTAGCAGATCAAAGACGAACATGAATATAAACCACCGCCAATATTGCAATATTAAAAACGACGAATATAGTTAACTTGTTCAATCATCACGGATGCAATTAAGTGTCTTCTTGTTACCAGGCAAAACCGAATAGAAAGGCACACACTCAGTACAGTAGCAATAATCACGAATATAATTAATTTGACAAGGAAATTGCAGACTACACTGGCATCACCAATGGCACACAAGAGAGCGGCCTTATGGTGTGAAATAACAATTCTTTTTTGAATATTGTTTTAAAAAATTATTATTTTAAATAATGTCTGGGTTTGTATGTAATGTTCGTGCAAGCAGGAGGCACCTGCAAAATAAACTGACAGCCTATACAGAAGAAGATAATAACAACTGGCTATATGCTGGATACCAGTGGCTTTTCAGTGATAAGGCAAGCACACTATATATTGTTAGATTGATATAATGTTGGGATACTCTCTAAATTCTGGAAGGATCTACTTACTTATCTATCTATCTATCCGTCTGTATGTCTAGATATTTTATGCACATCTTTCTTTCTCTCTATCTTTATATATATATATATATATATATATATATATATTATATTATTATTATATATGTGTGTGTGTGTAATGGTCGTATAGACTGGTTTCTGGGATGTTAATCCAATAAAACGCGCATAATTATTAAAAGGTGCTCAATGGAGAATAGAGCTGGTATATACTCTATTTATTGTAAAAACATTATTTGTTACATATGTGCATACATGTTTCAGCGGAATCTCAAATCAAAGAGATAACCTCATCCAACCGAAAAAGCACGTCCTTTTTTTTGATTTGATGAGGTGGTCTCTTTGAATTGAGATTCAACTGAAACATATATGCACACATGTAACAAAAATGTTTTTATGACAAATAGACTACCTATATCTCTATCTCTCTCTTTCTCTCTCTCGCTCTCTCTCTCGCTCTCTCTCTCTCTATATATATATATATATGTGTGTGTGTGTGTGTGTGTGTGTGTGTGTGTGTGCGCGCATGTGTGTGTTAAGAGCCTAAAAAATATCAGGAAAAATGATTAATTAACTGGAGTCTCATTTTACGTTAAGTTTATATCAGTTCCACTGTTCGGATCCTCGGCGTGTGGTTCGGACCAGACTTCCGTGATCAACTTGTTTGTTTCGAAGGAACCTATTCTTGAAACTACCTACGTCTTTCGGCTCAAACTTTACCGACTGGCTGTACTCCTCCTGTCTGAGAACTATGTAAAATCCCTAAAGAGCAAGTTGCCTTCGCTTCTTTGGGACAACGGAAAACATTGGGTTCGCAGACAGGTCTGTGTTCTACATCCGTGTGAGAGAGGTTTGTGAATGCCTTACTTGAAGTGTCATTGAGATGCCGAGAGGCTGGCCTTATTGAGCCGAACCTTGAGAGAAGAGTTTGCGTGGAACCCCACAGTCGATGCCGCTTTTCCCGACCTCATCCTCAATCACAAGGTCGAGACACGTCGAAAACCGTGGAGCGACACGCAGTTCTGTGAGAGTGTAGGCCCCCGCTAAAAAATCGCCTAAGATCCAGGGACCTTTCATAGTTGGCTAGAAAGGAACTATATAAGTTACTAGTGAGAGAGGCTACCGATGAACTGCTCGTTGAGCGTTAGGGATAGTTGAAGGACGAGATCTGCTCCCGGTGGAGCTGGGCACCAGGTTTGAGTCATCTCAACAACTCTGCGTTTTCCTTGACCTGATGATTGGTCCGAAACGCGTTTCCCCTCAACGCCATACTGAAAAGTGCCAGACTAGTGAACTCGTCATGTGCCCCCCGTTGCAGAACCCCAGCAGAAGAAACGCCGGAACATGTGTTCTTCGATTACAGTGGACTCAGACGGTACTAGGCGTATGTCAACGAAGTGACAGCTCGCATCGACCCCGAGCAGCCTTGCCCGCTAGACGTGTCCTACGTCAACCACAGCGTAGACCGCCGTGGAACAGGAATAGACGAATGTTGTTTCTTGCGATCCTAACCATGGACAAGATTGTGATATGGAGTTCAAGAGTGCAGAGAAGCGTGAGGTTGAATCTTTTGCTGATCAGGATCTGGTCCTCTTCTTAAAGCACTAGCTAAAGGTAAATACCAGATGTGATAGGAAAAGATTTTACTCCAAGGCCTTTTGTTACAAGAAAAGGGGACCTTTTCTTGTAAGTAAGAAAAACATTAAATAAGTAAAAATGGAATAGGATAGACCGAGAATTGAACTTGGTAAGCTAGGTTCGGAAATAAGTTCAGGAAAGAGATTCAGAAGGAATTCGATTGTTTAGAGATGTTGTTGTGAAAAGGAATTTTGATTGTTGAATTCTTTTTATAAAAACAGAATTAAAACAAGGTCAGTTAGAAAAACGAACAATAACAAATTTAAATATGTTGGAAAATAAGGTCAGGTCGAGAAATAAGTTAGAAGAATTCTTATCTGCAGACATGTGCGGATCACGCATGTTCAGGCCATAGGATCGATCGAGCACGTTTTTTGCTATGCGATGACGTCATGGCTGAGAAATGAATTCTCAATATAGTTGCTAGATTGAGATAGAAACAGGAGAATGGATACAGAGTCGGACAGACAGAGTCAGGGTTGGACAGACAGGAGACAGCTGACATTGGTCAGAAGGAGTCCCCCTTTGGAAGCGAAGGGTTAGAAGTTGTAACCATGTAGTGACTATTGGATTACTGGATGTGAAATCATTGCAACCGGCCGATGTAATAAAGGTACATCTCACCAATTTTGTAATTGCGTCTTCGTGTTGTGTTATTCTCAACAACTAAAGGTAATGTGAATCATTTATACGAACATTGTGTCCACTCATCTTATTAATGAACTTTATGTATAACTCATCTAAGAAATATGTGGTGTCAAGTTAGAGTTTGTGTTCCCCGCCTAAGCATGGCGCACGCGGTTCCAGATTTTGCAGAACTCCAAACTTCTAAAACAAGTGTTTAGACTAGGTGTCTAGCTGGCTGAATGAATGGCTGCCTCCATCTCCGATAGGAAACCTCCAAGATGCCCACACCTTGGTGCTTTCTTTTTCATCCCAGGCTACCCCAATAAGCAATCTTGGAGAATTTCACATACCCCCCATTCCAACCCAGTTTCTTTGATTCTGCCTAGATTATCAGCCTCATATAGAGAACGACTTGCTTGTTTTCGGCCAACACCAAGCCGGAAAACAGTGGGTGTTCTACCACCTAGAGAGGGCCGGGATGGTTTTATTAACACTTTGATTATATTTTTTGGACTTTTTCTCCCATCCTAAGCCAATGAAATAAGATTAGAAAAAATGACTTTTTTTAATAAAATTTTATGTTTACTAATTCATGTTATTGCTTAATTAAAAACACACACTGCATTACACACACACACACACACACACACACACACACACACACACACACACACACACACACACACACACACATTGTGATGAATGAGATGTTTAGCTAGGATCAAGCATAGACTAGCAAAATTAGAATAATGAGGATGATCATAGATACCCCTCCCCAATGTTTGAGTAGCCTTGGGCCTTTTTTTTTGTTTATTACTGCTGTGTTATCAACTCAAAGTGTAGTATCTGTTCTTCAGATGTTGCACTACAATTTCTTATTCTCTCAGTGGAATAGAAATCCTTCACGACTGAGACAATTTTTATTTTTCTTCCTTTTCTCCACGTTAAAAAACGACCCTGTAGGATAGTATATCGTAGGTATTCAAGTTCTCTCCAATAAGACTTATACATTTTAATGTGTGTGCTAATATCAGAATCCATTCGCTTACTCGTAAACCATTTCTTTTCTCGGTAACGTTTCGAATCGATGTGCGTGTCAATAGTTCGGTGCCAATCATGTGTGATTATTCGTGTTCTTGAAAGGGCGCCAAGTGCGAATGGTTCTTCTCTGCATCTCCATCACGCAGGTCGCCATGATGGATATATCGGGCACCGGAACGACAGAAATGGACATGAACAAGCCATTTTGCTGCAGTCGAATGCAGACATCACGCTACGGAAACGAACCACTACGCAATTTACTGATGCTCTTAGTTGCATCTTAGCAGGATATGCGTTCACGCAACTTCGGACGATAGTTATATTGAACACGCACACGCACACACACACACACACACACACACGCACACACACACACACATATATATATATATATATATATATATATATATATATACATCAGTATACATACTAGAAATTACATGTTTACTCATCCATTTAGCTCAAGATAAATTGTTTAAATCTGGAAAATGTGGTTTGCCAAACTGGATTAATATAAACTCTGGAGACAAAATGCAACATTTCACTAACAAGAGTTTCCAAGATATGATCGTCTATAAATATCAATAGTTATAGAAGATTGAAGTTTACATTTGGTTTTGTCGAACAAACGTTTTTTATCTGCTCCCTGATATATATATATATATATATATATATATATATATATATATATATATATATATATATATATATACTAGCGGGGGTACCCGGCGTTGCCCGAGTGTTTGTTTCCGGGACGGGGGGGGGAGTTTTAAAAAATGTTATGGTAGGTAAGTAGGAAGGAGTCATGAGTAAAAGTAGGAAAATAAAGTGTGAAGAAAAAAAAAAACATCTGCAACGTTAACAGTTCGGCCACCAAGAAAAGTCCTTTCCAGTTGTTTAGCAAAAAAAACAAAAACAAAAAAAAACGACTACGGTAGGTCGGCGCGAACGTGAAAATATAATGTGAATCGTCCAGCACGCTAACCACTACGCCACAGAGCACTGCAGCTTAGTTTAGTATAACTTCACATGAAAGGACTACGAAGCCAAACCGGTGTTCTCTTCTCAACTGTTCCTTGTGAACGATCCCCAAACGGTGTTAAGTGGTGGCAGGGGGAGGAGGAATTTATTAGAGAGAAAATATTTTACCACTTCCATTGATCTTAACCAATTTTGGCCGTGACTTCTCAGCAGAAAAAGTATAGAAATCTAAGATTATCGAGGAATTTGGGAAATAATAAGCCTATAACACACCTCAGATATTGTTCTGCCGTTTGTGCATATTATATTTGCATGAAATATCTTGATTTTTAATCCTATTAATGTCAAAATCAGACGCGAAAAAATGAGTTCATTTTATTTATATAGATAGAATAGATAGAAGATAGAAAGAAAGAATAGAAGATAGAAATAGAAGAAGATATATATATATATATATAAATATATATATATATACATATATATATATATATATATATATATATATATATATATATATATATATATAAATAAAGGCTTTCATGAAGGGAAGATGTATTCCTGCGGAATTCATTTTATATTAAAAAAAAAAAAGACGTATTCGGAAGGAATGCGTCTTCCCTTCATGATTGCCTTAATAAAGTTTTGTGCCCACCAAGAAAATCATGAAATATATATGCATATATAGCGAAACATTGTTAAAAATTACAGAAAACTTTGCTTTATTAAACTGTTTGTTTTTTCTATTTTTCATGAACCAGTAGCTAATTCTTTACGCATGCATATTCGTAATGTCATCGTTCGACCTTCACCTGGCAAATTTAATTTTCTTAGTTTTCACACTTTTGCACCGATTTTTACCGGTTAAAACCAAATATAAAGTTTTGCATGAGTTTTAATACAATATATATTATAATTCATGTCTGTAGACCTGAAAACGGATAATTTTCATCAACATGCTTTAAGCGTTTTTTTCTGTTTGTTTTTTTTTTCGCCAGTCATAACCCTGGCAAATATATTCGTTCCGACTGCATCACAAATTTTGGGGGTCCTGTAAGTTGGACATTAAGTCGAATACAGACACTAACTATGTTATCAAATATTTTAGAAAGAAGAACTTGAAGGTTCGACTGATTCCGGAAATCAATACTTACAGACGTTTCAAAGATCCATCTTTATACATTAATCAAAATTAAATATTACTAGCAGGAAGACTCGACGTTGCTCGAGATTGAATGATGAGCTAAGAATGTTTTACACTTCAATATTTTTATTGTCATCAAAATCACCCAATTTTTAATTTAAAATTTAAAATTTTTAGATTTTAATTACCCAGTTTTTAAATTTTAAATATAAAATTTTTAAATTTACATCACTCAATTTTTAAATTTAAAATTTAAAATTTAAATTACCCATTTTTGAATTTAAAATTTAAAAATTAAAATTTAAATCACCCAATTTTTAATCAAATCGATTAATTGTCTGCTCTAGTTGGGAACACATCGCGGTGAACCGGGGTAATGTTTCACCTGCCTCTCCGCAGTTACTTAGTCCAAATTAAATTGTAGTCTATGTTGTAATGTTAAAAACCTACTGTCGATTTTACAAAATATTTTTTTTAATATATAACTAGTCTGGGTGTCCGGCGTTGCCCGGTGTTTAGAGTTGTGTGTAAAGCAAAAAAAAAAAAAAAAAAAAAAGTGGTAATAGGCAGGCAGGCTCGAACCCGTAACGTGAAGGAGGAAAAGAACGTGAAAAAACGTGACGTCTTTGCCGTTGCGCCCATCGCCAAACCGGAAGTGACGAAGGTTAAAATTAAGGCTATTCAATCGAAAAGAGGGGGATTACTTTCGAAAATATCGACCCTTTCCTGTTAAAAAGTGCCCAGTGGAATTAAAGGTTTTAGGTAATTTTTCGATATTTGTCGTCCGGGGAGGGGAGGGGGAGTCGAACTTCAAAACGATATCGATCTCGTGAAAGTGCGTCACCTCTGTCAAAAGTCTAAGGCAGACATACATACATACATAAATACATACACACATACATACATACATTTAAACAGACAGGTGAGATTCATATTACAGAAGATGGCTGTAATAAAAGTTTTAAATACAAAAGTCAGATATCATGTTTCAATACTGCTCTAAATAAATTCATGTCAAACGCGCCCCTATTAAATCAAAAAGCTTACTAATGATATTACTTGCGTGCCCTTGCTGCTTCTAGGGTGATAATGGCTCGAATTTATATTTAAATTAAAAAAGTCAAGTATAATGTTGCAATTGTACTTTAAACAGAAACATTCATTTGGAATGCACCCCTGTCATATAAAAAAACAACTATTGTTTCTGTTATACTAACCTGGGTTTCCGTCGTTACCAGGGTGTTTGGAGGGCTGTGTTGAGAGAGAAAAAATTAGTAGGCAGTCAGGCTCGAACCCGTACCACGAAGGAGGAAAAGAAAGTGAAAAAAAAAACGTGACGTCTTTGCTGTTGCGTCCATCGCCAAACTGGAAGTAACTAATATTTAAATCAAGGCTAGCTAATCGAAAAGAAGGGATGACTTTCGAAAATATCGGTTAAAAAAGAGACCCCTCCCCGGAGAAACGTGCTCAGTTCAGGATGAAGGAATTAACGTTTTTGGCCAATTTTTCGATATTTGTCGTCCGAAAGTTGGAGGTTTAAAACGATACTAGTTTGGTCAAGTTCCTAGGCACTCGTCAAAAGTTTTAGGCGAACATACAAACAAATAAATAATCCAGCAAACACACAAAGTTTGGTATTTATATCATAGATGTCGGAACTTTCGGCTTATGTAGTAATAAAACTTTTCAAATGCACTTGTGACGTTAAGATGTATAAAATGTTAACTTTGTTAGAAATTACCTGTTCCTTCTCTTATCAAATTATTTCGATTATTGATTATCAATACTTATCGAAGACATTCCGATACAAAATGTATCTAAGAACACTGCCAGACACATAAAGTACCTTTGTGGAAAATTTCATAAAAATCGACCCAACCGTTTCCGAATCCGTAAGGAACAAACTCACACAGACAGACAAAGTTCCTTTCATAAAATATCAGATTAACAAGAAAGTTCTTGTGGTTTTTAACTTTAAAATTTAGATGAAAATATCGCGGCCAAAACAAAAATTTAGACCAAAAATTGGCTGAGTAATTTGGTAGAGGCAGTAGAATTCAATTTTTTTAAACTTTGACCCCTTAACATTTATTGTTTTGGGCTCACTTAATTTTTTTTTTTTAAAATTTGGTCCATGTCCAAGTAACCTATATCTAAAATTTCAAGTGTTTAGACCCAAAATTGGCGAAGGAGTTTGGAAGAGTTTTCAATGGTCAAATCGTTGAACTTTGCCCCCTGTACACCTAAATTTCTGGCCAAAAACCAATTAAATGTATTTTCTCAAATCTCAGTACCCCGTATATCAAATCTTGAGTATATAGATTGAAAATGGACAGGGTAGTTTGGTAGGGAAATGTACACACACAGACATATAATTTCACTTTTATACAGGGTGTCCCAAAAGAAGCTGACGGGTTTTAAATTTTATTAACTTCCTCAAATATTTAAGCTATGCTTACCAATTTTTATATGTAGGTAGATGATCCTCTCCTTGATTTTTTTTTTTTTTTAGATATAGTTAAATATCATAGCCTACTTATTCTAATTATATTTACATTTAAAGTCTAATTTTAGTTATGAAAAATGATGTTACTCAAATGTCCACCAATCCCGATTAATCATGCACCGTTACTTCACACCATACTGTACATTTTTAAGGTGTCATTGCCGTTGTGCTTTGTGTGGGGATTTTCTGATCCCCTAATCCTGCAATTTTGCTTATTTATGAACCCATTCAGATTAAAATGAGCCTCATCGGACATAATGAAGTTTTGAGAAATTGGCCAAATTTGGAATTGCAATGTCATATCCCAGTCTTTTTTTTCCTGATCGTTTGGCTGAAGCTCTTGCACCAATTGAATTTTATATGGAAATTTGCCCTATTTATGAAGCATTCTGTGAAGAGATGATCGAGAGACCCCAATTTGACTTGATCTCCTTTTTACTGATGTGGATGGATCCTCGGCCATACTCTCTGCTAATCTCTGACCATTCTCATTACTTCTTGCCGTACGGGGTCTACCAGATTTAGGGCGGTCACATATCGACCCTTGCTCATGAAATCGAGCCACCATAGCTTTTATTGCATTTGGAGTAGGAGAATTTTTTGTGTTGAAGTTTCGTCGAAATTCTCTTGGAGTTTCTGATATTGACTCATTCAACCGAAAATACGACTCTACGATAAATATCAGCTACTCGGTAGTGTAACGACTCAGAATGGCCTTGCAAGGGTTACTCTAGATGATCTGAAAAAATAATAGAAAAATATAAAAAATTAAGAAAATTATGAATTATTTTTTAACCAACAGCTTCTTTTGGGACAACTTGTAGATATATAGATTCGCACCGTTTTATTCGATCTAACATCCGACCTTCCTCCAGGGTACTGTATTGAACTCGAGCACCTTTTTGGAAAACTCGGGAATCGTTCTGTCGAAATCGGAAATCTGTACGAAATTTCAAATGGTACTTCTATTTAATCTACAGGAGTAGAATGCGCTCGTTTCGTCAGCCATGACTAGGTAGATGTCCTAAGTAATTTGCATAAGAATTTTTAGTGTCGCTCGCACTGAGTATTGAAATTTTAACCCCAAAAGTGTGTACCTTACAACTGATTTTTATAAAATGCTTAATCGATTACGTCATGGTTCTATGCGCCATGGCTTACTGAACGAGAGTCACATGACTTTATAATTGAATAAATAAAGTTTTCGTCTTGAAATTTCATGCAGATTCTCGATTCATCAGAAAGGTTACAGAGGTCGTCAAGATACACCTGAAGAAGGTCGGAAATTACATGAACCTAAATGCTATCATAATAGGTAAGATGAGAACAGTAGTCTGAAGGATATAAATAATATAGATAATTAATCCTTATCTAAGAATTCAGAAACAGAAAATTCTTTTTGTGAAGAGAAACTAAAACATTAGTTGCAACTTATTCGTTCTAAGAAAAACAGATTCTCAAAGGAGTTCATGCGAAATTAATTAGAATTGCGTCATAAAATAACACTATCAGATATAGTGAACAAAAAAACCCCAAAGAAACCCACCTCCACTTGGTGCGAGAAAAATCACAAAAAATGCCAGCTATTTATAAATTAATAAATATATACAAGGTGCGTTAAAAAATACTTATTTCTATTTTTATATTTCGCCCCTATGGATGAGATGGGGATTGCAATTTGCATTGTTATGGTGGCTGACCTCATTCAATTATGACTTCACGTTTTATCTTTCTCTTGCATATATTGACGGTGTGGAACTTCGAACTTTACAACCGGGCAACGCTGGGTGACGTTCTAGTATAATACAAATGATAAGAAATTATTGTTTTTGTAAACTACATGTACAAGAGTGAATCGACTCCTGTTATACATAAAATAAATAAAATTATTTTGAAATAATATTTTTCATTTTTTCGTAGAAATATCCTGAATATATTTTCTTACTTTTTATGAAATTTCACATGAAGGTACTTTATATGCCTGGCAGTGTTCTTAGCTAGCTTTTGTATATGGATGTTCCGATAAGTATGGATAATCGAAAATCGAAATAATCCGATGAAAGAAGGAACGGCCGATTTTTATCAAAGTTAACACCTTACACGGCCTAACGTCACAAATGCATTTGAGAGATATTATTATCTCAAAAACCGAAAAGCACGGCATTTAAAATAAACTGTAGGATTTTTGATATGACAGGAGCGCATTCTAAATGAATGTTTCTGTTTAGAGCACAATTGAATTATGATACTTGACTTTTGCATGTTACACTTTAATTATACTCATTATATATAAACATAATTTTAACAAATAAACAGTAGGTTCTCTACAGTACAATGTGAACTATAATATATCATGGACTAATCACCGTATGCCATTTAAAGCTTCCCCAATGCACTAAGATGGGCCCCCAGCTAGAGCAGTCAATCAATCAATTTGATTGAAAAATGCGCAATTTCACTAATTTCGATTGCAATAAAAATATGGGAGTGTGAAATTTTCGTTGATTCCATTTGATCGCGGGCAACGTCGGGTTGCCCTGCTATTATATATATATATATATATATATATATATATGTATATATATATGTATATATATATGTATATATATATATATATATATATATATATATATATATATATATATATATATATATATATATATAAACATAATTCGGGTGCCATCATCTTGAATCGAAAACAAAACATATAGCACTGCAGCTTCAGTCGTTACTGTTTGAACTATAATCAGATTGATAAGAAATAGTTTTAAATGAACCGTGTCAATGTGTATTTGCGCATGCGTGCAAGGGTAGTTTAAGTCGAGTAAAGATATGTTCTTTTCTTTTTCCTTTTTTTTTTTTAAATATTTACCGTTTCGCGCCAATTTTTACCAGATATAAGCATATAAAAGAACGGTCCGCAAAATGCAATCATTTGGCGGGCCTCGTAACGCTCTGCGACCTTGCGTCTCGGGGTGATCAGTATGAAAAAAAGACAGACTAATAGACACAGATGCATAGTTAGTTTTATAAACTGAATGATATATTTGTAAACACTATACCTTCTTTTGATTTTCCATCGATTGAAGAACGATTCTATTCCAAAATACGTTTGAAATTTTACATGGGGCATACGATAAGCTGCAGTGGACTAATTATTACAGTATCCGTTCGATTCACAGATAAAGATTTATAGCGATAAAAGATATTGTTCACCTCAATATCAGGTATAGTTATTAATCACATATATTCACATATACTCGAGATATTTGACATATAGTGCGCATTGTAAATACACGGGTTTTAACTTTTGGCACAGATTAAAAACTTTAGCACACCTGCGCATGCGCACACACACATACACCTATGTATATATATATGAAATAGAGGGTATAGTTGGTATAAAAAAGGGGGAAAGTGCTCAATACGCGAGTAGAGTTAAATATGTTTTTATACCTTCAACCTCGGGGGAGGGTCACTTATATCATTACACATAGCTTCAATAGACAGGACAATAAAAAAAACTGTCCATCTCTTCAGATAATTCGAGCTAAATATTATCTGAAGAGATGAACAGGTGTTTTTATGGTCCTGTCTATTGAAACAGTTTGTAATGATTTGAGTGAAAACCCCGAGGTTGAGAGAATATATATATATATATATATATATATATATATATATATATATATATATATATATATATATATATATTGAGTATGTGCGGTTGTGTAACGAGAAAAATATACGGTGAAAAGTGAAAATGAAATAATTTATTTTTTTTAATTCAAGAAAACAAGGAATCATTTTTTTAATTGCTCTATTTAGTTTATTATTATTATTAGTAATATCTTCTAATTTAAAAGTATTTTCATCTTCATATATATATATATATATGCATATATATATATATATATATATATATATATATATATATACTAGCAAAAGTAGCGTCGTTGACTAGGTTCAAAAACAGCCTATAGAAAATGGACTCTGGTTTATGAAAGTATGATAGGTTATGAAAAGGAAGGGTTGTAAAGAGATAACTTCAAATTTGGGGGTATCAAAACCAAAGCAAAATATGATGAAAGTAAAAATAAAATAGATAAACCCCATAATTTATTATACCATACCTGTTCACACTGAAACACTTATGAAAATATTCTGTGGATCTATATTAAAAAAAAAACCTTGTTAAACTTTGTGACATATTTCCATTCTTTGGAGGTCATGTTCAAACGAACACCTCATAATTTTATTATACCATATTTCTTCAAACTAAAACATAATTATCAAAGTATACTTATGCAGATAGATATGAAAAGTCTTTATTAAAGTGTGTGCCTATTTCCATTCTATGAAGGCCAGGCGCGAACTCAGACCCAACAATTATATTATACCATCCCTATTTAAATTAAAACATACTTATACAAGTATTCTTATGTACATCTATATCAAAAACATTTGTAAACGTTTTTATTTCATTTAAAAAAAAATTATTTCCATACTTTGTGGGCCAGGCGCGAACGCAAACCCCACAATTTTAATGAACCGCCGTTCTGCCAGATAAAACATACCGATTCCTTTGTCTCGATACATCTTCTATCATTATATGTAATCAGGTTTTTAAAATAGTCAAACATATAGGAGCCTATTCGTGACCAGAAACGCAGACACACAGACATTCAGCTTTATATTATATATATATATATATATATATATATATATATATATATATATATAATAGGACAACAAAAATATGTAATGAATTCACAAAACTATATATTGGTAGATATAGAATGGATCATTTATTGAATAATGGAATACAAGAAAAATTTGGGGGATAGAAGGGGCTCTTTATGCTAGGGTATTTCGAAGCCTAATGCTTTTCATCAGAAGAGTAGAGAAGGTGCTAGGTAGCATGGAGATGATGCGGCGTCTAGCGTAGGGTTCATTAGGGACGAACAAGATTAAGAGGAATTATAGAATGTTGGGGCAAGCTTTATTGAATTCTAAATAAATAAGGAGAAGCTTGTTATATATTGTATGATATATAAGATTGTATATGGTATTTAACATAGTGTTGAGATTACTGGGTATATGTATGAGGGTTAAATTGGGGGTGTATTGTTGCTGCGTGGTAATTTATTTTAACGGTTTGTGGGGTGTCTATTTTGTATGGAGTGGTAATTTTGACTGGTGCAACCTTAACGGCAAATGGTGGCTATAAAATCGCTTATAATTTGTGTGTGTGTGTGGGGGGGGGAGGTTATGCAAGGTTGTAGAATTGAAAGGTAATATACGGCAATATTTTTAAGTATCTTCTGGTATTATATAGGAAGTATGATTATAAGGGGGCGGTCGGAGGTAAGGATGGCAATGACTATGAGTGCGTTTAACTTGATGCAAAAGGTTAAGGATACATATAGATGGCAAGGTGGAGGAGTAAGAAGACCATTATTGGTTATAAGAGTGGTAAAAATATACCAAATTAAAGTAGGGTAATTATAATAGTACGAACGATAATAATAATGAAAATTATAATAATAGTAGTAATAATAAAGATGAAAATAAAATAGAAGTAAAATTGAAGATAAAAATAATGATGAAAGACAAAATTAAAGGTAAACATTAAAAATAAACATTAAAAATAATATTACCAATAATTGTGATAAAAGTAAAGTCAATGTTAATAACAGTGAAAATGAAGATAACGGTAGCAGTTATGGTAGCAATGACAGAGGTAATAACGGAGATAATAACAGTAACAGCAATAATAATAATAATAATAATAATAATAATAATAATAATAATAATAATAATAATAATAATAATAATAATAATAGCGGTAAAAACAAGACAGTATATATATATATATATATATATATATAAATTTGTATATATATATAAATTTATATATATATATATTTATATGAACTTTTTCTACACAACTACAGTATAAAAAGTGTGATTGTTTGTGATGGTATACTCTTTTGTTTCAAGTAGACTATTACAATCTTTCTTTATTATCTTCGACCGTTATTAAACAGAAAGATATTGAAAGCTTGCGGAAAACGCGATAATCTGCTCTGCAGACATGAAGTCCTTGAACATGTTTGTTTGACATTTATCTTTCTGTAATTGATAAGCCAATTTCTTATACCTTTAGCATTTTATTAAAATGTGCGTTCTGACTGTGGTACTAGTTATTAAAGACTTTAATTTAATCATCCAAGCGTTTCACCGGGAAATTAAAAAAAATCATTTTACGTTCGATTTGAACAGCTGTTTACAATCTCTCTGTGAATTGTAAAATGTTGGATTTTCATGTGAAAAGAAGGAAGTGGCTATGCGAATAAATTCATTGCTTGGGTTGTTGATTTAATTTTTATACTCTCTACGGTAACATCTTGCAAAAAGGTATGTTTGTTGAACGACTTTAGAGATAATTAACAACCTAATTAAGTATACACACGCCATGAAAAACGTCACCTCCATCTGATAAAGTACACGAAACCCAGACACGTGGATAATGGTTTCACATTAATCAATTGCGAGTTGATGGTAGCACTATGGTTAAAAACACGGATATACTATCTTAGTCTGCCAAGTTCGAATCAATTTTGTTCCACAAGATCATAATCATTTAATATGTTGGCAACTTACTCCTGTAAGTATCCGATGTGTTTCTAGAAATTATTCTGATTATAAAATATGTGGGAAACCAATGCTAACAATACATGTGTTTCTAGAAATAATTCTGATCAGAAAATATTTGGAAAACCAAAGCTAACAATACATGTGTTTCTAGAAACAGTTCTGATAAGAAAATATCTAAGATACTAATGCTAACAATAGATGTGTTTCTAGAAATAATTCTGATCGTAAAATATCTGGGAAACCAATACCAACAATAGATGTGTTTTTAGAAATAATTCTGATCAGAAAATATTTGGGAAAGCAATACCAACAATAGATGTGTTTCTAGAAAGAATTCTGATCAGAAAATATTCGGGAAACCAATGCTTACAAAAGATGCGATTGTAGAAATAATTCTGATCATAAAATATCTGGGAAAGCAATACCAAAAATAGATGTGTTTCTAGAAAGAATTCTGATCAGAAAATATTCGGGAAACCAATGCTTACAAAAGATGCGATTGTAGAAATAATTCTGATCAGAAAATCTCTGGGATTCCAATGCGAACAGTAGATGTGTTTATAGAAATAATTTTAATCAGAAAATAACTGAGAAACCAATGCTAGCATTAGATGTATTTCCGGAAATAATATTGATCATAAAATATTTGGAGAAACTAGATGTGTTTGTAGAAATAATTCTGATCAGAAAATATTTGGGTAGCTAATTGTAACAATATAATCTTCGCACTCATATGATATCATGATGAGTAATAACGTTGATAGTAAAACATTTGTTCGAGACAAGGCAAGATGCCACTGGATAATAAGAGTTAACGGCGGACGAATATTGATTATCACAAAAACAGGAGATGCCTATTGAAAATTACAAGGCTTTAGAAAAAAGGAAAACAGTGAGTATCAAAAGTTCCATAATTTTTCAATTCTTGGAAAGAAACTACTGGAATAAGAAGCAGCATTACAGTTATATTTTAAGCAGTGCATTTTTGGAAGACAACAAGACCAACGAGTGAAACGAGTTGAAACAATTGAAACAGGGAATAAAACAGATAAATTTTAAGAACGTATGTCATATTAATATTTATATAAAAAAAGACTGAGACTAGCAGCAACTCGTTTGTGAGTGGGAAACGTTGCAGTGAAGCAGAAAGGATGACACTATCAAATTACAGATGCATATCTTTTGCATTTTATCAAGACCCATCAGATGTGACATAGATTCATCAATCCAAGAATAACCTCAGATATAAGAAATTTTTTAGAGCGATAGAAAGATCTGATTTTACGAGAAGCGCAAAGAACAATAAATCTAATATTAGAACTCCACTACATTAGAAGGTAATGCCAATAAGTTTTAAAGTTGATTTATATTTGAGAGCCGAGCAATCCGTAAAAATCTCAGAAAGAAAAGAGACACACGCACGATTCAATATTGGAATCCACTTAATTCATGTGACACGTTTTTCAACATACCATATATCCTGTGATGTCATAGAATTGGTGACTTTTCATGACAAATAGATGATTCCATTACTCTAATCTTATACTGTCTCTCTCGATTCTAGTGTAGAAAATTAATGTTCTCAGAATTATTATTAAAAACATGTTCCTAAATTATAAAAATTAAAAGGAACTGGTTAAATGGCAACACCAACCTCCCGGCGCCCTTAAGCTGGACGGATGGCCTGGTTTGGATCCTTGGCAAGTGGTTCGGACCGGGTCTCCAGCTTGACAAAAATTGGTTGGAGGTACGATCGAAGGTGGAGGCTGCAGTCAATTTGTGACTTCCTATGAAACTTTCCTTAAAGGGCAGAGCTAAGGCGAGCGCCACTTACGTCTTTCCTCTCATCCTTTACCGACTGGCCGTACTTCCCCTGCCTGCACAACGCCTAACAGCTCTCATCGAACTCTTGTTCTCGCTTCTTTGGGTGAGCAGACAGGTCTGTATACAACGTCCGTTTGAGGGAGGCTTGGGAATGCCGGACTAGAAGTGTCATGGAGACGCTGAGAGGCTGGCCTTCCTGAGCTACTATATGCAAGATGACTGACCGTGGCACCCTGTGGTTACTGCCGCCTTCCCTGACCTCGTTCTCGACCCTTCTATCAAGAGCCGTGGCAGGCCGCGGGGAGAATCTGCCTACATGACCGAGTGCCGAGTCGCGCTAAAACGACTACCAAGGTCCAGCGACCTTGCGACTGCAACCTGTAGGGAACTCCACAGGGATCTAGTGAAGGGGGTCGCGGACGACCCGCTATGAGCGCGTTTAGGTTGTCAGCAGAGTGAGGTTCAGGTCATCTGAACAATTCAAAGTTCTCTCTGACCTAGCGATAGGCCCGAAATTCAATCCCACTCAACAACATACAATGCAGTTCCGGGTTTTTGGAGTCGCCTGATTGTCCCCGTTGTGGGACAACGGCCGTAGAAACGACTGATCACGCTTTCTTCGATTGCTGCGAACTCCGCCGGTACTGGTCGTATGTCAGCGAGGTGACGGCTCGCATCGATCCTGAGCATCCTCGCCCAATTACCATATCCAATGTCGTGGACAACGTGAGGCCACCGTAGGACCAGGAAAGACAAATGGTCTACGTTATGATCCTGGCCGTGGCGAGAATGGTGATTTAGACGTCGCGTCTGCAAGGTTGCCGGGGGTGTTTTCTTTTTCTGATCAGGATCTGATCACTTTCTTTAAACACCAACTACGGGTGAAAATCCGATGTGATAGAAGAAGGCTGCATGGCGCGGCATTTGGCAGAAGATGGATACATGTAGCAAGTCTGTATGTACAAAGAGGAGCCAAATTTGAATACATGTTCCCCGCCTAGGTGTGGAACGCGCAGTTCCGTAAAGTAAAATTAAACAAGTAGCTTCTCAGCTAGCAGAGTGTGTGTTCCATCCCTCCCCTATTAGGAAGCCTCCAAGATCCCCACTCCCTCTTTCTTGCAGTTTTTGTTTTCACCCCCTCCTCCAAATTTCACCCATCTTGGAGAGAAAGAAATACAAACTATCCTCCAATTCCTTACCCACAAAATTTTCTTTTCTCCATTCACCCCCGTCTAGAGGGGATTCCCACTTAGAGACTGACCCGCAGAAGGGAGGCTCCTTTTACAAACCTAGTGGAACGGGCAGTCTATCAACTAGACGGGGTTGGGAGAGTCCTACTAATCACCTTTTTTTTCTCACCCCCGCCCTCGACACAAATGAATTATTGTACAATTTTTATTGTTATCTTTTTTTTTTGTTTTTACACGTCAATAAAAAATGTTTTAAAAATTGGTAGTTAAGTAGGACGCCCCCCAGTATGAAAGGGTGAATGCGGTATTATGGTGAAAGAAGATACTAGCTGGGAGAAACTTTTGATTTTGTTTTGTTCTGGAGTAACGAGGATTACCAACGTCCCTCACAATCCCCCCTTTTGAGTTGACCATGTCCCTAAGGTTTTTGTTAATTGTTGATTTTCAATGTATTTTTAACATGAATAAAGGATTTAATATTTCAAAGTGAAGTATCTGTTCCGGCAGATACTGCAAGCAAAGCATACCTTGGTCAATGTAGGGGCAACTCTTCATACCAATTGTCACTATCCAGCTTCCCTACTCCCCAGGGAGTTGGTCTCCATTTCACCTTCACTCCTCACATTAAAAATCGGTCTTGCGCCTAATTTGCTCGGTGGGGGGGCAAATAAATACCCTTTTCTTGGCCTTTTGGTCAAGATCAAAGTGTAGTATCTGTTCTTAATACATGTCGTACTTATTGTAATATAAAGTGGGGGATCACTTTTCTGTATTAATTTAATGTAAAATGATCACCCACTTTACAACCAGTCAGTCTCAAAGTAATTCAAGTCATTCTCCGGATCATTCAAGTTGTTTTTGAAGGATTCCAGTTATTTTTTTAAGCATTCAAGTAATTCTTAAGGTTATTTAATTCATCCTTAAGTTCATTAAAGTCATTCTAAGTCATTTACTTTTTATTTATTTAAGTCATTTCAGCCCATTTTTCTGTCATTTTAGTTTATCTTTAAGAATTTCATGTCAATCCTACATTCACGCATTCATTCATTACACGAGAGCACGAGACTAATGGCTATCGGTCTTGTTTTAGTTCGTTTCCCCTTTCAATTTTTCTCTTACCTCCATTTAATGTGTCTCCTACGCTCTCTTCTGCATTATTTCCTCTTTGTTGTTGTAATTGTTGTTGTTGTTGTTGTTCTTCTTCTTCTTCTTCTTCTTCTTCTATATGAACTAAACTATTTTAGTTCGTCTCTCTTTTACGAATGACCGAATGTCGTTCTCTATAAACTCCGCCACCTCAAACCTTCTCACAACATCTTCTCCCAATCGATGACAGCATCCGGACAACTTTGCCTTTTCTTCTCCATCGACTCACTTCGGAATTTTCTCTTCTGCTTTAAGCTCCACGTTCTCTTCCATTTACTTACGAATTCTTATCTCCACAACTTCCAACAAATAAACGTGTCCACTACAGCATACAAATGAACCAGATTTCTCTTTGCGTTTCAGACATTGGCTGATGGTGCCAGTCTTGATGCGTTCCGTTACACGGATACATGTCAGCAAGACCACCATGACGTCAATTTACCACTTTCCCACGCCATTACTATCCATTCAACTAATACTGCCACAGGATTACAACGTGACCGCCAATGGCACTAATCAATTCTACTGCAAATAGAAGATACGACTAAGATACGTCCATCCAATATGTGCGTTTAGTAGTAAAAATGCGATTTAAATTAAAACAATACGTTAAATGTTACAAACCTATACTAAGAATTGAGTGAGTCCGTATTTTCCAACAAACAACGTAAAAATTAACCAAAGTTAATAAAGGAATAAAAATATGGAATTGAAAATGTTATGTTTTTGAATTTGTTTAGATGACGGTTGACAATATGGATTACTTGGATTTTGCGAAGTACCGTTCTCATATAGAATGTTATTCTTACACCGATATAATCTTCAACATTCTTGAGGTATATCTTGTCGAACTCGGTAATCTTTCTGACAGAACTCGGGAGTACACATGAAATTTCTTATATATATATATATAACATAAAAAAAAATATATAAAAATTTCTTATATATATATACATATATATATATATATATACACACAAACACACACACACACACACACACATATATATATATATATATATGTTTAGTGGAAATGGTAATTAATAAAAACTGAAGAAAGTGCTAAATACTGTTGTAGAGCAAATATGCGTTTTATTTTTTATTACTGTATCTTTCTGTAGATTCCTCAGACTTTTACAGAGACTATAAAAGTCTGAGGAAGCTACAGACGGCAAAAAAAAAAACGGCCGGGTAGCTGAAGCAATAATGTAACTTAACAGAAAGATACGGTAATAAAAAATCAAACGCATATATATATATATATATATATATATATATATATATATATATATATATATAACTATTTACTATAATAATTATTAAATACCTACAGCCACTGGTGTTTCAATCGTTTTAGGAATCATCAGTTCAGAGTGTCACGATTAACACCAGTCGATAGATCCAAATCCGGACACAGAAATCATCTCTGGCTTCATTAGCAAGGATCCAATCCATTCGATTACGGTTAACCGCGAGAAATATTGTTGAAATTTAAACATTTATTTTTAAATGCTTTTTATCGTGTGTCAGAGTGATCTAATCATTATATTATGATCTGCACATAAGAGCTAAAATGGCTGATTTTTTTTTATTTCAACTGAAAGTGCTCAACGATAAGAAACAAGTTTCTTAAATCGGCTGACATAATTATTTACTATAATAATTATTAAAATAAACAAAATTATTATTTATGTATTATTTTTACTTATAAAACAGAACCACGTGTGCAGAGATTACAGTTATATATACATATATATATATGTATATATATATATATATGTATATATATACTATTCATACATATATATAATATATTTATCGGTTATGAAAATATATATGGCAGTTTAAGCTACACGAATATGCCGGGTTTCATCCTCGTGAGAATTCGTCAGGCTTATGCATAAGCTTATAAGCCTGACGAATTTCCACGAAGATGAAACACGAAATATTCTGCGTAGTTTAAATTGCCATATATATTTTCATAACTTACTACCATGCTCTACCTATGTATTGAACACTGTCGAAGTAAATTCTGAAACTTCATGCATAATCATATATATCCTTATATTAATTTATGTGATTAAATGATATATATATACATATATATATATATATATATATATATATATATATATATATATATGTATATATGTATATATGCGAGCTCATATGGATTAGTGGCCTGTATTTTACATAAAATTCTGGACAAAAGTAGAAACCCGATTGCATATGTGTCAAGATCACTGTTCCCCGTATACAAGCAATAGCAGCAGATAGAGAAAGAAGCACTTGCTATTATTTTCGCAGTTACAAATTTCCACAGACGATTCTTTGTAGATTGACCATAAATATCTCTTGACCCTCTTTGGTTCGAAGGAATGGTTACCCATATACACTGCTGAGATGGGACAATATTTGTTGGGTTACAATTTCAAGGACGAGTAACTCTTTTCCCAGCAGATCGCACATTGGACGGACTTTCAAGGTTGATTTCGAGACAGAACGATATTCTCGAGGACTTATATACTGCTTCCATATGTACCGATAGTGAAATTAAAACCACGATGTGCAATACTATCAGAAATCTTCCAGTTACTCTTCGTGAAATTAATACGAAGCAAATACGAATTTTGAGTGCTATAAAAGAGAAAATCACAAATAAAGACAAACAAGTACGAAACAATTTTTCTATGTGTGATGACGTTATATTATACAGCGAAAGGGTCGCCATATCAAAAACGTCACAAAAAATCATAACGAAATATTTTTATATGGTTCACACGTGAATGAACAAAACGAAGAACCTCATGTGTAGTTACGTATATTGGCCAAAGATGTATGATGACATAAAAAAATATCGTCGAGTCATGCAAGGGTTGTTCATTGACGATAAAGGCACTCAAAATCATGTTTAAACCGTGGCCCAAAACAGACGAACGGTGGTCTAGAATTTGTATAGATTTTGCAGGACCGCAAAAAGATGTAATAGACACGAAAAAAAAAAATTGAATAATATTCAATTGTTTTCGTGTCTACTTCTTTGAAAGGGCAACGAATATAGTTTTCGGTGTAATACCACACGGTTCGCGCGTATATGCTTAAGCTAGAGGCTCAATTTTCCAAATACTCTACGTATTAAATAAGGTATATTTCGACAATAACGCGTAAAATGTTATCTTCCAATAGGACCCTTGTGTCTGGTTTATCAACATGTCCCACAATAAAATAACCTTTTGGGTTAAATAAGATAAACGAGATGGCCAGTTGACATAAGATTATTCGTTCTTCAAATATTTCTCTTGTAAATTGAGATCATCATTAGCAATTCGCAAACCGATAGTTACCAAATCTGTAATTAAGGAAAATAAAGTTGTCAATTTAAAGTTCATCACCTCTCAAAACATCACACACACACACTATATATATATATATATATATATATATATATATATATATATATATATATATATATATATATATATATATATATATCAGTCAAATGTCAATCAAAGCCAAAACAGAAAAATAACAGATAGTATGATGTACACATAAAATGCTATTTTTAAAAGTTTATTTTGTTAAGGGTAGGAGGCATAGAAAATGCATCTTCTAGGGTAAGTATTCTTGCGCTTTCTTTTATCTATAAAAAATAATTTAGACCAGGATTAAATATTAATTTAATGAAATCAGTTGAAAATTGTTTTTCTTTTTAACACAGACCAACATTTTGCCTATCAATCGGGAGAACATACTATTTCATCCACATATTAATTCGATAATCATACCGGTCAATTAAATAGGGGAAATCTATAATTACTTCGTCTATAGTAAAATATCACAATTGATAAAGTCATAGAGTTTGCCTTACATTCTTTCGTTGTATCAATAGTTTTTGTTGTTGTTGTTGTTGTTGTTTTATCTAACAGCGTTCCTGGTACCATATACTGATATAATTCTACCCTCTTCACTGTACACCCCCCCTCATTGTCTGGATCAATTACCATGTTCCACAGTATGTAAGCCCGTTTTTCTTTTCAACTAAGGTCATCTAAAAATAATTGATTACCTTCGTTTGAATCCACTGAAATATAGGTTTATGATTTAATATTCTTTTCTTTTTCTACTAGTAACTTGCCATGCTTATTTACGATCTCATTTTAACGTATGTGTATATAGATTGACTATTTTCAATTGCAGATCATGTTTTAGCATGTCTATCGCCTACTTCGTTTACTCAATTATCTGCATCGCTTGGTCACCGTACAAGAATAATTCTTTTTTAGTTTGTCAAACTGATAAGACATTTTAATAGGCCATTTATACACAGACGATTGATTTCCCCAGTTTTGTATTGAGAGGAGGCGAGATAAGAAATCAGTGAATAATGCATAGTCTATTGCCTTTCAGATGGAAACAAATTCAAATTATATTTCTTTCTTTCGTGCAGCAGCATCTTCATCTTCATCACCAGACAATCACATTTGTCTCTGCAGTACTTTTGAGTAACGCGTTAAGAAGGTTTTATTTGAGCTTCCCCAAGGATCTGTGACATAGTGGATAAAGTATATGGTAAAATTAGAATGTAAAGTTATACTTTTTTTCTGGAAGTTCTTAGCTTGGCTGGTTACTTTTAATGCATCTAAAATCAAGGTCCTATCTTTACATCATCAACGCTCTGATCCCCATCTGGATCAATTGAAATCGATGGCTCTCGTCCAGGGGAGACTCCATGTTTTGATAAGCTTCTGGTTTTGACCTTTACACCTGACCTGAAATGGAACACATACATCAAGTCTGTTGCCAAGGTCGCTGGGAAAATAGTGGGATCCTTCTACCGCTATCGAAGATATATCACTACTGATGCAATTCTCTATCTATATAAAAGCCAAGCACGTCCAAGGATGGAGTATTGCTGCTACATCTGGGCAGGAGCTGGTAAAAACAACCTATCCTGCCTTGACAGAGTACAAAACAGACTTCGCAGCTTAGTGAGGGATGCCCTTATCTCTTCCCTGCAACCTCTCCCCCACACAAGAGACGTTGCGAGTCTTTGTCTTATCGTTATTTCCATGGCAAGTGCACGTATGAGCTCCAATCTCTGGTTCCCCCTCGCCAATCTTTCACGATAAACACCCGTCTAGCTGAAACAACTGTCAAAGATTTTCCCCACTCTTTATCTGTGCCTAAATAAAAACGTAGATTCCATGAACAAGGCTTCTTTCTTAGAAGTGCACGCCTGTGGAACTCTCTACCGCTTGTGTTTCCCACCTTACTACAACTTGGACATCTTCAAGTCCAACATAAACAGATTCCTGACAAACCACCCCTTAAGTAAGACACTCTATCAAAACCCCCAATACTAATGATTACTACAATACTATCTTGGACGTATTCAAGTTCAACATAAACAAATTCCTGATGAACCGCCCTCATAAGTAAGACACTTTATCAAATCTCCAATACTAATGATTACTACGACACTATCGTATTACATACTGTACACGCAATAAACCTTGCTCTCGAGTTGCTTCCGGGCCTTGATAAGTGGTGACCTCCATGTAAAAGAAAAAAAAAGAAAAGCTTCAATCTTTAGTGCGGGCGACAATCAAAATACAATTGCGGATTTCTCAGGACATCTGCACAAAAAAATTGAGTATGATACCATCGTGAATTAAATAAAAGCGCTCTGCTTAACATTCCGTGCAGATTCCAGAATTGTACAAAATATACCCGGATATGGTCGCAGGTTACATCGACCGAAACTTTGTAAACATGACAGTCAAGCTGAAAACAGTACGCCGAATAACCCAACAAATACGAATAATTAATCCTCATTTCAAAAATTAAGAAACGTTCCCCAATGAGGTTACGTATTCAATCAAACGTTTTTTTTTTTGTATACAGACTAGTATCCTCATCACCTGATCATTGATCAGAGATGGACAACGGTCTAACTTAGAAGTGACTTTATTTTGAGATATCTATGTCTAAGGGAGAAAGTCAATAGCTCTGATAATGTGAAAATCAAACACTTGGAAATAACTTAGATTAAAGCCATTATAAAGATTCGCTACGTGGTCCATATTTTAGCCAAATCCGCATATTATCTAGCACTGACTTTGATTTAATTTTAATGTATATCTATGTCGAATGTGACAGAAAAGATGAAAATCACATCTAGATGTTGTTCATCGTAGAAACACGCTATTTGGTCCATATTGTTGTCAATGAAGTCCTACATTTTATAGGACATTTAACCTTGAATTTTGGAAATATTCGATTGACATTTTGACGGAATTTAAATGTACCGTGTCACTCGGTGCGCTATCTGACGATTAACTTATACTTTTGTTAGCACTGGGACTGCACTTATCACGGCAGAAAAAAACTACTCAAGGATAAATTTTAGTAAGATAAATAGATTAACAGTTTAATGATAATGACTTATATAAGAGATTTTAAAATGTAAAACCTACCACATACTCCAAACATCAGCTGATCATCCCACAAAACAGCAATTTTTTCCACTTTGTCAGAAATATTCATGCAATATAAAAACTATAAATGATAAAGCGATAGTTATGAAGCTTTCAAAAATAACTTCAAGGCTTATTTACCACTCTTTATCACACACGCCATTTTTTCATTAATGATTAAAAACCTGTCAGCGCTTGAAGTCAATTTGAGAATCAGGTTTAATGCGGTAGATAGATTGACATTTTAATAGTCTATATAATATTCTGCTTGCTCCTTCGTTAGTTAGTCTGTACTGTTTGAAAAATACCAAATACAATTCTGAAAGACTAAATTGCCTCAAAAAAGCCAAATTAGGGAAATGTGGCAATCTTGGACAATCTGGCAATCTTGGACAAGAATATGACAGTAACCCCATTTTGATGTAGAAGCGTGTTCGAATATCATTAGAATAATATATATTTTTATTGCTGCAACGGTGTGAGAAAGGACTCGTAATAATTTCGATGTGCAGCACTTCTTCGCTGCAAAATAAAAGTAAGAAAAACGTTAGGAAAAGGAACTTTCAAAAGAAAAAAGTGCAAAAAAGAAAAATATTGTCTGCCAAGAGATGCTAGACTGAATGAATATATTGATTGTGGATTGGCTTACAATTTGGCTTCATTATTTGTATTGAACTATGTAGCATAATATTATTTTCTAGGTATTTAATTGTACTTATTAATTTATCTCGTTTGGGTCAGTTCTATTTTTAAAAATCAAATGGGCACTATTCTCATAAAACTGGGTATATTCGTGGTAGGTCGATTAATCAAAATCGAAATCGAAAACCGGAAAAATCGGAACATTTTGGGGTATCGGAATCGGTATCGGAATTGAAAAACTGTGTGCTTATTTTCCGATGCCAAAAACGATCGCTTTAATCTTTTTATTTCATATTGCTTAAAACAGAATTTGCCACTGGTGGTAGTAGTAATAAAATAATGACTATTTATTGATTTAAAATGATAAAAAAAACCTAAAACTTTTAGATCATATTCCACAAGTCTATTTTCACGTATGAGAAAATATATGCACATTTAACACGTGTTTGACGCTAATCACGATAAATAACAACTTTATAGTTAAATATTTAGAGATTTATAAAACAAAATTAGAATCGGTAATTGTATCGGAATCGGGAAAATATTGGAATCATGTCATCACTAGTGTATATATTTACATTTGCCGCATGTTTAAAATTTTTCTGTCCAATTTTTTTTTCCGCTACCCAGAAAAATATCATCTGTATGAAAACATATTTATTCATTAAATATATTTCTATGGCTTTGGTTAGTCATTAATATCGTGAGTGAGTGAGTATCTTCGCATGAACTCAATTCAATATCATAAACGACCCAGAAAAGATCAATTATTTTTCTCCTGTTAGAAACAACAACGTCAAAACTAAATGACAAAATAAAGGGAAGTGAGTGTTAGGAGGTTGTCAAAAGTAAATTGAACTTTCATTTTCTAATCTCCACAAGCATTAGTAGGGCTATGAAAACAGCATATTCTTTTCATTGTTTTGACTCTTGAGTATATATCCGTTATATCTTATATGTTTTAATGTGATGTGGTTCTCGATGAATTGACTGTGTCTTACTGTGTCGGATATATACTTGAGAGTCAAAAGAAAGAAAAGAATATTCTATTCTCTCAGCTCTACACATTAGTCACAAAGATGTATGAAATTTGAAAGAAAATAATTACGTTTAAAAAGTAAAATTCACTTGAGGATAAAAATGAATCAGCTAAATGTATTGACAGTTAAACGATGATGAGCACAACGAAATGATATAAAATTACTATACACATTTCACTTAAAAAAATACACGACTCAGAAAATAGCTATTTTGCAGAAACATCTTTTATGTACAAACTAAATGATAAAATAGAAATACAGGTTGGAGTTAGAAAAGCTACCGCATTAAACCTAACGTCCACGTTCTACTTTCCATCAGTTTGGATGGCTGTTAGATTCTTTAAGAGCTGCGGATTTTTTTGAATAGTGAGTGAATACATATGATGTAAAATTCCATACAGGGATAAGTATTAATGATGATTGATAGTTAAATGATGAGTAATATTATGAGCGGATTGGCCATCTCTACATGCTTTTAATTCCAAATTTAAAAACGACTCAGAAATAGCAATTCGTCCTTTTTTTCAGAAACATAGCATAAGGACCCTAAAAACAACAAAAACAAAATAAGAGGACGTATACGTTACGAGACTAGCAAAATTAACCAAAAAGTTTACGTTTTACGGTTCTGTTTAAAGCTTTTTAATGCACATTTATTTCCCCTTTTTTAAGATGTTATCAAACATAGCGTAAATTTGGGATTAAATTTAACAGGGTCTGATCAATTTCATAGAAAAATTGAAAACTATTTTTTATATGCACATAAAAGAATACTAAATGGACTTAACTTTTTTGTAGTTATACGTCCATTATTTTTTATGCATTATTTTTATATTGCCCATATTTGTAATGGCGTCAGCTGTACTACACATATTAGCATTTGTAATAAGCGCGTTAAAGCAGATTTCTTCACGTTGTTTATATTAACGGTAAAAGCAAACTTCGAAAGACCTGGATAATTGTTCTGTTCATGGTTGTGAGCACGTACAGGGAGTGGAACTTTAGATTTTACTGATTCGTTTATGAACGCAAAATGTCTGACAAATCTTCCTGACGAAATACGTATTTTCAAATACTAACTTCAATGACCTACTAGAGGACCATATAGATACGACGAGCTGCTAATTATCGAGAACTTTGACGGCCCCAAATGCGAAAAAACAAACAAAAAAAAAGCCTTAATTAAAGAAATGAAAAGAGTTAATCTAAAAATTGAAATTAAATCTAATTTAAAAAATGTAAACTTCATCGATGTTACTTTCAATCTAAAAAACAAATATGAACGCAGTACCAATCTTTTATATATACATCCTTTATCGGACCACTCGAAACATATTAACCATATCCCCAAATCCATCGAAAATAGAACTAATACAAACTCATAAAAACGGGAAATTGTCTATAAACACAACCCCCTTTATGGAGCAGCTCTAGAAATAGTGATTATACCAATACCACCACCAACTATATTGAAACTGCGTCCCAACAATAAAAAACACAGATCTAGGAAAATGATTTGGTTTAACCGCCATTTTAATATAATGATTAACGATAAATTGGGGGAAAATTCTTCAAGTTAGTTAACATCCACTTCCTCCCAATTAACATATCACATAAAATCTTTAATAAAACACTATAAAACTCAGCTACAGTAGCAGTGATGACCTAGAAAGAATAATTAAAAACATAATAATAGAATTCTTAATAACTACAGCAACAATTACAATAATATCAGTAACACAAAAAACTGCAACTGAACTCATAAATCAGATTGTCAACTCGACTAACAATGCCTACAGACTGAAGTTGTATACAAAGCCACTATCTCCCCGATACAAAACTTAAATGATAAAAAATACTACATCGGATTTGCTGAAACCTATTTTAAAGATACATGCTTCTTCAATAACCCCAACCACCCCAACATAACCTCATTAACTACCCACTACTTAAACCTGATTCAAAATAATCTTACACATATCATTAAATGGGAAATTCTCAAAAAAATCTAATACCTGTAAATTTTTATATTCTCTCTGTTTCCTTTGTCTACAATTTTTTTATTATTATTTACACTAAAGACAGAGATAAATGATTAAACATTAGAAATAAAAGGTCAATTGTTTGTAGAGGTTACAAATCCCGCCTTCTTAGCAACTTCACACACTACTGAAGTTCATATGACACAACCCCCTACCTAAAAATGCACACTGTAAACACTATTACACTACACATCAAAACTGATAGCTATTACATTAAACACTAATTTACTTTATTACTTTTCAATCAGAATATTTTAATTTTTAATTTTTAATCCTCCATTTTACTCCTTTGAGATTATCTCATCCTCCTTATACCACACTTTTTGTTAACTGAAAAATTACAGAAATGTAATTACGGTCAACCTTCAAATTCCCCATCTTCTCCTAAATCTATACGTTATATTCTTCATAAATAATGCCAAACATAGTTATACGTAAGAGTCTCAAATAATAACTCTAACCATTTAAAAATACGCTTACTAAACCTATCTAATTAAAACCTCAAATAATCGAAACTACTACAATTCCCACTTTCCTAAAAATACCACACCCTTAAAAATTCATCCCTTATTTTTTAAACACAACCCCCTTTATGGAACAGCTCTAACACTGGCCTATAATCTAACACCCCTATCCCCAACCATTTTCACAGCCCCTTAATTCTAGACAAACTTAACACCGCTTGTTAGCACCTACTTTATTATATTTTTTCCAAACAACTCATTTAATCTTATTTTATTTATTTTTATTAATGTGCATTTTTTCCCTAAACTCGACTTCAATTCTAAAATCTACTGAACAGGATCTATAACCGATTTCCTACCCCAAAAGATTTTATATAAGCTATATTAGACATATCTATTTATCCATTGAACTGGACGAACCCACGCTCTTTCTGTCCACCCCCACCGCCGTTGTTGTCAACACTTGCTGACTTTTAACTCCATTTCGGCGTCGAGACATATGAAGGTCATCGTCCAGAACCCTACAAACCTTTTTGACACACTTAAGCATCTATTTCACTTCTTTCTTTTCTTTTCTAGTTCTTACCACTCACTTGCTTTGTCTTATCTTTATAATTTTACAAATTTTTAATTTAATTTATATATATTTTTTTCTTTTTCCCCCTCTTTTCTTTTACCTCTTTTTCCTTCCCCCTGTCTCTCGTTTACTTCCACTCTCTTGGGTTTTTATATCCGTATATAATTACAGACAAAAAAAAAAACACATATTTAAAAAAAAAAAATTTTAACTTGAATCATCGGACGATATGGACGGTTAATTTTTATCCTGTCTATTGAAACAACTTGTAATGATTTAAGGTAATACACTTGAGGTTGTAATAATAAAAAACAATATATATATATATATATATATATTGTTTTTTATTATATATATATATATATATATTTACATATATATATATATATATATATATATATATATATATATATATATATATCCGACTACATATAAACCCGCAGGTAACATCACGTGGACTTAATTCACATTCTTCTACTCGACATGGCGAAGAATAAGAGAAAAAAATATAGATTGACAAAGGAGTATATCTCCGAAATATATTTATCTCTTTTATAAAAATAAACACTCCTTTATTTTATATATAAAAAAAATTCGCGTTGCAGTTATTTGGCTTCAAAGTGTTCAATTCAACACGTATCTTATTTAATTTTCAATTTTCACTCAACGTTTCTAATGGATAAACTACCCAGATTTCAAACCACGCGCGATCACGCGTTACTATCCGACTACATATAAACCCGCAGCTAACATCACGTTGACATCACATTCTTCCACTCGACACCATGGCGACATCACATTCTTTCACTCGACACCATGGCGAATAATATAAATATATATATATATATATATATATATATATATATATATATGATTGCAACGTCTTGTCAGACGAGTGCTACTCTCTCAGACACTTAGTCCATGAGCCCAAAAATTACTTCCATCGCCACAGGGCCATTTTTATAGACAAATGCCTGAGGGAGTATCTATACACAGATGATGTTACAGAGTCTTAGCTTTGTACAACAGCTAAGCCCCTCTCTCGGTTCAAAATGTTGAGATCCAGCAACAAGCAAGAGCAAAATAGCCAGCAACAAGTTCAACTGTAGACCAGCTTAATGCGGGTACTGGTCTCCCGCTTTAAGGTATTTTAAATCAGAGATTTGCCTCTCCTAGAATAGTTGTCCCACGGCTTACAGGACCCCTCTCCACCCCAGTACACACATACATACATACAAACACACTGTGCGAGTTGGCCGTTAACCCCGAAAAAGGGTTCATTTGTCCTTTGAAAGGTTTTGTTTTTAATCCTTCAGGGAGACTAGCTACCCTCCTCACCAAACAAGTCTGAAATTTGAGACACTTGGCGCTGCAGATAAAGTGCTAATAATTAGACAGTCTTTTGGAGGTTGAAGGTTTAATCCTCACTACATACAATACTAAAAAGTCTATTAAAATTACTTAAAACTTTTCTACTAAAACGTCACTATTTATCAAATCTGAAAGGTCATTTAAAGATAAGGGCTAAAGAATTTTTCAGTTGTACCATTTTAATTATTTAAGAAGGTACGGTTAAAAAAATTGTGCATATTGAACTTGAAAATGGCAATGTTTTAGTCAGCTTGGAAGTAGCTTCTCAAATTACATCGCACAGAAAGATAAAAAAAAACATTGCTCATGGAAGTTTCGTTTAGTTTTAGGCATAGATAGGGAGGAAGGAAAATTATTGACAGTGGTTGTAGCTGGACACGTTTTTATTATGAATTCTTTACAGAAGGACTGTACATTGAAGCTCAGCTGAGCCTTTGCCGTTTACATAACGATAGAAGGACTAACAACGTCTCTTCTGTGAGACTTTTACAGGTGTAAAGTAATCGACCATCGAGAATTAAATAAAATGTTCGGCTCGAAATTTCGTAGGCTAAAATTTATGTTCAGTTCGTATAATTTGTATTTTTCGAACTACTGTTCTTATCTTGCGAAACATTTTCTTTGACTTTCTTTTTTTCAGAATGTATCTTGACGAAATCGGGAATCTTTCTATCGAACTCGGGAACCTGCACGGAATTTTGAACGGAACACTTTATTTAATCCACTAGGGTAGCATGCTCTTGTTCCGTAAACCACAACTGTATAGAAGTCCTAAGTAAATAGTAATTGTATCGTGAGTGTAACCTACGCTGAGGATCGAACCATCAACCAACTTAGTTTTTCCTAAAACCCGTAGTGCAGTGAATAAAGTGCTTCGTCAGAAAGATTCACAAATTCGGCAAGATATACCTGAAGAAGATCGGAGGTGACATAAACTGAAACGTTGAATGGAACCAAAGATGGGAATAGTAATCAGAAGAATCCAATTCATATTAATAAGTAATCTTAAATCTTCAGAAACCTGAAATTTCTTGATTCAAAATCTTCGAAGATCAACATGCGCACCATTCGATGGATATCGGCAACAGATGTGATTAGCATTTGCTAAGCCTGTTTTATTTATGTAACTGATTTTAACTGTCAAGCTAAACCACAGAGTAAATTTATACATTTTAATATGATACAACAACTATTTGCAAAACAGCAAAGTGAAATTTATTATGGCATTTTGAGCGCAAATGTTCCTGCACTTTACATCGAGTCTTGACGCCATTTTGACTGCACTTTACATCGAGTCTTGACGCAGCTTTTTACTGAAACTCTGAGGATCAATAACTATTTCCATACGCAAATATACTTCCACGTCTATCTTTATAAAGTTAGGCATCTATATACGTGTTTATATTTATTCCAGGTTCATTCTAAAAGTAAAGTCTCCTATTTTTTTAAACTCAAAAAGTGTAAGAGTTTTAAAGACGGGAGTGGTGCCATTAAAACGAGCGACTTTTTTGCTTCAAAATTAATTTTTCTGCATATTCAATACTATTCCAGTAGAAATTTTGATAGAAAATCAATGAACGATCTCTGCTTCTGACATACTCTATGGCAGGGGTTGCTTTTTTATAGTCTCACACCGTCAATATAAGCAACAAAATAAGTTCAATCATCATAACGATGCGATTTTTGTAGGATTCACCCTTAAAATATTCCACAAATCGTTATGCCGATTAACCTTGAACGTTCAAATGTGGGGGTTATTTGTTTTTAAAAAGTTTATGCGAATTGAGTAAACGGATACAAGAAAACCTTTTCGAGAAAGTTTAGATATTCCGATTTTTGTGAAATTTTAACCATAAATATTCATGTTATGGAGATTTACCCATTCATTCGTAATGGACTCTTTTAATTATTATAAAATCTCCGTGAATTTATCCTCTCGTAAGGAATCATCCCGACCCTGACGTGGAAAAGTCTGGGAACCAGTCCGACAGAAACTAGGCCATTTCGGTGGCCATTTTTGCTCTCGGGCTGATGCAAATGTTCTTGGTAGTTCAAGGAGGTCCACTCACCCAATCTTACCTCACGGCTTTCGAGAAGAGCTACTTATTCGCTTGTTGTGTAAGGTGTGCCTATTGGTGAAATGCCGAGGGGGCTACTCAGACATATTTTTGCTGGCCCATTTTTCCACCATCTCTTACCTTATATCACTTAGCGATGAGAGGGAAAGAGAGAGGTAAATACCGGAAATATCACGACCTTACACGAGAATACAGGCTATCTAACTAAAGTCAGAAATTACGGCTATATATTCTTTTTTACCTAAATAAGTTGTTCGAGTCTTTCTTTATATCTTGTCCCGAGAGATTTCAGTTTATTTGAATAATTTTAGATGATTTAACGGCAACATGTAGATATAACTTCTTATTTGAAAATTAAAAATCTTACAGATTTGCATTAAAATTGGTTCATGCCAGATTCTCATCAAACAATAAAGACCCATTAAGTTTAGTTTAGCTTTATATTTTAGATTTTTTTCTTGAATCAAAATGATGTACTGACTTTTTTTCTTAGATTCAGCAGCATTATATTTTAATTTTAAGAAGACAATTCTTTTACTCGAGGAATTAATTTTAACTGTCCGCCATTATGTAAAAATAAATCTTCAATTCTCATGAACGGCTACGAACCCTTTATATTAGTAAATATTTAATACGCTTTTTAAATAAGGCGTGGGTGTAAAAATGCACAAAATATTTCAGATTTGCATTATAATTGATCCATGCAATATTCCCTGAATTATATTATCTAATTGCATACTCTTTTGCCTCCATATTACCTATTTATCACAGAAGAGACGTTGCGAGTCTCTCTCTCTCTGATCTAGCCATTATTTTCATGGCAGTACTCGTCTAGCTCTGACAACTGTCAACAATTTCCTGCACTATCAATCAGTGCCTAAAACTACCAATCCGTTAAACAGAATACGGCACGGCTGCTTTCCAGTTGACTCTAACATGGCTGTTTTCAAATCTAATCTAATGTAAGTTATCGTTGAGCCACCCTCTTAAATAATGAACCGCTGTCCAAGTTCTACCATTACCGATATCATGCCGTAATCTCATATTCTACCCAAAACTCATGAACTGTTATGCTAAAATGGCTCTTCATAAGCGGTGCCCATCTAGTAAAAAAAAGTGTTCTTATGCTTAAGATTCATATTTAAGAGATGTTCTACAATTAAAATGATGTAATGACTTTCGATTTATGTCAGTAAAAGGATTTTTGACATGAGATTCAGTAGAATTATATGTTACTTTCTAGTGGGCATAAAAATAGTTGACAATTATTCTGTTTAAGGCATCCATTTTACCTGAGATGGGTAAATATATTTTATGTTCAGGAAGAGACGCAAACACTTAATCTAAGTAGATACGTAATGTGTGCGTATTTTATCCTACAATTACACAACACAGGCGTTTCTCTCGACATCCTATTGATGGAGCGTAAAAGGCGCACTGTGTCTTTTAGTTCTCATATTCCATAAACTATATGTGGCGGATGTGAGGAACGAAAACCTCGATCAAATGATGAAAATAACCTAAACTTTTCTTGTTTTAATATTACATTAGCAGGTTACCTGGCATAATCCGGGGTAAAAGTGTAAAATACCACCCATCTTTTTTCTCATTATTCTAGCTTTCTATTTCTTTTCCACCCAATCCATTTCTTCTGGATATATACAGACAAACTATTCCCTCTTATGTATCTACATGTCGAGGAATAAGTCGGCACAAGAGAATTAACTCCTTAAAAATCAGAGTTATTTCCCTTTATTGGGGAAATCTTCGTAAGAATCTGCGCAAGTTTAGTGTCAAAGAGTGATCTGGCAAAGCCAGATGTTAAATCCAAGTGCTGACGTAATTCAATAAAAAAAAAGGGAATCAATCGACGTTCTTTATTGATAGCTGAAATTTCCCGGTAAAACTTAAACGATGAGATCGATCTACATTTTAAAATGAATTGGAATACCAATCGGAAACAATGGAAACCTTTCAGGTCGATGAATGATGATTTATTGCAGTATAAGATGACTGGGTAGAAAACAGAGAAGAGAGAGCCAACATCACTGGCATTTTTTCCACTAGCGACCTTTACCACCAAACACTGACCGCATTTTGTTCCGTCTCTCTCTTTCTCTCTCTCCGTCATAGGCCATCAATTGATAAATGTAAATAAACTAGTATTGTTTACCAAACAAGTTCGTCTGTTTTAAAACCACGGCGAAAGAAATACAAGCGTGTATAAAACTTCGCATGCATATGACCAAAGTTCAACCAGAAATTATAGAGACCCGTCTTTATAACATATTTTCTAAATTCTAGATTTTATTCATCCGAAACAATACCGATCAAGAAGATACACACTTCGTGGGAGATTGTTTTGTAGTTCATGAATCTTAGTTGAATATAATACTTACATTCACACAGAAAACTGCCCTTTATATTGATCAAATGTAAATTATTCGTGCATAAAAAATGTAAATAAAATAAATTTGCGCAATTTGCCAACGCTGTTTGGGTGTTTGTCTCTTCGTGAGTAATTAAAAAAAAAGAATGAACTCAAAAATGTGTATCTCCTTGGCGTTTAAAAGCTTGATATTAGAAAGAACACATTCACGTGAAATAAGAATATTCACGCGTATCAAAACGTCTGATCGATGTGCTTTGCCATCCATACAATAGGAAATTAATCATCACAATGAGTTCTTCACTAGATCAGTATGCAAAACGGTGTTGTTGACTAAAAGTATACTACGTGATAAAGATCCACTGACCGACAGATTGTTGAATTTAATACGATGTCATTTAAAAAAATTATACCACATAACAAAGTTCCAATATAGGGCAACAAGTTCATATATAGATTATGTTTCCGTGAAATGGAAACGGTGTTGTTGGGAAAAGTCTACTTAGCGATCAAAGTCTACTTGGCAGACATGTTATCATGAATACGGTGTTCCGTGAGAAAAGTATACATGGCAATAACCTTTCAGTGATGAGCACGTTATTTCGTCGATCAATTTAAAAAAAAAATATTGGCTGTGAAAATTTAGTATGCGATAAAGATCTAGTTGTTGAATTGAATACGGTAGCACTAGAGAAAATAATACCATGTAACAAACTTCCAGTATCAAGCATTTTATTTCTGTGATTAATATTGAAAACGGTGTTGTTCAAGAAAAGTATACTAGGGGATAAATATCTAGTGGCAAACACTTTTTTGCCTATAATGCGATGTCACCTGAGAAAAGTATATGACGTATCAAAGTTCCAGTGAAGAGCGCGTAGTTTTTATAGACATATATTATATTCTTTTTTCTTTTTCTTTTAATTTATTCGTGATATGTCTGAAAAGAAGTCGGACGGTCTTATTTCCGTTTCAGTTTTCATTTAGTTGTACATGTAGATGCCTTAAGTAATTTTTGATTTCCGTCACTCCGTTGCCATTTCATCAATAAGAGTTCTGGGGGCACACGTTTTACTTGAACTGACATCATTAGCTGGCTAGTCCAGGTACCTACACCTTGGACTGACCTCTAAACTGTCTTATGCGAAATTATAAAAGACACGCTTTAAACTTCTATACGTTCATGGGTTACGGAAGAAAAGCAATACATCCCTATGGATTATGAAGAGTGTTTTTAGAGGCAGCGAACTTTGAATTGACAACTCTAATTTCTTTATTTGTAGATTTGGTTATTTTGAGTTGAGTTTTTTTTTTCTTTTCCTTTTTTTTTTGTAATTCATCATGAAAAGACAGCAGAACAGCGTTTGCAAATTGCGCAAATTTATTTATTTACATTTTCATGCACAAATAATTTTCTTTTTTTACATGGGGGTCACCACTTATCAAGGCCCGAAGGCCACTCAGGGATAAGGGTTATTGCGTGTACAGTAATCAATGAGATAGTATTGTAGTAAACATTAGTATTGGGTTTTTTTATAGTGTCTTACTTAGGGGGGGCGGTTTGTCAGGAGTTTGTTTATGTTGGACTTGAAGACGCCCAAGTTGTAGTCAGGTGGGAATCAGGCAAGCGGCAGAGAGTTCCACTGGCGTGCAGTTCTAAGAAAGAAGCTTTGCTCATGGAATCTACGTTTGAATTTAGGCACAGATAAAGAGCGGGGACAATTATTGACAGTAGTTTCAGCCAGACGGGTGTTTCTCGTGAAAGATTGGCGAGGGGGGGACGAGGGATGGAGCTCAGATGAGCACCTGCCATGGAAATAACGATAAAACAAAAACAGGCTCGCAACGTCTCTTCTGTGGGAGAGAGGTTACAGGAAAGAGAAAAGAGCATCCCCTCTAAACCACGAACTCTGTTAAGGCAGGATAGGCTGTTTTTAGCAGCTCCTGTCCAGATATAGCAGCAGTACTCCATCCTTGGACGTACTTGGCTTTTATACAGATAGAGAATTGCATCAATAGTGAGATATCGTATGGAGCGGTAGAAGGATCCCACCATTTTCCCAGCGTCCATGGCAACAGATCAGGAGTAAAGGTCAAACCCAGAAGTTTGTCAAAACATGGAGCTTCTCCAAGACGAGAGCCATCGATTTCAATTGATGCCAGATGCGGATCAGAGAGTTGATGATGTAAAGATAGAAGCTTGGTTTTGGATGCATTAAAAGTGACCAGCCACCTCTTCCGCCATTGTACCACGCGTTCAAGATCAGAGGAGAGAGAATTAGAGAGAACTTTGTCATTTACGGCTTTTGATGTGTTGCCATAGATGGTCGTGTTATCAGCATAGATGTCAACGAATGATTTAAGTATGTGTTTTGGGAGATCATTGATGTAGATCAGGAAGAGAGTTGGGCCCAGGATTGACCCCTGGGGGACTCCAACATTAATACTGTGGGCCTCTGATTTCTGCCCATCAACCACTACTCTTATGAACCTATCAGAGAGAAATGATTTAATGATTGAGAAAACATTTCCAGTAATACCGTAGCTGGAAATCTTGTGAAGTAGGCCCTTATGCCATACCTTATCGAAGGCCTTCGATATGTCAAGAGCAATTGCCCTGGAAAAAAAACCTTTGTCAAGAGATTCACTAATCCTATGTGATATAACCGTTAGCACATCTGCTGTAGATCTTGCAGAGCGGAAACCATATTGCATGTCACTAAGAACGTTGTTTCTGTTGAGGTGGTTGACTACTTCTTTATTTAATATTCGATGAATGAAAAATTCCATGAAATAGAATTGTACACATCGTTTGTGCGATTTGACCATATTTAGATTAGTTTTGGGGAAAATATATAGAATTCCATGTCTTCGCTGTTAAACCAGATATACCAGCTCATTTGGAAGACAACGTTCGATGCGTTATTGCCGAAACACAACCTAATTTAATAGTAAAGTTTGTACATTAGACCTTTAGCTTACGCCATATATACGCGATCCACGGGGCTATATGTCCGAAATTACATTTAAATTATACATTCCAAAAATTGATATTTTTAATAAACCAGATATTTGTATAAAAATATTTTGCTGTGATTTATTTCAATTTAAATTCGCCTTCTCTAAAACTCAAGCATCCTATATAAAGGGATCAATTCTATATAACTTATGTGAAAAAAGATTTATGGTCAAATTTTCCTGAGTCAATTTCTACGGTGGGACAAATATATTGGATTAGCTTTGCAAGCATTTCATGGTAACAGATGTGGTGTGTATTTGCTAAGTATAGTTTTTATTATTTAAAGGGTATTTGCTGTCAAGTTGAGTCTGCAAGTAAACTGATATTTTTAACAAATAATATATTTGCGAAAAGGAGAATACATTTTATTGCTTGTGTAAATATTACAAGAAAGAATTATCGCATTTACTCCAGATTGTACTTCAAGTAATAGTCTACAGTTTAGATTCAAAATATTAATGCCACGACGAAGCACATTTTATTGCTGCTTTTTTTTTTTTTTTTTTAAATCCACATGCTAGTGTTATTTCAAAACTTACATCGGAGAGTAATCTATATCTTTACAAGACCACAATACGCCCATGCATGGAATATTGTTGTCACATATGGGTTGGTGTATCTATTACTAGTCTCTCCCTCTTAGATAGGACTTCCAAAACAATAATTAAATATATATAGCTGGTAGCATTACATTCTTATTTACGAGCGATCAACAAATCAATATAATTTTTTCATACGTGCTGGTCTTTCATTTTCACTTCACCGTCTCATGAGCCGTTGTTTAACAAGAAGAATAAACTATCCATGCATAAAAGGCACAAGGAGCCTTTGCTGAGTTCTTCAAGGTTTTATTGGAGGGAATTTACGTATGGAGAGAGCAGGACAAATAACTAATAATTATTTCATTTTCAACCTAATTTTATAATATAAGAAAATTGAGACGCAGACGGAATTCGGTAACATTAAGCTTAGACTATCAGTTTTAACATCGTCAAATCATGTCTCATTTGTAGGGATTCTCGGAAAGAACTAATTAGAAATTCTTTGTTTCTATTCCGTTAAAAACGTAACCCCAATATAGCATCATATCGTTTTATGTAAGGGGGTTGGCCTGTTGCTTTCCACGGTCTCACTTCACCTATCTTTGAGCGAACTTTGGTTTGAAGCAATATTATCCTAGCCTTCACTAATAGTGACTCTCATTAAAATTCACACTAGCTAACTTAATCGCTACCTACTGGCGTAGGCTCCTTACTATGTAACATTAGTTTTCCAGTGACTGGAAAAATTATATTCAGCGTATTGAAAAAATGTATAGTCTTTAGCAACTATATTCGATCTAATATAATCAAGTGTAACTATTTCTCGAAATTTGTCATCGATTTGACCCGTTTTTTTTTGTACACCATTGATTTTGAATACGAATTTTTTTTTATTATTATAGTTAATGCCACCATGTTCTTTAAATCCATTACATGCTATTTGATTTACTACTTTAAAAAAAATACCTTTTCCGTCAAGGAACAAATTTCAGATACGTTCCATCTTTTAATCAGTAGCAAATTGAAATTAGAATCGACACAATCTTTACTATCAGCGACAAATTTAACTATTAATAGAATATACTAAGAATAAACTCGTATTTTTTTTTACAAAGGAGTCATCACTAATCAAGGCCCGAAGGTCACTCGAGGATTAAAGGTTAATGAGTGCACGGGAATCAGTGGGACAATATCGTAATAATCATTAGTAGTTGGAATTTGGTGAATTAGATTACTTAAAGGGGATGCTCATCAAGACGACCATTTTGTAGTCAGCTGGAAAGAACAGAGTTTCACAAGCATGCAGTTCTAAGAAATAAACTGTGTTCTATAGAATCTACGTTTAGGTTTAGGCACAGATAAAGAGCGAGGGAAATTATTGATTATGGTTTCAGCTAGACGAGTGTTTTTCGTGAAAGTCTGTCAAGGGGGGCACTAGATTGGAGCTCAGATAAGCACTCGCAAGTAAAATAACGATAAAGCAAAGACAGGCTTGCAACGTCTCTTCTGTCGAAAGAAGTTGCAAGGAAGACAAAAAGGGCACCCCCACTAGACTACGAAGTTTATTTTCAACTCTGTAAAGGCAAGATAAGCTGCTTCTAGCAGCTCCTGCCCAGATGTAGCAACAGTACTCCATTCTTGGACGAACTTGACTCTTATACAGGTAGAGAATTGCATCAGCAGTGCGATATCTACTGGAGCGATAGAATAAGCCCACCATTTTTCCAGCGATCTTCGCAACTGATTTAATGTCCGTGTTCATTTTCAGATCAGGAATAAATGTCAGACCCAGAAGCTTGTCAAAACATGGAGCCTCTCCAAGACAGGAACCATTCATATAAATGATACCAGACGGGGGGCAGAGCATTGATTATGTAAATATAGAAGCTTGGTTTTATATGCATTAAAATTAACCAGCCATCTCTTCTCGTCTTCTTAGCGGCCATCTATCATCTAGTCTGTTTAACTTAAACGAATCATATTTTATGAATGCAAAACACAAGCGAAACTTTCGCTGTTTTTCTTCAAGTTTTTATTTGGAGAGGATAGACTTATGAGACAGATCATAATGTTATCGTATATAGTTATATATGTGTAAAAAAATTCCTACTGAAAGCAATCAGCGACGCAGATGAAGAGGCATCGAAATAACATTCGCCTTGATTACAAGTTTCCTAAACTGTCGAGTATGGCTCGTTCCAAAGTACTTCTTTAAAAAATATTAGTTAACTCGAAAGCGTGACGTCATTTATCGTTGTTCAGTTCTGTTTTATCTACCGTTTAAGCCGTTGCCTCTACTTTGTCACACGTAAGGTTCTGAATATAAAACACTGCATAGGGCGGGAAACATATGTGCAACGGAATAGGTAGTAACTAATATCATATATTTTTCAAAATCAAATAAAGGCAGTCTATTTGCTCTCCATTGTACAATTATCATGATTTATTTTAGTCGTTCCCCCATTTTTTTCTTCTTTCCGATAATTTGATTTTATTTTAGTCGTTCCCCCGTTTAAATTCGTTTCCCTATAAAAAAAAAAAAAACAAACAAAAAAAGCTCGGTTCGGCTTTTGAAAAGTAGGGGTGAAACTTTTTTTTTTTTATCTAAACCTCCATTCAATGTTTTCCCTGCGTCCTTCTTTTTACCATGAATAAAAATGTCAGTCTTCTCTTTTTAATTGCTATAATATATATATATATCGACAGAGAGAGAGAGAGAGAGAGAGAGAGAGAGAGAGAGAGAGAGAGAGAGAGAGAGAGAGAGCGAGAGAGAGATAGAGAGAGAGTGTGGGTGTGTGTGTGTGTGTGTGTGTGTGTGTGTGTTAACATCACGACGTTTAAAATCAATCACTATCATGTTCAATAGAAGCATTCACGCTGGAGTCCCGAGTTAAAAGTAATAATTATTTTTAATATATATATATATATATATATATATATATATATATATATATATATATATATATATATATATATATATATATATATACAGCGGAGGTTCTTAAAGTAATACCTCCTACTTTTCCGCCTCTATGAATAAAAGGGGGTTGCAAATTGCACTGGTATGATGACTGTACTTATGCATTCATGACCTGAAAGTTTCATTACTTTGTTGCAGATATTGATAGTGTGAGAATATAATAAAAACAAACCCTGTCATGATCGTGCGTCCAACGCAAAGATGCATCATTGAAGTTCTTCATGCAGAAATTGAACTGTTAAACATTCGTTGGCGTCTGTTGAACGTTTACCAAACCAATGCGATTGATGTCAGCACAGTTAGAAGAGAGGTTTGTCGATTTCAGAATTTCGACACAGATTTGACTGACAAAGAAACGCCTGGGAATTTAGGACCGAGATATTAAAAAAAGCTGGCGAAAGTGTATTAATAATGGTGGTGACTATGTAAAAAAAAATATATATATATTCCGAACACAGAAGATTGCTCGTTTTAATGGTACTGCTCTCGTCTACGTAGCTATTCGACGATTTGAGTTAAAAATAGGAGGCCTTACTTTTTGAACGACCATCGTAGATAATTGCATAAACAAGCACTTTCACGCATGCTAGACTTTTGCTGATTATATCAGAGGTGAGCAAGTATAGCGATGGTTGTATGGGATTGCATAAGTGAAAACACTTTTTGCCTGTGTTTGATTTTCATGCACATGTACTTGTTGGTAATGCACCGATCCGCTACGTAAGATGGTTATCATATTGCAGGCTTATCATGCAACCCGTAGTTACAACATCCAAGCCGCCAGAAGTCTCAAGAGGTATTTGGTGCAAAGAATTCCGCACAAAATATCTAAATAAAGGCCACATACTCAAAAACTATCAGCATTGCAACAGAATTGTTGTGTTGCACAAGCGTTAGTCACCATCGCCGCCCCCACTCGGTCTCTAAAGACAATAGATACTTCTTATAAGGGTGATTTCGCGTAAGACAAGAGTTTCACAATACCCAACTACAGCCCTCCTATATCCGTACTGCTTGGGTCCAGTGGAAAAGAGAAGTCCAGGGCAACTGGAAACAATGCCAAGATAAGCAGAGAGCACATTATAATTTAATATATATATATTATTTTAATTTAATATATATATATATATATATATATATTATTATTATAATTTAATATATATTATAATTTAATATATATTATTATAATTTAATATATATATATATATATATATATAAGATAAAAATCTTGTTTTTGAAAATTTATTCAAACTTTCAAAAATTTTATAAACCTTTTAAGAAGGTATGCAAATGTTAATTATATATATATACTAGCAGGGGTGCCCGGCGTTGCTCGGGTGTTTGGAGGTGCATGCTGTGCAAAAAAAGCAAAAAAAAAAAACAAAAAAAATAGTTAATTTTTTAAAACTTTGACCCCTATTATGACCTCTTAAAATTTATTGTTTCGGGCTCAAATTTCTTTATTAAGTTAGATCCATGTTCAAGGAACCTATATCTAAAATTTCAAGTGTCTAGACCCAAAATTGTCGGAGGAGTTTGGTAGAGTTCTTAAAGGTCAAATCGTTGAAATTTGACCCCTTAACAGCCAAATTTCTGGCTGACACCCGTCACATCGATTTTCCCAAATCTCAGTACCCGGTATTTCAAATTTCGAGTCTATAGACTAAAAATTGACAGAGTTATTGCGTAGGGAAATGTACACAGACAGACAGACACACAGACACACAGACAGACAGACACGTTCACTTTTATATATATATATATATATATATATATATATATATATATCTGCGGCATTTTAAATAACTTATTATAACATTATATAATGAATTCTTAATGCTATAATATTTTAAGTTATAAATTCATTATAATTTTTACTAGAATATCTTGTCCTTTTCTTTTCCAGTTTGTCAACTAGTTATCAACTAGACACTAATATATATATATATATATATATATATATATATATATATATATATATATATAAGGTCCATGTGCCTACAATTACAAAGTGTATAAGGTCACGATAATGTGGTTACGCATATCATTGAATTTTAATTTTTCTGTAATGCACACCCATATAATAATACTAAAGAAAGACCAGAACGGCAAATAGGTATACACACAGAAAAGGGACAGAAAGGGTAGACGAGGTTCACTTCCTTTATACAATCTACTGTCTATGACTGAATTAATTAATATTAAGTGCCAGTTTTTATTTTTTTTATCAGTTCTCTACATTGCAGCCTACTGTGTCTGTTCGGAATCTGCGCGGGGTCACTTAGTGGATTTGTTTTGAAAGACGCAAAACCCAGTGAATACTGTCACAAAGAGAAGGCTAGTTTTACTAAACAGGGCGAGGATACCTCTCACATCGGATGTAGCCCCCCCCCCTCAGTCACCACAAACCGAGCCCACATTTATGAATGTTTCTTTTCACTGTTGGTAATTGTTGTGTCAGGATGTGCGTCATGCGATCGGTCTCTGTCTACGAGATAAAAGGGTTAACTTGAGGGTGAAATACTACACGGTGCTGCGGATGGTTATAATGACTTTGCGGGGAAGAGTACTGGATCACTCTTGTACTTCATATCGATATGAAAACCTAGTGACCCTTGAATATATAGATCAGGGGTGCTTATTTTTTTTTATATAAGCACTTTGTAATGAGAATCCTGGTTGCAATTAGTGATAAGACATAGTTCGGCGTAATGTAGAGCACTCTAGGCGGCTCATAATGGTTACTGTAACTCTTCAAATCTCACTTATCTTATAGCCCGTGCTTGCCTGAAATGTAATAAATAAAATTTATGCTTGTTATCAAAACGATCGGGTTTCAAACTCGGCTTGAGGTAAGTGCTTGTTTAATCACACTAAAGTATCGAAACACCCTTTACGGACGATAATATATTCACCCTACATTCTTAGGTTGACCACTTTATAAAATGAGATTGTTGATTGTCATTGACAATAATACATAACTTTCATAAAAGAATACAGCAGTTTCGGTTATTGAAAATGCTTAAATTAACATCGCGAATATTCTAGCCCGTACTGAGGGTGTAATGACTAAAATGCTGGCCTGCTATATAAATCCTTGGTTTCGAAATCAGTTTGAGTTACTTGTTTGCCAAACTGCGCTAAAGAGCGTGTGATATAGCGGAGCAGTTTGTAGGAACCTTTATATACCCCTCCACTTTTATTGATTGAGTATTTTGTTGTGTAGATGGCGGGTTGCTATTAGCGATAATGCATATATTTATATAAATAATATAGCACTTTCAACTGCTGAAAATGGTTAATATAAGCATTTGTTTCTCACTAATAATTTGTGCTGATAGCATAATGGTTAAGATGTATGTTGTTTAAAAAAAGTTGGGTTTCGAATACAACTTAAGGTAGTTCTTTGCTGCAGCACATTAACAGAACTAAATGGATGTCATTCTGTAGAACACAATATTGCAGAAATGTCGGAATTTTATCTTGCTTCCAGATAAATTCGATGCTAACCTGAAAACAAAAACAGCATGAAACAAAAGAGGAGGAGGGGGAAAGAATAAAATATAAAGGTCTTGCTTTGAAATGAAGAAGAGATTTTATTCACAATAATAAGTTGCAAATTTTTCCCTTTGCGGGCATTAAACTTATGAAACGCCAAAGTAACATGTAATGAAAATAACACTGGTTCTTATAACGAATATGTTGCATCCATTTACGAATACAATAATAAGATTCAAAAATAGTATCTCCTAATGACTCTCGCATATGAAACAAATTCTAGGAGCGTACTCGCAAATTGAAAGCCAGTCAGGCACGTGCCTTTGTTCCCTTTTTTTTAAATTTTGTTCAAAGTTCTTTTAGAATTTTCTCTCCCTCCATGTTTGCGTGGAAACCGTAGACACGCAGATGGATTTCAGAAGCAAGGCCGCGTCGCTTGCTCGGCATTTTCTTTTTGTAGAAGGTTCCAAAATTCCTTGTCATGTAAGATAAGCTATTTTCTTTAAAATAATTTCACTGCTTCTAAAATACGTGCAAAACCGTAATCACGTAGGTAGTTTTCAGACGTTTGTCTCGTCACATATCCGGGTATTCTTGCCGGATTTTCTTCTTCGAAGGAGACTCGTCAAAATTCCATTTTCAGCGCCGGACAATGAAACAAACCTCCAATCTCCACGTCAGCGGAATTTCAAAAGAGAAAGAATCTCGCGCTGGGCTCGTTACGTCATCACAGAGCTAGCATTCTCCTTTTCTCAAATTAAATGGAGTTTCGTACAAATCCAAAATATACGAAACTAAAAATCATAAAGGATACGAAATACAGAAAATCATATATAAAAACTCTATAAAAAAATAATAAATGTAAACAGGGGAGGGGGTGCACTATTATTGGTACAAAAAAAAATTACAACAGAAATGGCTATAAAAACCTACACTCAAAAAATTTGGCTGCTATCAACCCAGCTCAATGTTTGGACATTTAGGTAAACAAGAACTATCAAATAATAGATTGAAACAAAAAAAAAGGTCGTTTAAATTATATCAGTTCAAAAAATCCAACATTAGTAATATTTTCATTTCAAAGACGAGTAGATCTTTTTTATTTCATCAAATCCTATTTGTTCACTTCCGGTAAAAAGTATATATAAACTCTAAGCATATAAATCAAAACAGTATCTATCTGTCCAGAGCCCACATGTAAGCATATGGTGGCATTTATACGGATGTACAAATAGATATATGAGCTAGTGAACAAGGTGCAGCTTTCGTGAGAGTGAATGGTAACCACAAGAAAGTAGTTACAATCCAGGATGTTATTAGAAACAGTGATAGGAAAGGAAGAACAGTAGTGGGTGGTCTACCCTCTACCCTACGACCCTTCTTGCCTTTTTCCTTTCTTGCATTGCCTACTTATCTTCACCTCTATTTCCCCTACTGAACGATTGTTTGAACACTTCTCTATCGTTCATACACCACGCACAGTCATTATTCCCTATTTTTATTTCCTATTTTTCTTTATTTTTATTCTCTATTTTTAATTCCAATTTTTTTTGCATATTTTTATTTCCTATTTTTCTCCTATATGTATTTCCTATTTTTATTCCCTATTAAAATATCCTATTTTAATTTCCTAGTTTTATTTCGATATTTTTATTCCCCTGTTTTTTATTCTCTATTTTTATTTCCTGTGTATTATCTATATTTATTTCCTATTTTATTTTCTACGTTATTTCCTATTTTTATTCCCATTATTCTATTTCCTATTTTTATTCTCTATTTTTTCCTATTTTTATTATCTATGTTTATTTCCTATTTTATTTCCTATATTTTATCCATATTTTTATTTATTACTTTAATCCCTATTTTTATTTCCTATTTATTTCCTATATTTAATCGATATTTTTATTTATTACTTTATTCCCTATTTTTATTTCCTATTTAATTTCCTATATTTAATCGATATTTTTATTTATTACTTTATTCCCTATTTTTATTTCCTATTTAATTTTCTATATTTAATCCATATTTTTATTTATTACTTTATTCCCTATTTTTATTTCCTATTTTATTTCCTATATTTAATCCATATTTTTATTTATTACTTTATTCCCTATTTTTATGTCCTATTTATTTCCTATATTTAATCGATATTTTTATTTATTACTTTATTCCCTATTTTTATTTCCTATTTATTTCCTATATTTAATCCATATTTATATTTATTACTTTATTCCCTATTTTTATTTCCTATTTTATTTCCTATATTTAATCGATATTTTTATTTATTACTTTATTCCCTATTTTTATTTCCTATTTATTTCCTATATTTAATCCATATTTTTATTTATTACTTTATTCCCTATTTTTATTTCCTATTTATTTCCTATATTTAATCCATATTTTTATTTATTAATTTAATCCCTATTTTTATTTTCTATTTTATTTCCTATAATTAATCGATATTTTTATTTATTACTTTATTCCCTATTTTATTTCCTATTTACTTCCTATATTTAATCGATATTTTTATTTACTACTTTATTCCCTATTTTTATTTCCAATTTTTATTTCCTATTTATTTCCTATATTTAATCCATATTTTTATTTATTACTTTAATCCCTATTTTAATTTCCTATTTATTTCCTATATTTAATCGATATTTTTATTTATTACTTTAATCCCATTTTTATTTCCTATTTTATTTCCTATATTTAATCGACATTTTTATTTATTACTTTATTCCCTATTTTTATTTCCTATTTATTTCCTATATTTAATCCATATTTTTATTTATTACTTTAATCCCATTTTTATTTTCTATTTTATTTCCTATATTTAATCGATATTTTTATTTATTACTTTATTCCCTATTTTATTTCCTATTTATTTCCTATATTTCATCCATATTTTTATTTATTACTTTTTTCCCTATTTATATTTCCTATTTAATTTCCTATATTTAATCCATATTTATATTTATTACTTTATTCCCTATTTTTATTTCCTATTTTATTTCCTATATTTAATCGATATTTTTATTTATTACTTTATTCCCTATTTTTATTTCCTATTTAATTTCCTATATTTAATCCATATTTATATTTATTAATTTATTCCCTATTTTTATTTTCTATTTGATTTCCTGTATTTAATCCATATTTTTATTTACAACTTTATTCCCTATTTTTATTTCCTATTTTATTTCCTATATTTAATCCATATTTTTATTTACTATTTTATTCCCTATTTTCATTTTCTGTTTTATTTCCTATATTTAATCCATATTTTTATTTATTACTTTATTCCCTATTTTATTTCTATTTGGATTCCCTATTTTTATTTCCTCTTTTATTCCCTATGTTTATTCCCTGTTTTTTTCCTATTTTATTTCCTATTATAGTTTTCTATTCCTATTTCTTATTTTTGTTCCCTATGTTTTTCTATTTTCCCGTACAATTCTATTATATTGTCTATACTCATTCTTTATTATGTTCTCCGATATTTATCCTCTATTTTTAATCCCATTTTCTTTTCATATTTATTAATTATTTTAGTTTCCTATTTTATTGCCTACTTTTTCACATTTTTATTTCCTATTTTTATTTTTAATTTTTATTCCTATTCTTATTTTCAATTTTTATGCCCTATTTTCTCCTCTTATTTTCTGTGTTCATTACATATATGAATTTTATATTTTTATTTCCTGTTGCTATCCCTAATGTTATTTTCATATTTTTCGTTCGTTTTTTATTCTTTATTGTTTTTCTATTTTAAAAATCTATTTTATTCTCTACTTTTATTCTTTATTTATTTATTATTTTTGTTTCCTATTTTTATTTATTATTTTTTCCTATTTTTATTATTATTTTTGTTTCCTATTTTATTTATTATTTTTGTTTCCTATTTTTATTTATTATTATTGTTTCCTATTTTTATTTATTATTTTTCCTATTTTTATTTATTATTTTTGTTTCCTATTGTTATTTATTATTTTTGTTTCCTATTTTTATTTATAATTTTTGTTTCCTATTTTTATTTATTATTTTCATTTTCTATTTTTATTTATAATTTTAGTTTCCTATTGTTATTTATTATTTTTGTTTCCTATTTTTATTTATAATTGTTGTTTCCTATTTTTATTTATAATTTTTGTTTCCTATTTTTATTTATAATTTTTGTTTCCTATTGTTATTTATTATTTATGTTTCCTATTGTTATTTATTATTTTTGTTTCCTATTTTTATTTATAATTTTTGTTTCCTATTTTTATTTATAATTTTTGTTTCCTATTTTTATTTATAATTTTTGTTTCCTATTGTTATTTATTATTTTTGTTTCCTATTGTTATTTATTATTTTTGTTTCCGATTTTTATTTATAATTTTTGTTTCCTATTTTTATTTATAATTTTTGTTTCCTATTGTTATTTATAATTTTTGTTTCCTATTGTTATTTATTATTTTTGTTTCCTATTGTTATTTATTATTTTTGTTTCCTATTGTTATTTATTATTTTTGTTTCCGATTTTTATTTATAATTTTTGTTTCCTATTTTTATTTATAATTTTTGTTTCCTATTTTTATTTATAATTTTTGTTTCCTATTGTTATGTATAATTTTTGTTTCCTATTGTTATTTATTATTTTTGTTTCCGATTTTTATTTATAATTTTTATTTTCTATTTTTATTTTTTATTTTTATTTTCTATTTTTATTCATAATTTTTGTTTCCTATTTTTATTTATTATTTTTGTTTCCGATTTTTATTCATAATTTTTGTTTCCTATTTTTATTTTTTATTTTTATTTTCTATTTTTATTCATAATTTTTGTTTCCTATTTTTATTTTTTATTTTTATTTTCTATTTTTATTTATAATGTTTGTTTCCTATTTTTATTTTTTATTTTTATTTTCTATTTTTATTTATAATTTTTGTTTCCTATTTTTATTTATTATATTTGTTTCCGATTTTTATTCATAATTTTTGTTTCCTATTTTTATTTATAATTTTTGTTTCCTATTTTTATTTTTTATTTTTATTTTCTATTGTTATTTATAATTTTTGTTTCCTATTTTTATTTTTTATTTTTATTTTCTATTTTTATTCATAATTTTTGTTTCCTATTTTTATTTATTATTTTTGTTTCCGATTTTTATTCATAATTTTTGTTTCCTATTTTTATTTTTTATTTTTATTTTCTATTTTTATTCATAATTTTTGTTTCCTATTTTTATTTATTATTTTTGTTTCCGATTTTTATTCATAATTTTTGTTTCCTATTTTTATTTTTTATTTTTATTTTCTATTTTTATTCATAATTTTTGTTTCCTATTTTTATTTATTATTTTTGTTTCCGATTTTTATTCATAATTTTTGTTTCCTATTTTTATTTTTTATTTTTATTTTCTATTTTTATTTATTATTTTTGTTTCCGATTTTTATTTATTATTTTTGTTTCCTATTTTTATTTATTATTTTTGTTTTCTATTTTTATTTATTATTTTCGTTTCCTATTTTTATTTATTATTTTCGTTTCCTATTGTTATGTATAATTTTTGTTTCCTATTTTTATTTATTATTTTTGTTTCCGATTTTTATTCATAATTTTTGTTTCCTATTTTTATTTTTTATTTTTATTTTCTATTTTTATTTATTATTTTTGTTTCCTATTTTTATTTATTATTTTTGTTTCCTATTTTTATTTATTATTTTTGTTTTCTATTTTTATTTATTATTTTCGTTTCCTATTTTTATTTATTATTTTTGTTTCCTATTGTTATGTATAATTTTTGTTTCCTATTTTTATTTATTATTTTTGTTTCCGATTTTTATTCATAATTTTTGTTTCCTATTTTTATTTTTTATTTTTATTTTCTATTTTTATTTATTATTTTTGTTTCCTATTTTTATTTATTATTTTTGTTTCCTATTTTTATTTATTATTTTTGTATTCTATTTTTATTTGTTGTTTTATCCTATTTTTATTTATAATTTTTGTTTCCTATTTTTATTCATAATTTTTGTTTTCTATTTTTATTTATTATTTTTGTTTCCTATTTTTATTTATAATTTTTGTTTTCTATTTTTATTTATTATTTTTGTTTCCTATTTTTATTTATTAATTTTTTTTCTTATTGTTATTTTTTATTTTTGTTTCCCATTTTACTTATTATTTTTGTTTCCTATTGTTATTTATTATTTTTGTTTCCTATTTTCATTTATTATTTTTGTTTCCTATTTTTATTTATCATTTTTGTTACCTATTTTTATTTATTATTTGTGTTTCCTATTTTTATTTATTATTTGTGTTTCCTATTTTTATTTATTATTTTTGTTTCCTATTTTTATTTATCATTTTTGTTTCCTATTTTTATTTATTATTTGTGTTTCCTATTTTTATTTATTATTTGTGTTTCCTATATTTATTTATTATTTTTGTTTCCTATTTTTATTATTATATTTTTCCTTTTGTCTTATTTTTGTTTCCTATTTTTATTTATTATTTTTTCTTTTTGTATTATTTTTTTGTTTCGTATTTGTATTTATTATTTGTGTTTCCTATTTTTATTTATTATTTGTGTTTCCTATATTTATTTATTATTTTTGTTTCCTAATTTTATTATTATATTTTTCCTTTTTTCTTATTTTTGTTTCCTATTTTTATTTATTATTTTTGTTTTCTATTTTCATTTATTATTTTTGTTTTCTATTTTTATTTATTATTTTTGTTTTCTATTTTTATTTATTGTTTTTGTTTCCTATTTTTATTTATAATTTTTGTTTTCTATGTTTTTTTTATTTTTGTTTTCTATTTTTATTTATTATTTTTGTTTTCTGTATTTATTTATTATTTTTGTTTTCTATTTTTATTTATTATTTTTGTTTTCTATTTTTATTTATTATTTTTGTTTTTTATTTTTATTTATTATTTTTGTATTCTATTTTTATTTATTGTTTCCTATTTTTATTTATAATTTTTGTTTTCTATTTTATTTATTGTTTTTGTTTTATATTTTTATTTATTATTTTTGTTTTCTATTTGTCTTTATTGTTTTTGTTTCCTATTTTTTTATTATATTGGTTTCTTGTTTTTATTATTATTTTTTCTTTTTTATTATTTTTTTCCCTATTTTTGTTTATATTTTTTGTTTCCTATTTTCATTTATTATTTTTGTTTCCTATTTTTATTTAATTTTTTTCCTATTTTTATTTTTTATGTTTGTTTCCTATTTTTTATTAATTTTTGTCTCATTTTTTTTATTATTTTAGTTTCCTATTTTTCTTTTCTTTTTTTGTTCCCTTTATATTTCTTTTTTAATGTCTTATTTTTATTTCCGTATTTTAATTGTTATTTTCTTATTTATATCCTTATTTTAATCTCCTTTTATTATTCCATATTGCTATCCCTATTTTTATTTTCTTATTCTTATTTGCTATTTTTATTTCCTATTTTTCCTTTATCATCTCTGATACTTATTCTATTTTTAATTCCCTATTTTTATCCCTTATTTTTCCTTATTATTATTCATTTATTTTTCCCTATTTTCCTTTTCCATTTTTTCTTTTTTTTCTTTTTTTAATTCCCTATTTTTGTTTTTCTATTTTTCTTTCTTATTTTTCTTTTTTATTTTTAATTTCTATTTTTATTTTTTATTCTTTTTTATTCTTATTTTTATTTCCTATTTTTATTCACATTTGTATATTCTACTTTTATTTTTCCCCCTAGTTTTATTTTCTCATAACTGTACCATATTTATATCCTTTAGTTTTATTCCCTTTTTTATTTCCTATTTTTATTTCCCATTTTTATGTATATTTTTATCTCCTATTTTTATTTTATTTTATTTTATTTTATATTTTGTTTACTATTTTTGTTTCCTATTTTTGTTTCCTATTTTTATAAACTCTCTATTCCTTAATCTCCTACAATCTACACATTTTTCTCTCTTACCAATTATTCTCATTTTCCATCTCCGATCTACTTATAACCTCTCTCTTCCGCCATTGCAATATGTCAAACGCTCTCACTCACTTACACTTTCACTCATTCTCCCCCTCCAACTTTTTCATTTCTGAGCTTAAATGAATATAACATCGATGGTGTCTTCTTTGCATTTACTATTGTATAATAATGTTTTTTCTTCCGTTCTGATGAGAAGCATTTCGGTTTGAAATGTCGTGTGTTAAAGATGTCCACATTCGTTTACTTTTAAACTATTGTAATCAGCCGCAACCTTATCGATGTGATAATGTAATAAAGTTCTAATGCAACTTTAACCTTTGTATCTCTCATCTTCTTAACCGATTCCTTCATCATTAGGTTGGCAGGAAAAAAAAAAGATCTATTGTTTAAATTAACTCTCTCCTTTTCTCTCTCTCTCTCTTTCTCTCTCTCTCTCTATCTATCTATCCATCTATCTATCTCTCTCTCAGCGGCGGCGAACCTTAAATTATAATGAATCCTAGAAAAACATGGATTGTAGGCCCAAATATTTATTTTAGTATTTATAATTTAAATACAGTTTTGGTCATCTTGCCCCGCGGCTTGCGCGTATATGGCGTAATCTATAGGTCCAATTTAATATAAAAAGGCAATATTTCGGCAATGACGCGTCGAATGTCGTCTTCCAAATGAGAGATTTTGCCGCGTATATCAGCGTAGATATGGGACTTTACATGTCTCTATAAAATAATCTAATGGGGTTAAATCGCAAGAACGAGGTGGCGAAACAACACGTCAATTTCGTGAAATTATTTGTTCATCAAATTTCCAGATGTCAGTTTTCCGTGATCAGTTACAGATAGTTGTCAAATTTGAAATTAATATTAAAAAGAAATTATTAATTTAATGTTAGTTCTCACTCTGTATATATATATATATATATATATATATATATATATATATATATATATATATATGTATAGGCATTCGTCGAAATAAAAATGAAAACATATTTTTGAATTAATAATTTCTTTGCTCATTAAGATGCACCAACTACTGTACATGTTCTGGAACCGGAAACATAACTTAATTGAGCTTGTTATTTAAAACAATTTAAATCATGTTATAATAAATATATACTTGTAACAATATACATATATATATATATATATATATATATATATATATATATATATATATATATATATAGTAAAAACTGTTGAAATTCAAAGACTTACATTTTTTTCTTTTTTGTTTATTTCATCTTGGATCTCTTCGTTACAGTCGTTTCGTTAATGGGATGTGAATTTTATGATCTATGTTTTCATAAAAATCTCCTTTTTCACCAACTCGTCGAATGTGATTTCAATCCGATGTTACCAACATGTTTGTACATGATAAACCGGATGCGTTCGTTTGGAGAAAATAAATTTTATCCCCACGTTGTTACAGGTCGGCTATCTTCTTCATCGAGCTTCACTAGAAATTAACGGTGATTCAGTTTTTTTCATAAGAGTCTCAACCCGTTAAATGAAAACGGTATACATTGAAATTAACATTATTTCAAAAATAAACATTTATATTATATATATATATATATATATATATATATATATATATATATATATATATATATATATATATATATATATATACCCACACAGACAAGCGAAATACAAACAATTGCACTCAAAGAACCAGTTGGCATTTTTAAAATAGATCCTTCGTCTTGGTTAGAGTAACTGGAATGAATATTAAAAGGTATATGTCGTAAAAAAACAAGGATAAAAAGTGCTCAGTGCGTTAGTAAAGCCACCACTGTCGCCATAGACGATTACTGACACTTTAGCTCCGTTTCCACATTGAGATACGTGCAAGTAATCATCCAGAACTCAACAAACTTTTTTGACACGATCAATTATCTATTTTCCTTCTTTCTTTTCTCCTTCCCTCCTCTTTTGCATATCTTATCTTTTTTAGATTAAAATTGTTTTTTATTGCTTTCTTTCCCCTTTCCATTCTTTTCCTCCTTTTCTCTTCTCGTATTTCTCTCTCTTACTTTTATTTTCTTGGCTTTTAATATCCATATGTAAGTACGAAAAACACATCTTGGATCATCTTACGAGGCCCACAGTATTAATGCTGGAGTCCCTCAGGGGTCCATACTGGGCCCAATTCTCTTCCTGATCTACATCAATGATCTTCCAAAACACATACTAAATCTTTCGTTGACATCTATGCTGATGACACGACCATCTATGGCAATACATCAAAGGCCGTAAATGATAATGTTCTCTCTGATTCTCTCTCCTCTGATCTTGAGCGCGTGGTACAGTGGGGAAAGAGGTGGCTGGTTACCTTTAATGCTTCTAAGACCAAGCTCCTATATCTACATCATACAGGCTCTGATCCCCATCTGGCATCAATTGAAATTGATGGCTCTCGTCTAAGGGAGGCCCCAGGATTTGATAAGCTCCTGGGTTTGACCTTTACACCTGATCTTAAATGGAACACATACATCAAATCTGTGACCAAGGTCGCTGGGAAAATGGTGGGATCCTTCTACCGCCCCAGAAGATATCTCACTAATGATGCAATTCTCTATCTATATAAGAGCCAAGTACGTCCAAAGATGGAGTACTGCTGCCACATCTGGGCGGGGGCTGCAAAAAACATCCTATCCTGCCTTGACGGAGTACAAAATAGACTCCATGGCTTGGTGGGGGATGCCATTTTCTCTACCCCGTAGCCTCTTTCCCACAGAAGAGACGTAGCGAGCCTGTCATTGTTCTATCGTTATTTCCATGGCAGGTGTTCGTCTGAGCTCCATTCTCTGGTCCCCCCTCGCCAATCTTCCTCAAAAAACACCCGACTAGCTGAAACCACCGTCAATAATTTTCCCCACTCCCTATCTGTGCCAAAATCAAAACGTAGATACCATGAACAAAGCTTCTTTCTTAGAACTGCACGCCCTTGAAACTCTGTTCCACTTTCCTGTTTCCTTCCCGACTTCAACCTGGATGTCTTCAAGTCCAACACAAACAAATTCCTGATGAATCGTCCCCGCTAAGTAATGACACCTAACCAGTTCTCCAATACTATTGCTACACTATCCCTTTGATTACTGTACACACAATAACCCCTATCCCCGAGTGGCCATTGGGCCTTGATAAGTGGTGAACTCCATGTAAAAAAAATAAAATAAAAATAATTTTCATCCCGTCTACTGAAATAATTTGTAATGAATTAATAAATACTGTTGAGGTTGTAATAATTAAAAACACACACACATGCACACATGCACACAAACATATATATATATATATATTTATATATTTATATATATATATATATATATATATATATATATATATATATATATATATATATACGCACAGAGTGGAGTAGAACAACTTGCTTATTTTGAATATCAAGTAAATTTAAATACGCAAGTTGCTCTGCCTCATCCTGTATAATGGATGCATAGATTTATTTCCTAGATGTAAATCCAATGAAACCGGCGCGATTATTAAAGAGTGTTCAATGGAAGACAGAGATGGTATATAGTCTGTTTATTATACAAACATTATAGGTTACATATGGACATACATGTTTCAGCGGAATCCCAGTTCAATAAAACCACTTTATCAGATTCAAAAAGGGGCGATATTGATATGTTTCAGAATATAAACAGACTATATATATATATATATATATATATATATATATATATATATATATATATATATATATATATATGTGTGTGTGTGTGTGTGTGTGTGTGTGTGTGGAGAGAGAGAGAGAGATGGAGAGAGAGAGAGAGAGAAAGAGAGAGCGATAGAGAGGGATGTTATTTGTTTTTTGTTACCGGTACTTATTTAATGAATTCAATTGTTTATACGGAATTGCATTTTTACCTAAATGCGAGTTGGGAATAATTTTCCCTTTGAACAGCTTGGTACCCACAAATGGGGAGTGGCAGATTCAGATTCACCCCTCTGATAAGTTGTAGACGACGAAACACGTGTCAGTGGATAATTATATTATATTTAAAAAATCATATATATATATATATATATATATATATATATATATATATATATATATATATATATATATATATATATGGCGCGGTAATAAAATTGAATGCAAAAGATATGTTGTAAGGAATTTGGGGGTAGGGACGTGTTTGTGTACCTTATCGACGGAAACGCCCCTACGTTTCTGTCTGCTGATTAGATCTATGTACTATAACTTTAAACCAATTGACCCCAATTTAACGCTGGGAATCCAGCTATTTTCCTGCTGAGGGCGAGTCGGTCCTAAATTTTCCAAAGCTTACGATTGTCGACGAGTTGACAGAAACTAATAAAATGGGAGACCGTTGAATTTGAAATATCTTCAATTTCGTCGCTGCTGGGCGAAATCGTTAGCAACAGCTATAAAGACGGCGATACACATCTCTATCTCGCTCTCTCTTTGTCTCTCTCTCTCTCTCTCTCTCTCTTTCTCTCTGTTTATATATATATATATATTAAAACGGAAAACCCATACCCAGAAAACCCGTACCCGGAAAACCCGTCCCTTTTTACTAGCTTGGAAAACAGGTCTCTTATTTATTCAATGATCATAGTTATACCTACATACACTATTATTTTATGCTTACGCACTCATCAGTGTAGAATGCGATAATTTTTACTGGTTTGGGAGGTTCGAATCTAAGCATTAAGTAACCTTTAATTTCGTATACTAACAAAGTTTGTGTCCGGATTTACTCGTGGGTAAAATATTCAATCATCTTTTCATTGAAAAGAAAAAAAAAAATAATCAGAAAATAACCCATATATCACTGTAAGTAATTTAGGGATTGAAATAGAATTTTACCGTTTTGGAGGAGGGTAGATTTGTAGAAGGGAACGTGTGAGGGGGATAAGACAGTAAGATGCTATTTAACATTGCATTTAAATCATATAGCTGGGATTTGGACATGTGAGAATGGATTTATATTTTTAATAGGAGCTACTTTCAACTATTAAATTCGGTTTGCATATAAACGAATCGGGATAACAGTAACTGATAGATAGTCGTGTATTTTTCTCACTTCTTGTTCATGAGAGCATCACTATTACTGTTTTTGAGATTCTCCTAAGTTATGGGACCTGGATATGACCTTAAACTATATCCGATTGTAAGTCCCGAGTTTGCGGGCTTTGGGGAGTGTGGAGTCAACCGTTTAATTGCTATTGCTCACAGGTCCACTCTGACCGGGGGTAATAGTACATGTTAGGGTCCCAACTATGAGTTAAATAGAAACCGATATGAAACAAATAAATATATTCTATTAAAAAAAATGTATTTCAAAATCGCTGGATTCGGCATTAAATAACCTGAAAAGGGTTGATATGCCGTAAAACAAAATAACCAACCAACCTAAGTCATGATTTGAATTCCCGATGTATTCCCGGGAGATTTTCTTTATAATTACTACAATCTCATATATTTTGAAGTTAATACTTAGTTTCAAATGTGTCATGAGGAAGTAGTTTGAATCTGTAATGAATAGAAAGTGGTCAACCATCACAGCAAAAATAACTTATTGAGATGCAATATGGTTCTCGTTCTGTTAAATCTATAGTTGCGATATCACATAGGATTAGTTAATCTCATTGGAGGCTTTGTTTCTAGAGCTATAGCTTTGAAAGAGTATGGCATAAAGATTGCCAGCTAAGAAATAGCTGAAAATTTATTCTCAATTATTAAATCCATTTTTTGACAGGCTTCTAAGTAGGGCTAGGAGAAAGCAGATTTTTGTTGTTGTTTTGACTCTAGTTTGTGTATCCGTGGGTATCTTACATAATTTATATAGAGTGGATATACACTCGAGAGTAAAAACAATGAAAAGAATACCCTGTTGTCATATCCCTACTTATAAGAGTATTCATCGATAGGCAGAAATCAAAAGCTCATAGGATAAATGCTGGCGTCCCTCAGGGTTCCATCCTGGGCTCTAATCTCTTTCTGATCTTCATCAAGGATCTCCCAAATCCCATTTTTAGGTTACGTGTGGACATTTATGCTAACAACACTACCATTTATGGCAACACTTCAAAAGCCTGCAATGACCGAGATCTTTCTGATTCTCTCTTTTCTAATCTTGAGCAGGTGGTGCAATGAGGTGAACGGTGGCTGATTAATTTTAATGTAGATAAAACCATTTTTCTCTCTTTTCATCATAATCGCTCTGATATCCATCAAGCTCCAAATGTAATGTATGGCTCTCCTCTTATTAAAGCACCATGTCTTCACAGATTTCTGGAACTAGCTTTTACTCCTGATCTGAAATGAAACACATACATCAAATCTGTTGCCAAGATCGATGAAAAAATTGTTGGATCTTTGTACCGCTCAAGTAAGTATCTCACTGCCGATGCGATCCTTTATCTGTATAAAAATCATGAATGGCCTAAGATGAAGTACTCTAGCCAAATATGGGCAGGAGACGCATTATATCCTGTCTTGATAAAGTTTAAAACCTGCTTCGAAATTTATAAGTGATGTCCCCTTTTCTTCTCTGCAGCTTCTTTCCTACATAAAAGACGTTTCGAACTTGGCTCTGATCTATTTTCATGACAAGTGCTTCTCTAAGGTTGAATATATAATCCTCCCCCTTGACAAACTTAAAAAAAAAACACTCGACTATCTATAACTACTATCAACAATTTCCACTACGGATAGAGATCTGTACCTAAATATAAAAGAAGATTCTACGAACACAGCTTCTTTCCTATAACCGGCCACTTGTGGAACACTGTTTCATATCGTTTCCGATGGACTTAGTATGGAAGCGTTCAAGTCTAATGTAAACAAGTTCTTGTTAAACCGTCACATAATCAAATTGTAACCAACTAACCTAACACCATTAACGATTATAACACAAGCATCTTACATTCATTAAACCTTATCCCCGAGTGACTTCGTGCCTTGGTAAGTGATAACTCGTTTGTAATATATATATATATATATATATATATATATATATATATATATATATATATATATATATATATATATATATATATCAAGCAAACATTATTAAATGCAACGGAGACACTTTGCTTTATGATTCTTTTTGTTTTATTTTTCGATTTTCCATATAATCTTTTTTATATCAAAATCGAAAATATTAATAAAGGTTCTATAGTTGTAACATTACGAGCGCTTTCGATTCGTCCACGAATCATCTTCAGATGTTGACGAAGTAAAAGTCCGAAGGAGCGAAAATGGGAATTAAAAAGTGAAAAGTAAAATATACATTAAACCACGTAAGATGATTTTAAGCTAAAATATATACAATCGATGAGAAGTCGATTAAAAATATAGGCCGATTGAACATTCGAGTAATAAAATCAGCAAGTTCGTGGGCACTGTTGGAAAATCCGTCCATTACGCGTAACGTAAGTCATTTTAACGCATTGCTGCTTTTCTCGAATGTAATATTATTTATAGTGGAGTGATGAGTTCTAATATATGCCGCTTCAAGAATTTTTTTTATTTTTTAATATTATTTTCACGTTCTATATTTGTGTTGTCGACGACGCCTTTTCTAAGATTGGAGGGGGAGCAGTTGTGTTCTTTTATTAAATATTAATATATATATATAGCGCTAGTATTGTTTAAATGCAATTTAAATTTTAAAAATATTTTTTACAGGTGTTTTTGTTTCCTAATCTCATTCATCCAGAGGAATTCTCAAAATAAAGACGAAACGTTGATGAACGCATAACTCGGTTTGTTTATATATATATATATATATATATATATATATATATATATATATATATATATATATATATATATATATATTAGGAAAAGTACCCGTCGTTGACTGGGTTCAAAAACAGCCTACAGGAAATGGACTCTGATTTATGAAAGTATGATAGGTTATGAAAAGAAAGGGTTGTAAAGAGGTAGCTTCGAATTTGGGGGTATCAAAACCGAAGCAAAATATAATGAAAGTAAAAATAAAATAGATAAATCCCATAATTTATTATACCATAACTGTACACACTGAAACCACTTATCTGTGGATCTATATTAAAACAACCTTGTTAAACTTTGTGACATATTTCCATTCTATGGAGGTCAGGCGCGAACGAATACCCCATAATTTTATTATACCATATTTCTTCAAGCTGAAACATAATTATCAAAGTATACTTACGCAGATAGATATGAAAGGTTTTTATTAAAGTTTGCGCCTATTTCCATTCTATGAAGGCCAGGCATAACGCTGACCCCACAATTTTATTATACCCTCCCTATTTAAGTTAAAACATACTTATCAAAGTACTTTTATGTACATCTATATCAAAAACACTTGTAAACGGTTTTTTTTATTTTTAATTTTTTTATTTCCATACTTTGTGGACCAGGCGCGAACGCAGACCCCACAATTTTAACGAACCACCGTTGTGCCAGATCAAACATACCCATTCCTGTGTCTCGATACATCTTCTATCATTATATGTAATCAGTTTTTTTAAATAGTCAACCATATAGGAGCCTATTCGTGACCACACACACACACACACACACACACACACACACACACACACACACACACACACACACACAGGAATTCAGCTTTATATTATAATAAAATATAATATATATATATATATATATATATAATCAAAAATATTTTTTTCAATATGTTATTCCCGTTTAAGATATGCAAATAAAACAAAACTGCAAATGCCTTTCGCTTTTTTTTTGCATCGACATTTAAAGTATGGCTGTTTTCTAATATAAGCAAAACGATATAAAGCAGAAGATAATAAGATACCTGTACGTTTTAGCATCCCAAACTTTTTGATTGCAAGTTAGAATTGTTTCCTAACATTAAAAAAATCACTTTTTTTTTGCTTGTTAGCAAAACAAATGTGATTTTTTAAATGTAAAAAGAAACAAAACAAAAACAATACAAACAATCACTTGATCAATTTACATATTTAAAAAAATATTTGGCATTTTCACGATCTAACCCAGAATAATTTACCTCCTAAAAAGAAATCAAAATATATTATTTTCCTAATACGTTTCAACGGCCTTTTTTATTATCTTTATAATATAAACGAACATTAAAAAAAAAAATATAACACTTTAACATTTTAGAGTGGAGATCACTTTCCTATATAAATTTAACGTGAAAAGCACTCACTTCTTGACCACGTTGCGGTAAATGACAAATGTAATCTTTATCATTTTTTTTCAAGTTTGAAAGAGAGAACGGGATGGCCGAGTCATAAGTTCGAAACAGTTTTAAAATACCTAGAAACACTTTAAAAAGTGTGCGGGGAGACTTTTCCTTTTTTTTTATTTACTTTGAAAAGGTCTCACCGTTAAACATTACTTAATCAATTAATTAATATTTTCTGATATTTATAAGGCTGTTAACACACACACAAAAAAAAAACTAGAGTGGGCCTGTACAATGCACAGTCCTTCCTTGTATTTTTTTCATCTATTTTTCAATTTTTTAACGGATTAGACCCCTCTTATATAAAGAATGTTTCATTTAATCCAAAGGCAATTAAGTTAAGACATTTATTATCCAGTGTATCCCGTATTGTTTGCACTGGTCGCCATGTTTGTTTTCGCGCGCGCATGTATTCAATTTTTGCATGTTTATACATTAATTCTGTATACTCACTATTCTGTAGCTAACAATAACATATACTGACCCAAAGGGTCACGGGTTGTGTAGTGCATATATATACATACATATATATATATATATATATATATATATATATATACATATAAATATATATATATTTGTGTGTGTGTGTGTGTGTGCGCGCGCGCGCGTGTGTGTGTGTGTGTGTGTGTGTGTGTGGACAACCAGACAGGCAGCTTTACTTTTCATATCGACTCGTACGTAGAACCATAATAAATTTATGTTTCCAAGCTTTTGGTCAGAATTTTCTCACTACTCTTATCGGCCTATATCTGTTTATCAGTATTTAGGTGTATATGCACGTACATCTATAAACGTGTGTGTGCGTATTCTGTGTGTGTACGAGTACCTGTAGACGTGTATCTTATAGTGTGCGGGTCTACATATGCCAGTTTGTGTGTAGGGTGCGTGGGTGTCCAATTCAATGTTTTATGAAAGACTTGGTTTTGAATAGAAGCCACACAAGTTGCTGACTATTCCAAGTCAAAAATATTGGAAGGGTCATATTCATAGATTTTAATCCCATTGGCTATACCCGTTCCCCTACAGCTGCTAACCCTGCCCACCCTGCACTCATGTTTCCACCATTCACACTGAAGAAAGCTCGAATCGGTTGAAAATATGTGTTTTTAAAAGAAACATTTTCATTTTTTTCGAAAGTTTTTTTTGTATTCTTAAAACATAGAAAATAAATACAGAAAAGATATAAACATTTACATATTTTTCGTATTTATTTTTTATCCATATATATATATATATATATATATATATATATATATATATATATAATTTATTCAAATAGGCTATACATTTAAAAAATACTTTCTGAGACTTCTCTGTCTACCTTATCGACGCAAATGTCCTTGCCCTTTTCCCTGCCGCTCAAATCGATGTACTTTAACTTCAAACCAATTGACCCCTATTTAATATTTTGAATTCGGCTATATTGAGCCGATCCTCAAAGCGTCTATTCTTCGACATGATGACAGCACCTAATAAACTCTTCGCTGATTGAACCTGAAAGGTTTTCCATCTCATAGGGGCCAAGCCAATATTTTATCCTTACTCTTTAACGCGCCCAAGCAAGATATGATCAGATAAAAGTACAAACGGACCTTTCGACCTTTACCCTCCTAGATGTTTGCTGGGATTATGCATTTATACACGTGTGCATGTATGGTCGTTCTCTTAGTTAATGTTACTCAGTTATATCTATTTATTTTTTTACCTCTCTTTCACCACGGACTAATGCGATACAAGATCGGAAGGTAGGATGAATGAACTAGCGCCCCCCCCCCTATGATGAGTACTCTGGCCCTGCAAAGATAAGTCTGAGTCGCTTCATCAGCATTACTCAGTTGGGGGAGCCTCAGGTTAGAATCAATCAACTTGCTCCACCCGACATGGTGAACCTTCCAGGACTTCCCAAAACAATTGCCTCAGTCCGACAGCTTAAAGGCCACTGACATTGTCTAATTTCTGTCGAAGTCAGAAGCTCGACTGATGTGGTACGAGATGCATCACTTGTGGGTTCTTCAATTATACATGAATCTAGTGTTGCCAACTGATATTTTTAAAGCCCGCTAGATCGGAACAAGAAATCTTGCGATAATCGGTAAATTTTAACCTTTCATCCCTTAATTTTCCCCACTCTCTTTCTGTGCCTAAAACCAAACGAAAATTCCATACGCAGGTTTCTTTTATATGCGGTACACAATTTCGTTGGGCTGCTTCCTAGCTGACTATAACATGCTTGTTTTTAAATCCAGTGTAAATATTCTTGTTAAGTGGTTCTCTTTATCAAATCTTATTTATGCTCCGTCCTTATCGGTCATCAAGATATTTTCTCACACTCTACTCGACACCTATTAACTCTTATCCTCGAGTGGCTTTCGATCTTTGATAAGCGATGATCCCCTAGTAAAAAGTGCACATACTTTTCGTATTTTTATACATATTTTGTATTCCAATGTTATTTTTAATATTAATTAAATGATATATTTTTCACTTGTATTAGGTTTAATGGTAAAAAACAACAACAACAAAAAACAAGGGACGTAATTCATGAACGAGTTTTGTGTCTGGTAAACTAAGAAATAGGTACTTATGCATAATACCGACAGTGCAATTTTATTTCTAATAGTATTTTCAAATTAAATTAAATTTTTCTAGCTTATTTTGTTTATTAGATTTTTAGATGAAAGTAAAACGTGAATATATTTGCTGATAACATCCGCTCTCTTATAGAAGTGAGTGAAAAACTAATGTGAACATATCCAAGGCAATAACGAAAACCTAAGAATGCGACCTCTCATTTGGCGTTGTAAATGGGCAGTAACATTTAATGTTACTAAGACTTCTTTCCTTTAACAATTGCAAGAACTCTTATAAACCAACGGTTGCTGTGACTAATAACACCCTACCTGAGAGCTCATCGTTCAAATTTCTCGACTTTACATTCAAAGGCAACAAGTATTGGAACAAATACATTAAGGACATTGCCAATGGTGCTGCAAAGATAGATGTCTCTCTTTACCGCACTAAAAATACTCACACGTGAGAATAACTTTTATCATTTGCTCATGCCAAGAGTATTGTTGCAACATCTAAACTGGTGCATCTAGCCCTAGTATCTCCCTCTTAGACATGTTCCGAAATAAATGTTTCCAATTCAATAGGTCCCTAACCATCGACCAAGCTTCATCCTCTGTCCATTAACCGTAATGTTGCATCCTTGTGCATGTTTTACAAGTACTTTAATGGAACGTGCTCCGACGAACTCGTAAAACTGACGCTTCCGATTTAATCGACAATCAAAATTTCACCCCTTCACTGTTGTGGTCCCTAGATCCGAAAAAAATTCTAGTCTAATATTTTCTTCCCTCTGACTTCTAGATTTTTGGAATCCCCCCCCCACCTTATTTCCTCTTTATTTGACTGTTCTAGTGTAAATGTAATTTTTTTTACAAAGGAGTCATCACTTATCAAGGCCTGGAGGTCACTACAGGGTTAAAAGGTGAATGAGTGCGCAGTAGTCAATGGGAAAATATCGTAGTAATTGTAAGTAGTTGAAATTTGGTAAATTGGATTATTAAGTTGATGGCTTATCTAGAATTTGTTCACATTGGACTTGAAGACGACTGTTTTGCAGTAAGTTAGATAATAGGAAAACAGAGTTCTACGTGCGTGCAGTTCTAAGAAAGAAACTTTGTTCGTGGAATCTACGTTTAGGTTGAGGCACATATAAAAAGTGGGGGAGATTATTGGTAGTGGTTTAAGGTAGACGAGTGTTTTTCGTGAAAGTCAGAACAGGGAGACTATTAATTACAGCTCAGACGAGCTCTTGCCATAAAAAAAAACGATAAAGCAAAGACAGGCTCGCAACATCTCTTCTGTGAGAAAGAGTTGGCAGGGAAGAGAAAAGGGCATCCCAAACTAAGCTACAAAGTATATTTTGAATTCAAGGCAGGATGAGCTGCTTCTCGCAGCTCCTTCCCCGATGTAGCAACAGTACTCCATCTTTGGATGTACTTGGTCTTATACGTATACAGCAGTGAGATATCTACTGGAGTGGTAGAACGATCCCACCATTTTACCAGCAGCCTTGGCAACAGATTTGATTTACGTGTTCTATCTCAAATCAGAAGTAAAGGTCAGATCCAGAAGCTTGTCAAAACATGGAGCCTCCTCAAGATGAGAGGCATACAGTTCAATTTATGACGGAGATCAGAGCGTTTATGAAGTAAAGATAGAAGTTTGCTTTTAGATGCATCAAAATTAACCAGCCGTCTCTTTCCCCATTGCACCACGTGTTCAAGATCAGAGGAGAGAGAATCAAAGAGAACTTGGTTGTTTACGGCCTTTGAAGTGTTGCCATAGATTGTTATGTCGTCAACATAAATGTCTACGAACATTTTGCTGCTTAACTCCCTACTTGGAATGTCTTTGTAGGTATGGTCCCAAATAATACATACGTATTTGTTTGGAGTGAATTAGAGTAAAAAAAGGAGGGTATAGAACGATGCACTAGGTGTGTCAGATTTTTTTTTGAATTATTGACAACCCTAACACAAAACTGCGAATAAAATATAAAAAAACTCGTAATTTCTCTTTTTAAAGTGGGTTGTTTAATTTCTTTATGGAATATACTTCCAAAATAAACTATTAAAGTTGTTTAAATAAATAATAGAAATATTATTATTTTATTTTTTTAAAAACAGTGTTTACAAAGTGCATGCGCGCGCTCGTACAGCCATTTTTCTATGTAATGAAATGAACTGAATTTTACGAGTTGAATTGTTTTCAATTTTTTCACTTTAAAAATCTATCAAAATTTTTCTATTCGTTTAATTTTTACACTATTTTCAGGTTCAGTGTAAAATTTTATGCTCTTCCCAATAAACTGAAGATAATATTATAGACAAGCATTTCTTGTAATTCATCCCCGCATTTTGAAATGTCTATTCAAATGAAAATAATTAATTTTCACTCCTAACTTTTATATATCACAAATCGAAGATAAAGTTGAATAAAAAAATTAATCTAATTTAAAACGAAACAATAAAATAATTGTTATTTTCAAATTTACCTGTAAAGTCCGAAGTGTTAAACCTTTTTTTTCTTAAAACCACGTTAATTTTTTTTAAGTGAAACTTCATGCTCTGGTTTGATTGTAAAGTAAATATCGGACGCTGGCGAAAATCTTTTCTATTTCATTCAATGTTTTTTTTGTTGTTTTTTTTTAGATATTAAAAAGAATATCACTCCATAAAAAAGGAAATATAATATATTAAATCAAAAACTCATGTATTTCTTTAAGAGGATAAAAAAATGGAAAATTGGTAGGGCGAATTTTTTTTAAACGGCTAAAACTGATAAGTGAAATGTGATAATTTTTCAAGTACGGTGACTCATATTGACCAACTTTGTAGTTGGAATCAAATGGCAGAAATACAAAAGGGAGATAAAGCACATGGCTTAAAGACAAATTATTTATGGTCCCTTTAGGCGTCCGTATTTAACGATTCGAAAAAATAGAAGCAACACCGCTTTTTTTAACAGCACGAAAAAGTTACATAAAGGTGGTCTTCCGACTTTTGCTTAAAAATATCTTTTATTTAAAAAGTATATAGAATATGAAACATAAATATGGAAAAATTCTTATAAATGAAAAATGGAAGCACTCATTGCTTAGTATTTTTTGGTAAGTGATTTTTTTAAATTTATATATATTTATTGTATTTAGATTAAGTTAAAATTCGTTGAATTTTGTGAAATCTTTTTAAAGAAAACCGATTAAAAAGTATTGTATATTTTTCGATTACACCTTTTATTATTTTAAAATTTGGTCTTTGCTCCTTTTATTGAAAAGAATTAGGGTTTAAAATTACATTATTCATGCTGTTATACGCTTCGAAAAATAGCAAGTCTATTTAATAAAATGTTTATCCACTACTTTGTAATGGCGACTTCTTACACTGCTAACGATGCACAGAGAGAGAAGAGAGAGAAAGTGTGATCAGGAGTAGAGTAATAAAGAAAAAGATGGAGAAACAGGGAGGGGGAGAGATTAGAGTAATACAGCGTTAGAGGAAGAAAGGGAACACACAGAACGATATAGATAAAGAGAGAAAGAGAATGGGATAGAGCTGTTCATAGAAACGAGATGTAGAGTAATAGCGTGAGTGTGAGTGATAGAGAAAAAGAGAAAGAGAGAGAGGACATAAGGGGATTCGGTGGTAGAAAGAGAAGGGTAATTGATAGAGGGAAAAGAGACGGAGAGGGGCGCAGAGAGTGAGAATGATAATGTGGGTGAGACAAAGGAGAGGTGGATAGATGGAGGGTAGGGACGTGGGAGAGGGGGCGCGTGTGCGGCTCTTATTTAGAAACAAAGGCCATCTAAATACGCCCGCGAAAGCAATAAGTAAACATGAACATTTCAATGGTGGGAACCACAGCTTAAAAAAGGTGGATTACAAACCATGGCAGGGACGGGTAGGTAGTTGTCACTAATGGGAGGCATATCAGAACAGGCACTGCCAATCGCCGAGCCACTCGAACCAATAGCGTGTTTATTAATGCCAATGTTAATTTCTGTCTGATGCTGCCCGAAGGGGGCAAGGTATTCAAGGTTTAAGGCCTTTGACCGATTGACTCATATGACCTTACGAACAGATCCGTAAGGCACGTACGCATCGTTCGCGGGCAATTGTATATATCGACGTTTTGTCAAATGGACGTTTTGTCAACGGACTTTTTGATCACATGTACTAAATAAGTAAAACTTATATTAAAAATACGAAATTAAGTTAACTTATTACACGTAAATAAGAAAAAAAAATATGTTGATTTTAACTTAAAACATACAGGAATCAAATGGACACCAGAATTGTTAACAAACAAAAGGTCATGTTTAAAAGTATTGCTGCATGTCTAAACACCAGTATGTTTACTTCTGACTTCCGGTTTTATCGTTTATGATTAACTGGCCTGATTGCTTGGGTGTTTGGAGGTGTGTGTTGAGCAAAAAATAAATAAATAAATAAAATAGTGGTAGCAGGCAGACAGACTCAAAGCCGTACCGCGAACGAGGAATAGAGCATGAAAAAACAAACAAACAAAAAAAAACGTTACTCTTTGCCGTTGTGTCCAAGGTTTAAATTAAGGCTAGTGAATCAAAAAGAGGGGATGACTTTCGAAAATATCTGCGAAAAAAGCGACCCCCCCTTGTGGAAAAGTTCCCAGTTGAAGGTGAAGGAATTAATGTTTTTAGACAATTTTTCGATATTTGTCGTCCGAAGGATTGAACTTAAAAACGATACCGATCTCGTGAAAATCCGTCGCCTCTGTCGAAAGTTTTAGGCATCCACCCATCCATCCATCAATCCATATATACATACATACATACATACATACATACATACATACATACATGCATGCATACATTTAAACAGACCGGTAAGATTTTTATCGCACAAACCTAGTATAATATTGTTAGTTTTCTTTATATACTTCTTTTTTACCATTTTCTTTTTTTAATTGTATGACATTGTGATAAATTAGAAATCAATGTGGTCCTGGATATGACCTTAAACTATATCCGATGGTGAGGCCCCAGCTTGCAGGCCTTAGGGAGTGTGGAGCCACCCTTTAATTGCTATTGCTCCAAAGGTCCACTCTGACCCGGAGTGGTAGTACCTGTTAGGGTCCCAACTATGGGTTAAATAGAATACGACTTAAAAAACAAATATACTATATTAAAAAATCGTACTTCAAAATCACCAGATTCGGCATTAAATAACCTGAAAAAGGTTGATATGCCGTAAAATAAAACAACCAACCAAGAAATCAATGTGCAAGACGAACGAACATAGGAAAGTTACCTAATTCGAACCCTTACCGGAGCTAATATAAGCTACCTCTTTATTATTATCATTATTCATTCAGCTTTGTCTTTCCTTCTCTCTCCTTTTAACCTATGTTATGGCTGCTTATTGTCGAATATTTACATTGAAGTACGATTCGGATGGATCTTAAAGAGCAAATATGTCGCGTAGATTGCCCTCTATCTTTCCCCGCTTCGTTTAGAGTTGCTTTTTCTCATCATTCCGAAAGTAAGTAAGTTTTCACAGGAAAGCGTAAACTTAACGTAAGTTTTTACAGGAGTGCGTTAACTCAGCTCCACTGAACACATGAAAATCGTTTCAAAATCCCCCAAATTACAATCATGTATCAGATTAACAGACCGAGACAAACGAAAAACTTCCTGTAAAATAGTGACCTGCTGACCTGAAATTTGAATACTTCTGAGTGACATCTGCAACGCGCGCCAACTCACAGCATCAGCACCGCTTATCCTAGGAGACTGGAATCCACAACATTTTTTATATAAATGTTATATATTTTTTATATAAATGTTACAGTTATATCTCATAGGATTAGCGAATCTCTCGACGGAGGCAACCTTTCTAGGGCAATTGCTCTTGACATATCAGAGGCCTTTGATAGGGTATGACATTACGGTTTACTTTACAAGATCTCCAGCTATGGTATAGCTGGAAATGTCTTCTCAATTATTAAATAATTTCTCTCTGATTGGTTCATAGGAGTAGTAGTTATATTTGCGTTCCATTCTTATATACCACTTCAGTAATCATTATTATTACCGACATAAATTCTTTTCAGGGGAATATCATTAACATTAGTAAAAAAAAACTATTCATTTTGTTTCTCCGGCACTGTTGTGGACTATTTGCGTTAATGAGACTAAATACTTAATATTTGATTGTAGTCAGAAACTTAGTTTATATCATTCGATTATTTAGACTTTTGTTCTCGTTTTTAGTGTATTTTTTACAACGTTTCGATCGATAAAACCGCCGATCTTCTTCAGATGTATTTAGACAAACTCGGTAATGTTTCGGTTAACCTCGGGAATGAGTCTTTTTCAGGTGTGTAATTAATTACAAAAAAAAAAAAAATAATTGCAATTCGTGACTTTATTGAGAAAGTTGATTAAAATCATTTAAAAATACCTAAGCATACCTTTTCCTCCTTCGTATCGAGTCTGAGTGATGGTTGGTTTGTTTATGCGAATGGTTGGTTGGTTGTTTTTGTTTTACGGCATATCAACATTTTTTAGGTTATTTACTGCCGAATATAGTTATTTTGAGGAACGATTTTTAATGGAGTATATATTTTTAAAAGTCGTATTCTATTTAACCCATAGTTGGGACCCTAACAGGTACTACCACTCCGGGTCAGAGTGGACCTTGGAGCAATGGCAATTAAAGGGTGGCTCCACACTCCCCAAGGCCCGCAAGGTGGGGCCTCACCATCGGATATAGTTTTAGGTCATATCCACGACCGTTTTATGCGAATGAGTGAAGCTTTTAGTTTTTTTTTTTGATGGGTTACAATGTGAGATGGCAAGGATGGCGATATTTTTTATGGATATATTTTTTAATTCATTTTGCTGGAAACTCATGTGGCAAGGGAAAAACATATCAGGTAAGCCGGCGAGAAATACTAGTCCAGTCATGTTGATATATGTATTGTTTTTAAAGGAAATTTGAAAACATCCACGGCTGTTGCAATATTTTTTATATAATGAGGGAGTATGATCCCCGACAGTCAGGAAATTCTATTTTTAAACAATGCTGCTAGGAACTGACGAATCAAATTAATTCACGTTCTGCTACCAACCAATCAGAAACCAGAATTGCTTTATAAAAATAAAACCTTTTTTAGCAACTTTGCATGTGTTTTCTTCGTGTCAACACGGGAAGAATCTTTTGCACTGTGACTTCCAACTCAAAAACTGTCCACTGAGAACCAGTCACCTCCGGGATTGTATAGAACATTTAACCATCGGACACTGTTCTGAAATTTAACATGACTTACAAGAAAAAACATACACTTAAATCCGGACCTCTAACTTCCAACTTCCAACGTAGAACTCCACTACCATGTCTCCTTCTCCAACATCAGGGATCTATGTTCTAACATTCTAGAGGTTGAAACGCAATTACAGGAGACTAAACCAGACCTATTATTTCTAAGTTAAACTGGCATTGGACAGACGATTTCCCTAGAGGAGTTCGTAGTTTAAGGATACTCTAACTTAACTTCCAAATGTGACCGCAAGATCGCCATGGGCATGGAATATGGGCCTATATTAATATGGCTTTCCATGTGGTAGGGACATCTCCAGAGAAGATCCTAACTTACCCTATATGTGCTTCCGGGTTGCACAAGCTCACACTACTGCATTTATATTTACTCTCTATCGCATCCACACCAGCGGAGTTACTATCTTTAAAAGCATATCTGAGAAAATTGACCAAGTCCTATCTGCTTATCCTTTAGTCAACATTCACGTTTATGGAGACATAAATGTTCACAATGTGGAATGGTTAACCCACTCAAACAAAACCGATGATGAGGGGAGGCTGTGTCATGATTTCTTATTGCTTATGACCTCACTCAGATTGTTCACGATCCCACCCATGTGCCCGACACTGACGGCCAGTATGCGAGTCTCCTAGACCTTTTTCTCATAACTTGCCCTAAACCGTGTTCAGTTTCCGCTCTGTCTCCTCTTGGATCTTCCGACCACTCTGTTGTATAAGTTAAGATGAAAATGAAATGCAATAAGCACTCAGACGTATCTCTACATCGTACAGTATATCGATACACTATCGCTGACTGGGCTAGTTTCCGTACATTTATATCGGATCTTCCTCTGCCTTCCATGTTTAAAAAAGATCTGCCATCTATAGTATCAGACCTGACGGAATGGTTAATTGTAAGTATAGACCGTATCATACCCCCGAAAAATTTCCCGCAAAAACCTAACAGCCAGCCATGGTTTTCTCCAGAATGTGCTGCTGCCATTGCGCACAAAAATCACTTTTTCCATTGCTTCCAACGTAATAGATTTATGGAGACTAAAGCCGCTTTCAGGACTGTCAGCAACCATTGTAAGAAAGTAATAAAGAACGCAAGAGAGTTGTATGATCAGTCCGTCAAGTCCAAAGTAGATGAACAGCGGCTTGGTTCCCACCAGTTTTGGCAAACAGCAAACAGAATCCTGAACAGAAGCGTGTGCTCTATCCCAACTATCATCAACGGACCTGAGGTAATCTCGTCAGCTTCATGCAAAGCTAAACTCTTTGCCAAGAACTTTGCAGCTAATTCTACTCTTTGCGATCAAGCCCTCCAACCCCCATTATTTCCTCCTATATCAGAAAACACGCTATGTGATATACATATATTTGTACGTGATGTTGCGAAGCTAATCAAAAACCTTGATTCCAGTAAAGCAACCAGCCCTGAAGATATTCCAATTATAGTACTCAAAAAACTTCAACCAGAACTAGCACCCATACTTACAAAATGTCTAAACGTTGTCTTAAGGAGAATTGCTTCCCATCACCCTGGAAAATCTCATCAGTATGTCCTGTATTTAAGAATTCAGGTGATCGCTTATCTCCCTCTCAGTACAGGCCAATAAGTCTCTGTGCGTCATGAGTAAGTTGCTGGAATCTGTATTAAATAGAGAAGTAATCAACCATCTCAGCAAAAATAATCTTCTTAGTGACACGCAATATGGTTTCCGTTCTGCTAAATCTACAGCAGATGTGCTTACAGTTATATCTCATAGGATTAGCGAATCTGTCGACGGAGGCAACATTTCTAGGGCTATTGCTCTTGACAAACAGAGACCTTTGATAGGGTATGGCATAAAGGTTTACTTCATAAGATATCCAGCTATACCATAGCTGGAAATGCCTTCTCAATTAGCAAATCATTTCTCTCTGATAGGTTCATAAGGATAGTAGTTTATGGGCAAAAATCAGAAGCTCGCAGTATTAATGCTGGAGTCCCTCAGGGGTCCATCATGGGCCCAACTCTCTTCCTGATTTACATTAATGATCTTCCAAATCACACCCTTACATCATTCGTAGACATTTATGCTTATGACACTGCCATCTATGGTAGCACATCTAAGACCGCAAACGACCGAGTTCCCTCCGATTCTCTCTCCTCTGATCTTGAACACATGGTATAATGGGGAAATGAGTGGCTGATATAAAACCAGGCTCCTATCTTTGCATCGTCAATGTTTTATTCCCCATCTAACATCAATTGAAATGAATGGCTCTTGTCTTGGGGAGGCCTCATGTTTTGACAAGCTTCTGATCTTGACCTTTACTCCTGATCTTAAATGGAATACGTACATCAAATCTGTTGGCAAGGTCGCTGAGAAAATGGTAGAATCCTTCTATCGATCCAGTAGATATCTCACTGCTGATGCAATTCTCTATGTATGGACGCCCAAGACAGGAGCTGCTAGAAAGGACTCGTCCTGCCTTGATAGAGTTCA